>NC_026002.2:8185563-8373341 GCF_000442705.2 Elaeis guineensis
TCGGTTGATGTAAGGATCGTAGACTTTGAACTGGAGGAAGAGGCTGTGGCAGTAGAAGAAACTCTTGAGCCAGTGGCAGTCTCCAAGGAGACTATATTTGAAGAGCAAGGGACGATAGGGAATTGAGTGCCAGGTCATTGTAGTTTGGGTTTGAGAGTAATGAAGAAAGACAGCGTTACAACTACTTACGGATATTACCCTAGAGGACACGAGGTGATGTCGTGAGGGTGTACAAAGCTTCAAGGCATTGACGATTTGAGTTAGCCAAACAATGTATGGCACATGAGGGACATGCACGACCCACTACAGGTTAATGTGCTAAAGAGGAACTTCATTTGGGACCTTTGCATGTGTGCGAGCTGGTGCACCGGTACCTAAACAATGTCCCTAAAGCTTCAGATGAGCCCACATTGTTTTACCGACAATGAAGTCGGAGAATCGGCTGTCGAGTAGAATGTAAAGATGGATGAGAAGATATAACAAGACCAGAGGGTGCTTTTGATCCAAGTAATACGGCGAGTTTTTAAATGTCAATGTTGAATCACCCTGTTTGTTTTAGCGGCCAGAAACATTGGCTGGCGTTGTTGCATTATTGGAGGAAATTCTCGTGCAGTGGGGAAGATAATGCGGTTTCTCAATCTCTGATCATGATGGCGACAAGGTTATCCAGCTCCTTAATCTGGAAGGCAGAGGGCTGAGGCCGTGGATGTTAAACCCTGCTCTCCCTCCTCTAGCTTTTCTTTTGCATTTCTGCAGTCTCTTTGGAGTTATTCCTCTTGGCTATGTCTATTCTATGTTGGAATGTCGTAGGCTTGGGGGACCTTACTAAGAGAAGAGCCATTGGAGACACCATCATCTCTTCCGGTTGTTGTATTGCTGGACTCCGGGAATCAAAACCCGATGGTGACCCCTCCAATCATGCGTTCCCAGTCTGGGGGTGAAGGTTATTCGTGGCTGTCCCTCAATGCTAATGCTGGGCCAGCAGCATTCTCTTGGGTTCGAGCTCTCTGCCCATTTCAATCTCATTACGAAGGAGATTCTGTCCTTCTCTCTACCTCTGCTTTCTGGTTCGACTGCTTGATGAACACCTCTTGGACTTTCTCCATGGTATACGGACCTACAGATCATAATATTAAAATCCTCTTTCTTGAAGGAATCAAGAAATCTAAAAACTATTTTTCTCAGGCCGGCCTTGGATTAACGGTGGGGATTTCAATGCTACTTGCAAACTTTATGAGCCACGCCACAACACCCCCTCACCACAAAATAAAAAAAAAGGAGAAAAATCAGTCTGAACAATCAGCTCCTGCTAATTCTTCCTCAAACGATTGTCATTCAATTCTCAGCTTAAAATGAAATTTCCCTTCAAATTTGGTAATTCTTGATTATCGCACGATTCAATTAATTAGGTGGTGGCAACTGCTTGGAATTCAGTTTCCACAGCTGATGATACACCTACCACCATTGTGCTGAAAGTGAGAAAAGCTCGGGCTACTTGCTAAGTTTTATAGTGCCCAAACCAAAGCCTCTGAAAGAGGAATCAAATTTGATCTACTCAATACAATTTTATTGTTAGACTGTAAAGAGTAATCAGATCTCTTGTCTAAAAAAAAAAAAGGAGTTTTTCAAATTTATAAAGATTAAAAAAATTATAGAAACATCCTAACTTTAACCTAATTTTACTTACATCTGCTATATTTAAAAAAGTATGAAACTGATCATTCTAGTTATCGATATATTCTAATATAGTTCAGCTGTCTATCTCTATTAATAAAATAATGTCATGTGATCATTACATAATATCATTATTTTATAAATGACAAAAATATTTAATCTCCATCTCTTTCTTCTTTCCTCTCCGATTGATCCCCTCCTCTGTCCTGACATCTCTTTTCTCCTCCTCCCTTCTCCTCTCATTCCTTCTCAACCATTTCTCTCCTCCATGGCACCTTCCTCCACCTCCACCTTCTCCACTCCCTCCTCATCAATTTCTCTCCTCATCCTCTTTCTCCAAGTTGTTCATAAACTATCCCTCTCCATAACAGTCCCCTCTACATCCGTCTCTTCTAACCGACAAGGCAACAACCCATTCTTTCCCTATTCTTCCTCTCCATCCACTTTTTCTCCTTGTCCTCCTCTTCTAACCCATTTCTTGCCGACGGCATCTCTCTCCTCCTCCCCTTCCTCCTCTTCTAACCCATTTCTTATCGGTGGCATCTCTCTCCTCCTCCCTTCCTCCTCATCCACTTCTCCTTCTCATCCTTTTTCCATCACTCCGCTCCTTTGCCAAAATAATGAACCCCTCCTTGGTCTCGGATGAGGAGGGCCAGCCTCGAACCTTGTCGATCTGTTTGGTGCCATAGGAGATAGTGGCAATGAGGCTAAATGGGGGGGGGGGGACGGGGTCCTTCTGGCAGGCAGAGATGATGCTCGAGTTGACTTAGAAGTCCTTAGTGGGGCAGATCATAGTGGCACGGCGTCACGGGCTCATCCTCCATCTCCAACAGGTTGGGCCTTGAAGTATTCTTGGATGGTGCAGGGACGAGGGCAAAAGCCCTCGATTAGGACTTCTTCAGCTTCTTTGATGAGAACTCCCTGTCCAAGGAGCCCAACTTCCTTTCGAAAGCCGACTTAATGGACTCAAGGGTTGGCCTCATCACTGCAAAATCAAGGAAAAGTGGTTAGATCAAGTTTTAATGATAACCAAAAAAATTTTAAGTTAAAGAAGGATATTGATCATATCCTGAGGCAACGTCGGACTAATGTCGACGTTATAAAAGTTCTGCTCGATCATCAGCTCTTTTAGTTCTAGTACCTTGACATCGAGCATACTCTAATAATTTATCTCATCCTTAGAAAGAATAGACTTGTCTTTGTTCAAGGACGGACGATCATCACCTAGACCCAACTAAATCCCTAGGACAGATCCAAGGACACAAAGAAGAAATGGCTTTTCTAGCTATGAATTAAAGAGGATAGTCCAGTAATGAACTTACACCCTATTCGATCATCCAGTACTGAACTTACACAATTCGGGATGAGAAATACCATCTTCTTTTCTTATGGGATGTTTCTTCAAGATAAATAATGCTCGAAAGAGTGAGCACCTCGGGGTGATGTGAAGCTAGTTACAAAGAATGATAAAGATATATATTACTCGAGTAGAGTTCGGAGTGATCTGCATCGGAAGAATTCTATAGAACTCAAGAATGTTGCTGATGAAAAGATGGAGAGAAAGATGAAAACTGGTTTGGAGGGACTTCTCGTGCAGCATGACTTGTCCCACCGAGACATCGATCACATGGCCATGCTAACTAAGAACTTCAACTTGGAAGATCAAGAGGATGAAAATTGAGTATGAAACCTTTTAACATCATTCTTAATAATGCTCATCTTTTCATTACTCAGACTAGAAATCTGCAAACCTATGCACAGGACTGCCCATGCTTCAAGTTTAGAGGCCCAAGCCTGGACGAAGAGCTAGCCTTGATGGTGGTCCAAGGAGTGCCTTAGATCTGGTCCAGGGAGGTTGCAATCGAGGACCTTGGCCACGATAGAGGTTTTCATCCTTGACCTCACCGATGTTAGAAGACATAGAATAGAAAGAAACTACTGCTAAGATTGAAAAAAGGGAAAGAAGAAGAAAAGGACACAAAAGAAACTAAGGAGACGAAGAAAGGGGGAATCAATTGGAAAAAAGGGCAAAAAAATAAGGAAAAATAGAGAGAAGAAGGACCAATAGAAAAATAAAGCAACTTGAAGGTCGATGACACTAAAGAAAATGATGGTGATCGAAAAAGTTTTCCTCCAATGATTGCGATAGTAAGGTAGCAGCTAGTGTAGGAAGCAGAGATTTGGTATAAAAAATTGAGGAAAGGTGATAAAGGAAAGACCTATTTATACTAACAACCAATGATCTGGATTGAATCCCTAAATCACCAGATCTCGCCATATGGCTAGCAATAGGATCTTCAGATCTTACAACTCTTCATCGCACCCTATTTGGATTGAGCCATATAGACCAATCCATGAGGCACGGCATGGGGCCTACCAACATCCGACATGTGGCAAACCCACACCGGCTTGGAAATGATCGCCGAATCTCCTTTTTTAAATCATTACACTACAACGCCTCGAGCTACCCATCCCTCATAAATATGTCTAGACTTGTGAAGCAGCGCATTTATGAAGTCCTAAGATTTTCTTCGCTGAATGTTGTAGAGTAAATGATCTGAGGAGAAGGTTGGATTGGCAACTGAAGACCAATCTTGAGACTGACTACTTCCTTTGTCCGAAGTGACAAAACCACTTCGAATTTAGAAGTGAGGGACAAATGTTGTGGAGGTTATCTATCGTCCGAATTGACCTTCTCCTCCTCCGTCACAATTGAGCACTCATCGATGACTTAACAAAACTATCTTGAATGCTAGAAAGAGATCCAAGAAATCAAGTCGAGCGAGTTTACGTCATCGGCTTCTATTCAATCCTTGGCTCGGACTTTTATCGATTCTAAGATCGAGATCTTAGTGAGGATAGGAAATGAGGTCCCACGATCGATAGATGGAAAGATGATGCCCTAAAATCTCGGACATGAGTATTGATATGAAATCTCAGCTTTATAATGACCTCAAGCAACCAGCCTATTCAGTCATATGAGTGATTATTGGAATCTCCCAATAACTTTCAGAATATAGACAAAATCCACAATTGATATTCATGACTAATAATCTTGATTCATAGGTTAGTAGACGGATTCTCTATCTTAATGGCATATTAGATCAACGCCTAACAACCTAGAAAACTATGGCCCAACGGCCTACTAGATTTAGATGTAACAGCCTATAGCTCCCTCTTTATACAAAGAGATAACAAGGAGACCCTTTAGATAAGTTCAACTACAGAGAACAACCTATGTTCTTGTTCTTTCTTTCTCTTTTTTTCTACTATTCTCAAGTTCCAACTAACTTAAACATTAGAGGTTCTTCATTAGAGAACCTTTGACTTAAGTGGACTTCCCTTGCAGGTTTTCTTTAGCGCTGGATCGAAGCCAAGCTTCTGGATTGAAAGGAGTCCGATCCTGACCGCATTGATCTCGAATCGAAGTCTTGTAGCAACATCACTCATCTTGCTCTTCACACAAATCACACAAGTAGAGAACCTGTTCTTCTACTTGTCCATATCTCATGCCTATATCTACAATCTAATACAAGCAAGATCAGCGAAATACTACGTTGATCGTTAAACAGTGCACTGTAATAGTCTTTGTCTTTTAACCAAAATTGTAACAAGATATCAAACTTGCAGCAAGGCGTGGTATGCATCCTTCTTTTTACACAACTAAGGGAACGAGAGAAGTGGGAAATTCTTTGTACACCACTTGTGGTGTAGAAAATCTGATATAGAACGCACCATCTCGTTTGATTGAATCACGTATCCATTATTTTCCAGCGTGCATTTAATACCCATTTAATGTCCGTATTTTTATTTTTTCATTTGAAATTTTGAATGATGAAAATGATTCTTTGCTTTCGAAAAAATTATGACATCCTATGTAGATATTATGGTATTCTACATTGAAATTATGACTTTCTGCACAGGATGTCATAAATTTTTCACAGGATGTTATAAAGAGAGAAGAGCATTTAATGCCTTTCTATTAAGGTGCATCATTAAATCAATCATTAAATTAAATTTTTTAAATTATTAGGTCCTTAAATTGATATAATTATAGAGATAACTGGTTCATAGCCTCTCATTAAGGCGCATGATAATGCATCATTTTTCAATGCACATTTAATGCCCATTTAATATCCATATTTTTTTTTTCGTTTAAAATTTTGAACGATAAAAATGCTCCTTTTCTTCCAAAAAATTATGACATCTTGCGTGGATATTATGGTATTCTGCATTGAAATTATGACTTTTTGCATAGCATGTCATAAATTTTTCATAGGATGTTATAAAGAGGGTGCCCTTCCATTAAGGTGCATCATTAAATCAAATATTTTAAATTATTAGGTCCTTAAAATGATACAGTTATGGGGATAACTGGTTCATAGTCTTCCATTAAGGTGCATGATAATGTATTATTTTTCAACACATATTTCATGCTATTTAATGTCCGTAATTTTATTTTTTCGTTTAAAATTTTGAATGATAAAAATATTTTTTTTTCGTAAAAAATATGACAATCTATGCAGAAAAAATTATGGCATCCTGTGTAGAAAGTCATAATTTCAACATAAGATGCCATATGCCATAATTTTTTTAAAAATAAAAATATTTTTATCATTCAAAATTTTAAACAAAAAAATAAAATTATAAATATTAAATATATATTAAAAAATAATAATTATATAATTCAATAAAAATAGTACGGTCCACTCAAGATTTTGTACACCGCGGACGGTGTACCAAGAAATCCTCTTTGGCATTATCTGTTCTTCTGGTCCCATCCTAGGACTCGGCCCATCACGGAGATGGAACAACACAAATAGCCCAAGACCCTCTGTCCCATCACTTTCGTACGTACAGGGTGATATCAGAAAGAGAGAGAGAGAGAGAGAGAGGGATGGGCCCAGCAGTCAACATTCTGAGACGAGGTCAGCGTTCCCCCCCACGGGCACGGGCACGGCCACGGCCACGGCCACCATGGATTCATGGCCAGAGGCAGGCAATCCCGGCGTTGGCCCCTCCCTCTTAGCGTGCTTTAGCTGCGACAATAAACGACAAGTCGGCAGTATAAATCGGCCAGCAAAACACAACGAAAAATTTTCAAAATAGAAGTATAAGAGAATATTTTTTTAAAAAAAAAATCGTGAACACGACGGCCCAAACCTTCGTGACGATGACGTCTGCCTTCGTTCACATGGTTAGTACTGACGGAGGTCTGGGTCGGACGGTCCGGCGCGCTGGGTCATTCAGTTCTCTGACGCCGTCAGACACCAGACGAGGGGTGGGCCCCACTTAAAGTGGGGATCCCCTCGGTGGGTATCAAATTGTCATTAAAAATTATGCCCCGAGAATCTACCTTATTTTTATTTTTATAAAAATATACTTTCCTCTAAGAGAAACAATTTGTTTTAGTTTTTATCATCCCTTATCTTTATATTTAACGGACAAGAGAATGCCTAATAAATTGATGGGAGAAAAAGCTCTACCCTTTTTCAACCCAAAAAATAAACCCTCATGTTGCGACCAATCCCCTCATCGTCTGATCATCGAAAATGAGTGCCTGCAAAAAAAAAAGTCTATACTGATCGAAAGCGACTCCGGCGGAGACCCTCCGACGATCAAATCAGAGAGGTGACTGCGCAACAGTGAAATGAAGACAGAGAGCTCAAACGAGAGAGAGAAAGAGAGAGAGAGAGCAAGCCTGTGGTTTCCCCCCTCCTCTTGCACTGTTGCCTTCTCCGATATTTATAGTGGAGCGTGGTATGGCGCCGTCATTAATGGCGCGGACAATTGAGGAATTGTCAACTCACTGTAGACTGTCAGAGTCGCCGTAAAAGTGTCATATCGCCGTGGGGCTGTCAAATCACTAGGGTTGACAATGCCCTAGGCGGGATAATACCCTTAGGTGGCAGTACCGCATGTTGCTGTCAGGACTGACAAGCTCTGGCGGCTGTGCGGCGATCGGAGGAGTCCACCGACCCTAGGTCGGTGGCCATCTGTGTGACGTCGGGTGGAGATTCGGGTCCCTTTGACGGTCAGTGAGTCATGTTGCGAGAGTCGGCCATCAGACTCCCTGGTTCAGTCGGCCCGGAGAGTGAAAATCCGACCGACATATCCACGGACGGAAAGGGGCCGTTAATCGATCGGTCGGTCGGTCCCTCCGGCAGTCGGTCGGTCGGACGGTCCCCCCAACAGTCGGTCGGTCGGTCCCTCCGACAGTCGGTCGGTCGGACGGTCCCTCCGGCAGTCGGTCGGTGGGTCCCTCCGGCAGTCGGTCGGTCGGACGGTCCCCCCACCAGTCGGTCGGTCGGTCCCTCCGGCAGTCGGTCGGTCGGACGGTCCCTCCGGTAGTCGGTCGGTGGGTCCCTCCGGCAGTCGGTCGGTCGGACGGTCCCTCAGGCAGTCGGTCGGTGGGTCGGTCGGTATTCCCCAACTGTTGCCCCCCTCCACTCCTGAGTCGGACGGTGAGCTGGCCGATGCCATTGCTTGGACAGTGACGCTGGGCGACAAGGAGTGGAATCATCGTGTGCCCAATTCCGACCGTACCATGGGTTGATGCGATGTCAGGCATCCTATGAATGCCTTGCGATCCGCTGGCGTCAGGCGTCCAGTCGGTGTCAGGTGTCACGTCGGCATCAGGTGTCACGTCGGCGTCAGGAGGTGTCACGTCGGCGTCGGCGTCACGTCGGCGTCAGGTGTCACGTCGGCGTCAGTTGCTCCCCTCCACTCATGACACCGAATCGTCCGGCGCCTTCTGGGGAACGCAAACCGTCGCCCAGCGTCGATTCTGGGAGCGCGGGGCGCTGTCAGGCGTCCCATCGGGAACGCGAATCACCGCGGACGCTTTAATTTGGAACCGTGGCCTCTTTCGCCACGTGTCGGAGGTGGTTGGGCCGGCGCCCCTCGCATTAAATGAAGGTGGTGCGACCGTCCCGAGATGGGCGCGCCGAATCATCGGGCCAAAGGGAGGGCCCGGAGGCTGCCACGTGTCGCACATCCGTGAGACCTTAGTCGGCGCGGGGGGCATCTCGGCCGTCGGATGGCCCTATATATATAGGACCATCCGCACTCAAAGCCCCATTCTTGACATTTTTGCTGCAGAGACTCTGTCCGGGCGATTTCTCCGTCGTCGCCGACAGTCGTCTCCCCTCCCGCTCCCCAAAGGGTCTATTTCCGGTTCGTGATCTTCTCTTCTTCTTCTTCTTCCTCTTCTTCTTCTTCTTCCTCTTCTTCTTTGCTTTCCCTTCGGTTCTGATGCGATGGCCAAAAATCCGTCTCGGGGGGCTCGGTCGGGAAATCTGACCGATGACCCTCGGTCGACTCCGGAAGTTGAGGTTTCCTCGCTTTCGGGGCCGAATGTTGATCGGCTTCGGGATCAATATTGCATCCCGGAGCAGTTTCAACTTTCTGCCCCATGGGCCGGCGGTGGGGTTAACAACCCTCCGCCGGGCCAACTGGCACTGTACGTCGAAGATCTCCGCACGGGTCTTCGGCTTCCGATTCCGGAGTTCGTCCGGAATCTGCTAGATTATTACGGACTCTGTCCGGCGCAACTGGTGCCGAACTCCGTCCGACTGATAATCAGCTTCGCGCTGTTGTGTCAGCTTCTGCCGACCAACCCTCGCATCTCGCTCTTCCAGCATTTTTTGTGCTCCGACTCCACCCTAAGGCCCGAGGGTGGTGGCTCTTCAACCCCCGGAAGGGTCTTTCCTTCATTACTGGTCTTCTATCGTCCATCCACGGGTGGAAGAACCAATTTTTCTTCGTCTCATCTTCTTCTCCCTGGGGCTTCCCTTCCCACTGGGGCGTGCCCCGAACCGAAGCAAACGACAACAGTCGGGTGGAGGCGGACGACCGGGAGGACTTCCACCGACTCAAAGACATGTCGGTTCCGAAGCAGAGGGAGCTTGTCACCGAACAAGCTCTCTATGACGCCGGCCTGAGCTTGGTCCCCCGATTAGGTATCGCCCGATCTCCCGGTCCTCTTTTATTCGGCCCTTATTCCTGTTCTCAGATTAATATTTCTGTCGGTACCACAGGGACACCTTCGAGGATGCGGCCGACCGACGCCGAGATTCGACAGTACGCAGCGAGGAAGAGGCCGGCATCGGGGGCAGGACCTTCGCGTCCAACGAAGAAGCCCACTCCAGCGGCGCCGACCGTTGAAGCATCGGCGACCGACCAATCAGAGCCGGTAATAGCGCTCGCGGCTCCGACAGCACATCCGGAGGAGAGGCTGGTGGAAGAAGCGGGCGAAGGGACATCGGCGGCCTCACCGGCGGGGGTGACGCCGGATGACGTTCGGGAAACCGAACACCCTCCGACAGCGTCTGCGGCCGCAACGGGGGGTGCCGGTTCAAACTCGAGCATCCCCTCCCTGCCGGTTCCGTCGGTCGGGGCGGCCGATCGGGGGAAGGCCCCGATGGACCCCGCGGACGACGCGAGGTCGGAGAGTCGCACCGTGCCGCCCAGCGCACAGTTCCCCGAAGGGGCATCTGCGTTGGCCGACCACAACCTGGCCAGGAGGCTGTGCCAGGGAATCCTCCTCCCAGCCGACGTGGAGGCGCTAAGGTCTCGGCAAGTGACCGAGATGTTATCTTCATTCTACCCGACCATGGTCGAGGTAAGTTCCGTTTCGCCTCCTTTTTCCTTAGTATTTTCGTTACTTTGTTTTCCTGACGAAACGCTTGCGTCGGCAGCTGATCTACACCATGTCGGAACTCGAAGCCGGATACCGAAGGTTCGAGAACGTCCGGGCGGCTTGGAAAGAAAGGTCGACGGCGGCCGAAGCCGATCGGGCAATGCTGGTCGACCCCCTGAAGCAGTCGGCCGACCGGGAGGCCAAGTTGGTGGACGAAGTCTCCCGCCTCGGGTCCGAGCTAAAGTCGGCCAGAAAAGAAGCCAAACGCAAGGGTCGAACCGTGCACCGTCTGCGGTGCGAGCGCGACGGTGTTGCCGCCGAACTCGAGGGTGAGCGCGAGCAGCTTCGAGTCAGCCTGGAAAAACTTGCCAAGGCTGAGGAGGATCTGTCAATCGCCCAGGCCGACGCCGATATATCGAAGGCAGAGGCAGAGTCGGCAAGGGACTCGCTCGGTCGGGCGGAAGCGGAAGTGAGGTCGGCGAAGGAGTCGGCCAGTCGGACGGTGGACGACTTTCGCGCCACCGACCAGTATCGGGAGGAAATGCTGGAGTCTAACTTCGCGTCGTACCGGGTGGGGTACGAGGACGGTCGGGATGCGGTCCAAGCTCTGTACCCGGAGCTGGACCTCAGCAGTATCGTCCCGTCGGGGGCCGAGGAGCAAGTCACTGAAGAGATGGCCGACCCACCATCGGAAGGCGTCGCCGTGGCGGGGGAGGCTGTCCAGGAACAAGTGGCCGAAGGAGAGACAGATGCGACTCGTGTCCCGACGCCGACTGCCAGCTCCCCACCGACCGACAATCCTGCTTCGACCGTCGACCCAGCGCCGGTCATGGTGGATACGCCGGTCATCCCCGATCTTTCGTCGGTCGAGGAGATCGACTCGAAAGGATGACCACGGCCTCATCGGCTTTTATCTTTTTTCGTTTTTCTTCTTAGAACAATTGTAACTGGGCTTCGGCCCGATTTTGTAAACTCCTTTTGACCTTGAATGAAATCAGTCCTTAAACTTTTTTCTCTGCTTGTTTTTCTTTCTCTTATGTGTTGTAGAATGCCTTCGTAAGTCGCTAACTCATATAGGTCGGTTAGGATGTTTGGCAACTCGTGCCGCCACGAAGGTAGGACAAGTCTCGACTTTGGACCGGCCTTCGGTGGTCGAGGTCGTAAGTCGGGCGTCCTTCCTCCGGCCATGAGTCGGGTGCGTCCGTTGAGTCGGAAGCCGACCAACCGTGGGATAAAAGTGTGGTAGTCGAGTCTCTTTCGATGCATTCAGTCGAGTGTCGTCCGGCGCATTTAGTCGGGGGAGCACCGATAAGTTGGACCCCGATACCCTTGTGTCGGTTATCCGTACTGCACCTCACGATATACGGTGGTAAGCCGAATATCTTCCGGCCGGTCGTAGTCCGGTCGGTTAATCATGAATGCGACGGAGGTCGCATTATGCGATAGACGGTGGCAAGCCGAATATCCTTCGACCGGCCGTAGCTCGGTCGGGAGTCACGACGGCGGTCGCGCAGGCATTCCGCCTTTCTTTGGTCGGGGCTCGATCGGCATGTCAGCCGATGGTCTGGCCCGAAAGTTCGACCGTAGGAGGAGTGTCAACTCCCGTCAATATAAATGTATCGGTCCTCGTAAGAGTCCGACGGGGCACCGACGATGGGGTCGTCGATTTCAGGCGGATACCAAGTCCAAGTCGGCATGTCGGGGCTCGACCTTGGTGAGCGCCGATCGTCAGTTGAAGAGTTAAACTCCGAGATTTCAAATCGGATTTGTATTCTGACTGGACAAGTACAAAGTTTATTGGTAATACAACTTCAGGTTGTCGGCGTTTCACGTTCGGGGAATGGGTTTCCCTTCCAGAGTCTCCAGTCGGTAGGCCCTCGGGCCATAGGTGTCTGCCACCGTGTAGGGTCCTTCCCAGTTCGGAGCCAGCTTCCCTTGGTCCAGGGGCTTCGAGACCTCTGCCTTTCTCAGGACCAAGTCACCAGGCCTGAAGAGCCTTGGTCTGACTCTGGCGTTATAATACCGGGCCACCTTCTGTCGGTATGAAGCCATGCGAAGTTGAGCCTCGTTTCGCAGTTCAGGAAGGAGGTCTAGGTCGGCCCTCCGACAATCAGAGTTGTCCGGCTCTTGATACCGCTCGACCCTTGTAGACGGCAGCCCAATCTCGAGTGGGATCATTGCTTCCGTCTCATAGGCCAAGCTGAAAGGTGACTCCCCGGTCGGAACACGGGGGGTCGTTCGGTAAGCCCACAGAATGGAGCCTAGCTCGTCGACCCAGAGGCCTTTGGCTTCATTTAGTCGGGTTTTGAGCCCGTGCAGTATGGTCCAGTTGGTTACCTCGACTTCGCCGTTGGACTGAGGGTGCCCGACCGAAGTCAGTCGGTGCGTGACGTGAAATCTTGCGCAGAAGTCTCTGAAGTCTTGGTTGTCGAATTGTCGCCCATTGTCGGTGATGATGGTATGCGGCAACCCGAACCTGAAGATGATGGATTTTTGGACAAAGTCCTCCATCTTTCGTTCGGTAATCTGCGCCAAGGGTTCGGCCTCCACCCATTTGGTGAAGTAGTCGATGGCGACAACTATGAACTTTCTTTGACCCGATGCTGGAGGAAAAGGACCAAGAATGTCGACCCCCCACTGAGCGAAGGGCCATGGAGCAACAATAGGAGCGATTTGGCTGGCCGGTCGGTGCTGTACGTTAGCGTATTTCTGGCAAGGTTCGCACCTCCAGACCAATTTGGCCGCGTCCTTCCTCATGGTAGGCCAGTAGTAACCCTGTCGCAGGACTTTGTAGGCTAGAGACTTGCCCCCCAAGTGATTCCCGCAGATCCCTTCGTGCACTTCTCGGAGAGCATAGTCTGCGTCGGTCGGTCCCAAGCATCTAAGCAAGGAGAGGGAGAACGACCTTTTGTAGAGTCGGTCGTCCATGATCACATATTGGGAGGCCGACTATCGGAGTCGCTTGGCCTCCGTGGGATCTTCAGGATAGATTCCGTCAGTTAGGAACCGGACAATCGGATCCATCTAGCTTGGTTCAGCTGCCAGCTGCTGTATTTCTTCAACCCGATCGATGCTCGGCTGCTCGAGGTTCTCCACGAACGTCCGACCCAAAGAGTCGATGGCCGAAGTCGCCAGTCTGGAGAGTACGTCGGCATGGGCGTTCTCTGACCTAGGGATGTGGGAAATTTTGAAATACCTGAGGCGCGCAATGAGGTCCTTCACTTTCTGAAGATATTTAATCATGGTCGGATCCCGTGCCTCGAATTTGCCTTTGACCTGCCCCACGATCAGCTGAGAATCGAAAAATGCCCGGAGGCTGTCGACGCCCAGCTCCCTTGCCATCCTCAAGCCGGCGAGGAGCGCTTCGTACTCGGCTTGGTTATTGGAGGCCTTGAAGTCGAATCGGAGGGCGTACTCGGCGACTACCCCATCCGAATTTGTGAGCAGGAGCCCTGCCCCGCTCCCCTGAGCGTTTGAAGCTCCGTCGATGTGCAGTACCCAGGTGGGGACCGGGTCTGGCTCGGAGACCGCGTCTCGTCCCGGGTCCGCAGCTCCCGACCCTTGGTCGGTGGTCGGGCACTCGGCGATGAAGTCGGCCAGGACTTGAGCCTTCAAGGCAGGCCGCGGTCGGTACTGAATGTCAAACTCGCTGAGCTTCATCGCCCACTTTGTTAGTCATCCCGACGTGTCCGGTCGGCGCAATATCGCCCTTAGGGGCTGGTTGGTGAGAACCACTATAGCATGAGCCTGGAAGTATGGACGGAGTCGTTGTGCGGAGACGGTCAGGGTGAAAATCATCTTTTTCGTCTCCGAATATCGGGCTTCGACGTCGTGAAGCACTTTGCTGATATAGTATATAGGCTGATGGGTTCGGCTCTCATTTTCTCGGACGAGCACTGAACTGATCGCCTCAGAGGATGTGGCCAAATAGAGATACAAGGTCTCCCCGACTTGCGGCTTTACGAGCAGCGGCGGGGAAGCCAAGTACTTCTTCAGATCTTCGAAGGCCCGTTGGCACTCATCCGACCAAGAAAAATTATTTGCCTGCCGCAAAGTTTTGAAAAATGGGAGGCATCTTTCAGCTGATCGAAAAATGAACCAGCTAAGAGTGATGATTTTTTCGTTCAGCTGCTGGACTTCCTTCTTGGTGTTCGGATGACGCATGTCGATGATCGCCTTTATTTTTTCAGGGTTGGCCTCGATCCTTCTCTGAGAAACGAAGAATCCGAGGAACTTCTCCGAGGTCACCCCAAAAGCGCACTTGGTCGGATTAAGCTTCATTCGATGTCGTCGTAGAGTACGGAAGGTCTCCTCGAGATCCCGAACATGATCCGAGATTTGCGCACTTGTCACCAGCATGTCGTCCACGTATACCTTCATGTTGCGCCCGATCTGGTCTTTAAATACCTTATTGATAAGTCGCTGGTAGGTGGCGCCGGCGTTCTTCAGCCCGAAGGGCATCACCCGATAACAGTAGAGGCCCTTGGGGGTCACGAAGGCAGTGTGCTCCTCGTCTTCAGGCGCCATCCGAATCTGGTTGTATCCAGCGAAGGCGTCCATGAAGCTGAGCAGTCAAAATCCGGACGTCGCGTCTACCAGCTGGTCGATCTTTGGAAGTGGAAAGCTATCTTTTGGGCAGGCTCGATTCAGGTCGGTATAGTCGATGCAAATCCTCCACTTCCCGTTGGCTTTTTTGACCATGACAACATTGGCGTGCCAATCGGGATACGTGGATTCTCGGATGAAGCCCGCTTCGAGCAGCTTATCTACTTCTTCGTCGATGGCCCTCTGTCTCTCTGGAGCGAAGGACCTTTTCTTCTGCCTCACCGGCCTCATCGTCGGGTCGACGTTGAGTCGGTGGGTTATTGTCTCTGGGGGGATGCCCGACATATCCGCTGCCGACCAAGCAAATATGT
This sequence comes from Elaeis guineensis, assembly GCF_000442705.2. Classification (NCBI taxonomy): domain Eukaryota; kingdom Viridiplantae; phylum Streptophyta; class Magnoliopsida; order Arecales; family Arecaceae; genus Elaeis; species Elaeis guineensis. The sequence continues at coordinate 8,200,795 of NC_026002.2, forward strand.
CGACATTGGCCGTCAGCAGCTCCGTCAATCGTCGTCGTTCGAGGTCGGGCAGTTGAGACCCGACCCATACCTTCCGGTCAGGATCCCCGGCCATCGGGAAGGGGACGAGCTGCTCAGCCGGTTCACCCCATTCTCCCTCCTCCCGTGGGTCCAGCTTGTCAATCGCCAGGGAGCCCTTCAACTCGTCGCTTTGGACGGAGATCTGGAAGCATCGTCGGGCGAGCTGTTGATCCCCGCGCATCTCTCCGACCCCATTTTTGGTCAGAAACCGAACGAGGAGATGGTACGTCGAGACGATTGCCTTGAGGGCGTTTAGTCCGGGTCGTCCAAGTACGGCGTTGTAGGTCGAAGGCACTTGGACGACCGCGAAAGTTAAGGGGACCATGCTTTGTCGTGGTTCGGTGTCGGCCGTCACAGGCAGGGTAATTTTCTCTTCCGTCGTGACAGCGTCCCCGACAAAGCCGATCAAGGGCGTAGAGACCCTCTTAAGTCGGTCGGTTGACAGTTGCATCCGGGAGAAGGTCGAGTAAAACAAAATATTTGTCGAACTTCCATTATCTATAAAAATTCTTTTTACATCATAGTTTGCTATTGTGGCCGAAACAACAACAGCGTCGTCGTGGGAAGTTTGGATGCCCCGAACGTCTTCCTCTGTAAAAGTGATCATGTCGTTCGGGCGCAGCTTTTTCGTCGGCTCCCCTCCCGCAGGTGTCCTCGGGCCCAGCCGCTTGGAGATCATATTGATGACCCCGACCGTCGGTTGATTAGTCGTCGCTTCTTCGGTCGGCTGGGGTCATCGGTCGGCAACTGGTTGGGTCGGCGGGTTCTTCCAAAATTTACCGAGATACTCCCGGCGGATGAGGGCTTCGATCTCATCCTTAAGCTGGATGCATTGCTCGGTGTTGTGGCCGTAGCCTCGATGGAATCGGCAGTGCTTCCGACGGTCGAGGCCTTTTGCCTTCAGAGGCGGAGGCCGTCGCAGGTATTCTTTCCCCTCAATCTCCATTAGAATCTGCGCACGGGGAGCGGAGAGAGGAGTGTAGGAATCATACCTGGGGCGTGTCGGCCTTGGAGTCTGTCATCGGGGCAACTTTTGGTTTCGTCGCGGTGGCGAGACCCGACTATCGGTCGGGGGCCTGCTGGGTTCGGCGGGGTCCCGACCCTTTCTTCGTTTTTCCTTCGGGCCCTTAAACTCGGTCGAGCGTCGGTCGGAGGCCCCTTCGTCTGCGCGCATATATTTGTATGCGCGCTCCAGCAGCTCGGCGTATGTACGGGGGAGGGTCTTGTCCAGGGAGTAGGTGAATCGGGACGCCCTCAGCCCATGTTTCATGGCCGAGATAGCCATGTCCTCGTTGAGATCCCGGACCTCAAGCGTGGCCGTATTGAATCGCACCACGAAGTGTCGGAGCATCTCATTCTCTCCCTGTTTGAGGGAGAAAAGGCTGTCCAACGTTTGCGGCGGCTTCCGGCTGGTGCTGAAGTGAGCCACGAAAGAGTGCTCGAGCTGCCCGAAGGAGTGGATACTTCCCGATCGAAGACCGGAGTACCAGGCCCTGGCAGCCTTGCGGAGTGTGGCGGGGAAGTCGATGCAAAAGAGAGCATCGGTTGCCCCCTGAATCGTCATGAGAGCTTTGTAGCTCTCAAGGTGGTCGATTGGGTCGGTGGAGCCGTCGTATGGCTCCACGTGCGGCATCTTGAACCGACTGGGGATCGGTTCGTCGAGAACGAGTCGGGAGAGAGGTTGGGCGGTCTGAAAGTCGACGTCGTTCGAAGACTTATGGCCGTCCACCTGCAACTGCACAAGCCGACGGTCGATTTTCTCGAACCTGCGCTCGTAGTCGTCCGTCCGTCGGTGCTGGGAGACCCCAGGAGTGGAGTCTCCGGAAGATTCTGAGAGGGAGGCGAATGGCGTTCGCGGTCGCTTCTCCTTCCTCGCCCGCTCCAGCAGGGAAGGAGAGAGCTGCTGGGACTGTCGGGCATCGCGCCGTGGCTGTCCCTCCTCCTCTCCGTGGGAGCGCTGTTGCGGGCGCTCGCACGGAGGCGACGGGTATCGGCGTGGGCGCCGGCGGCTGCTCCTTGAGGGCATCGGACGGGTCGCCGGTTGTTGCTGGAGGCTCTTGACCGCATCCGTCAGCACGGTCATCTGCCGTACGATGGCCGCGATCTGCGCCTCCGTGGTCACCGCGGGGTGTGGAGAGCTGGGCTCCGCCGCTGAGGGTGGCGGAGAGGCCTCTTCCCGACGGGAAGAGTGCCTCACCGACCCGGTGACCCTCGATCGCTGGGCTCTTGTCTTCGTCATCAGTATCTTCTGCTTGGGGAGGCTTGGTGCCGTGTCGCTCCCCCCTACCTGGCGCGCCAATCTGTTGTGGCCAATCTCCTCGTCGCCTGATCGCCGGGAACGAGCGCCTGCAAAAAAAGAAGTCCACACTGACCGGAGGCGGCTCCGGCGGGGACCCTCCGACGGTCAAGTCAGAGAGGTGACTGGGCAACAGTGAAATGAAGACAGAGAGCTCAAACGAGAGAGAGAGAAAGAGAGAGAGTGAGAGAGCAAGCCTGTGGTTTCCCCCCTCCTCTTGCACTGTTGCCTTCCCCGATATTTATAGTGGAGCGTGGTATGGCGCCGTCATTAATGGTGCGGACAATTGAGGAATTGTCAACTCACTGTAGACTGTCAGAGTCGCCGTAAAAGTGTCATATCGCCGTGGGGCTGTCAAATCACTAGGGTTGACAATGCCCTAGGCGGGATAATGCCCTTAGGTGGCAGTGTCGCATGTTGCTGTCAGGACTGACAAGCTCTGGCGGCTGTGCGGCGATCGGAGGAGTCGACCGACCCTAGGTCGGTGGCCATCTGTGTGGCGTCGGGTGGAGATTCGGGTCCCTTTGACGGTCAGCGAGTCATGTTGCAAGAGTCGACCATCAGACTCCCTGGTTCAGTCGGCCCGGAGAGTGGAAACCCGACCGACATATCCACGGACGGAAAGGGGCCGTTAATCGATCGGTCGGTCGGTCGGTCCCTCCGGCAGTCGGACGGTCGGACGGTCCCCTACCAGTCGGTCGGTCGGTCCCTCCGACAGTCAGTCGGTCGGTGGGTCCCTCCGGCAGTCGGTCGGTCGGACGGTCCTTCCGGCAGTCGGTCGGTGGGTCCCTCCGGCAGTCGGTCGATCGGACGGTCCCTCCGACAGTCGGTCGGTGGGTCGGTCGGTATTCCCCAATACCTCGAAAAAGTAAGTGTACATTACCCTGAATTTCAAACTAGCTGAACCCTTCTTTCCTAAACTTATCATGGGATCAAGAATGCGATAGACTCTTTTTTTTTTTTTTTCATTTCTCATCATAGAGTTTTAATATCATTTTAAAGTTTTACTGAAATAGAACTTCTCTGCTTTAGAAGATCAACCACACGATAGGTATGGAAGGCTCTATAACTCTCTTCAATGCAAAACACCCATACCAAGAGGATCCAAATTGGTTTTATATTTAAAGAGTTAGTGATAAATAATCTCCATCCTAAATTAGAAGATAGGATTTTCTTTCAAAGCTGATGCATATAATCCAACATGGATAAAAGGAGTTCATAACAATGTAAGGCAGCTTTGGGTGCATATAATTCAACATGGATAAAAAAAATTCTCATCTAAATTTAGACTAGTTGAAGTTTAATATGATTGTGCCATTTTTTTTTAAATCAATAAACTATAGCACTAACAAAACTGCATCATAAATTTTAAGAAAAGGATTATATTTTACACTGCATGTACAAACATAATTGCGTATCATGTTAATCATCTCGATTCATTTCTCTAAGCGAATCATCAAAATAATGTACGATGAATAAATCTTTGTAAATATTTCAAGATGATCGATATGGTACATATAAGGTAGGATATAATTTTTTTTTTTTTAAAATAGGGGAGATGGCCACCAATGCAAAGGTACATGCCAATACATAAATTAGACTCATGCAAATGATTTTTTTTTTTTTTATTTTCATCTTGGGGTTGAGAGGGAAGAAATTAAGTTCTTATTGTCACATGCTTGGACATGACATATGGAGTGGCACCTTGACCCATGGGGGCACGATTGAGAGGACCTGAGTGGGTTGAAAGGTGTGATGATGAAGACATGATGCATTGGGAAGCACGTACCGCCAGGCAAGCAGGTGGGGTACGGTTTTGATGCGAAAATAAGGGTGAGGGTGAGGTAACTGGCCGGCTCCCTTTCGTACGCTCACGTTTGATTTTTAACCGAAGAAATTATTAGTTTTCTTTGTGGTAGAAAAAAAAAATTATTGGTTAGCACCATCCCGCCGGATAGAATTTAGACCATCCAATAAAATATTATTATATTATTTAATAAAATTAAAAAATATATTTAAGATTGGATTGAAAATAATTAATTATGATTATTATATATTTTATTTTTATTTATATTTTTTTAATAAAATAAAAAATTTTAAAATTTTAAATCATCAAATGATATGACTATGTTTCATTAGATGATGTAAAATACATACGGTAAAATAGTTCTAATCAATAATTACATCTATGTCTGACCATTGAACTATATAGTAAACCCCACATGCTATATCGATACCATACAAAAAAGGTTTATCAAAAAAAAAAAACAACGAATGATTCAATCACCTCGTGGGCTCTTACAAAGTTACCCTGAAATGTCCCACCCCGTCTTCTCCAATCTCAGGTGAACCATGCACCCCCTCTCTCTTGTCTCTTATTTAGCTAGTTGGTTTATCCTTATTTGAATATAAATATCTTAAGAGATGAAAGAGACACTGAGGGAGAGAGAAAGATAGATAGAGGCACGATTAGACAATCAACGTCGTAGAAAAAGGTCAATAACCTTTTGGTGTGAAAGATATAACATGCATCCAATTTTACTAGCACTTAGGTAACTTATAATGATTGGTCCATTGCATAACGTCATCATTTTTATTTTGTTGCTACTGGCCTTATTAGTAGAAAACTATAGTATGAGATCCATGCGAATATATATTTAGTCTCATATCACTTATTCACTAGAAAGATCTTAGATACTTATACAGGACCAACAAAACTAAATAATACTTTCAATTAGTCTTTTTGAATGAGGTTCTAGATTGTTATAAATGATATCAGAATCGATCCAGTCCATAACCTATATGCATACTAGGAGACACTACAATACAGATTCATTGAAACTGATCACGAACCAATCACCGTATTTATAAATAGATATATGGATTTAGATTGTAGTCCGATGAGGACACTAGGGTTTAAATAGGAAGAGTGTGTGAGGATCCATACAGGCATGTATTTAGTTCTACATTGATTACTCATTGAAAAAATTCTGAATACTTATACAGGACTAAAGAATCCAAATAATACCTTCTGACTAGATTTTTATTGTTACATCTAGCTTATCATATTATTTTTGAGTGTATTTGCTATGAGTTTTGATGTTAGCAGTATTACATTAACTTGTCTGATAACATTCATATTTGATAATCAGCATGTTGTTTTGTTGCAATAGATATCCATTATATTTTGGTACATGGTTAGGAAAAGTGCAAAATGTAATTAGACACCAAAAACTATGAGGAAAATGGATCATTGAGTCATGAGTCCGATCAATGGATCCATGGTCCGATTGGTATATCAATATGATGATAATCAAGAAACATATTCATACATGCATTACAATAAGAGAAATTACAAACTATTTTATGCATTAAGCAGATATTTGATCATATGAATACAAAAGAAAAAATAAATTACACTAATATATTTTAAGTATTTAGAAAACATGATTGAATATGAATATATACATAGTCATATGTACATTTTCTGAGAAACAAAATTTATGAATTTAAAATATGAAACTGAAATCATTTCAATTAATTATCTAAGTTTAATAACATAAACATCTACTAATATAATGCAATTGTATATGTGTGAATATGTCAAAGGCATTCTAATGCACACTTAAAAAGAAAATGCACAAAGGTAGCATCAATTGGCATTTAAATCTTTTCTTTTTTGTACCAATTGGTAAGCATTTTTGTTACTAAAAATATAGACAAAGAACCAACCAGCCTTTTCTCAACGTGTCAGCATTCTTCTCTTGAAGTGAGAGGTTCAAGATTCAGACTTTGGTGGTGGCAATCCCACCATATTTTTGCATACATTCTGTGTCTAGTAGCTTTGAAAGCCAAGGGGATTAGCTTTGTAACTTGTTATCAGTGAAAAATATTATTCTATACCTTGCTGCGTAAACATTGCATGTTTTGTATATTAAATGAGTAATAATTTATAGAGGTAATTGATTTTCTTAAAAAGAATTTTGGAGGAAAGCCATATATATATATATATACACACACACGTTTTACCTCAAGGAGATTTTTAAGCCAAGGGAGCTAACCTTTTTATCTTGTCATTAGTTAGCAAATACATGTAAGTATTTTATATCCTATCGAGTGAGCATTGCATGTTTAATTTGTTTATTAAATGAGTGATAGATTACTTGTAGAGGTAGTTAAGGAGCTTTTTAAGCCAAGGGGACTAACCTTTTTAACCTATCATCATTGGTTAGCAAATCGATGCCAGTATTTTATATCATATCAAATGAGCATTGCATGTTTTGTTTATTAAATGAGTGATACTTCATTTATAGAGGTAGTTGAGTTTTTGCCACCTCGGTGGCTATTTTACATTTAACTGTAAATGTGTATAAAATAAATAGTTATAACAGTATATATAAACAGAACTATCTGCAGAGCGTTGGTCTGTCTACAGGTACTAAATGTAAGATGCTATTTGTTTAGAGATATAAACAAAGAATAGTAATCAAAGAAAGGACCCATGCGTTGAGTTCCCTTTGTTTGTATGAGGGTCGAGAATTGGATCAAGCATTTTGTTAGTTTATGTGATTTAGGATAATTGATCTTTACCAAAGAAAAAGGGCTATCTTAGTGACTATAACTCATTTCAATTGACATGGGTTTGGTCGAAGTCAAAAATTTCATTGAGTTTATTAAAAATATGCATGGCTCATTTATAAATTTGAACTAGACTAAGGATCAGGTTACTACTTTACTAGGTAATAAAGCTGGTGAGACTAAGCTGATCTAAGCCAGTGCTAACACTAAGTTGGTCTAAGCCGTGCCAGGTTTGGAACTGTGGCACCAAGGCTAGTTTCAGTCGCAAAGAAAATGTGTCACCCAATACCTCTTGGTTAACCTTGCACTGAGTCATGGTTTCATAATGCCCTACAATTATGAAAGCCATCCTTCTAGGGGTTCATATGACTCTTTAATCTTATTTGATCATAACATAATTTGATTAAAGGCCTCAAATTTGGTCCATACAAGGGAATGGACTACCTTCCTAGCAATTAAAAAGGTTGTTCATGATCACTTTGCCAAAGAGAGAATATATGCTTTCCCAAATTTAAATGTAGGATGGTGCACTTTTGAGTCTTCAGGTCCCTTTGAGGTGGATTATTTTAATGATAGAGTCCTTTTCTTTGGAGAGATTTGGTGGAAATGACATTCTCGATCCTAGGAAACCTCTCTTAATGACAAATAGATGATCCATCAATATTTACTTTCTCCTCATCCAAAATATCTTGGCGATCCGAGTCTAGCCGGAGAATCTGACTCCAATCAAGTGCTGGTCCAATCTAATTTTCTTAGCTCTTTTAGGGAGGGTGAACCCCTCAAAAGTTAATCATTATGACATAGTCGACCCGGTCTCCATAAAATAATCTAGGATCCTCTATGATGTGCAGTTTACACCACTGTAGTTGTGCAACAGTTGATAGCCACCATTAGAATATGGACAATGGTATATTAGATCATTTTATTTGATAACGATCCATCTCTTGATTATGGCTATCAAACGTTGCACAATACTTTGTAGAATATCCATACTCCTGCGAGAAGTGGAAACCCTCCATCTAAGTATATATTATTGGATAAATTAGGGAAACACCTCTTCAACTTTAGCCCAATTTTAATTATATCTCCTCTATCATGCTCTAAATTTGGGATATAACATAATCATACTATCGAGGGATGCAGTCCTCGACAACATGATGCCAACATTCATAATCTTCAATAGAATAAAAAAAAATAGAAAGAAAATGAGCTATACTAACTCAATAAGTAAAATTTATACTTTCTTACAGAATCAAACATAAATTTTTCTATGATAATACAATATTTAAAAAAATAATAGATATTATAAAAATAAAATATTCAATAAAATAATATATTAAAATAAGTTGCTAAGTAAATCATGCATGATAAATTATGAACATTTCATAAACATAATTTGTAAGTCATTCTTGTCATATGTTTATATCATATTTCAAAATGTTGCTCATAGATATTATGTTATGGTTACTTTATATCCATAATAGGATCATATTTTTTAATCAACATAATTTTTGTTTCATATACTAACTTTGTATCCATTGACGAGCCTATGTTTCTTATAGATGCTATCTCAAGATGTCAGCCTTCTTAATTTTAGAGATTCGTTCATAGCTATCTGAGAACTTTTAAAATTTTTTTATATCTTTTGCTTAAAACATACATATATTTAGATAAAAAATAATAAAGTTATACTTCTTAAACATACTATTTTCATAAAACATATTCATATAATCACTTATCATAATAAAATATATATTTTTTATTTTACATATGTTGATCCTTTATATTATAAAAAAAAATGATTTCATCGATAGTAGATCATATAAATGAAAAATATGATAATTTAAAAATAAATAAGGAGCAAAGATTTACTTATTTGTTCATTTTAGATCTACAGACTTCGTTAAAAGAATCAGCTAATCTTATTTAAAATATTAAATCATAATCAATTTTTATTTGATAAATTTAATAAAATTAAATAATAATAAAAGAAAGTTATTAATTAGGTGATCATCTAATGGACCATCTGAGGACCAAAGCGATCAGAATCTTCTTATCGAGGTTAGCACAGATCCCTAAAAGAAAAAGACAGAACTCTATCTTGAGATGTATAAGTCTTCCTATAGAGAAAGTGATGAAGAGAGAGAAAATAGAGAGAAAAGTTGAGAGAAAATAAATCTTTTTTTTATTTTTTTTTTTTTTTGATCTTATGAGAGAGAAAATAGTGGCCCAGGTTCAGTTATCATCTAGAGAGAGTAAGAGAGGGACACTAGAGAGGGAAAGTAGAAGGAAAAGGAGAGAGAAATACTATAGAGAGGGAGGATGGGTGTTCTTTTTCTCTCTTCCTTTTTTTCTTCTTCTTAGAAAAATAAGGGAAGGATGGCTGGTGCTCTAGCAGGATGTGGCAGCATAGCGGAGGTCTGAGAGTGGACAGTGATACATGACGGATAATAGACAATGGTGGATGGCTGACAGTAGTGATGGCCAATGAGAAAACAACAAAAAAATGCTTAAGAAATAGGGGATCCATCCTTTTTTATAATTTCTCCTGTCACTGGCCGATCATCAGTGGCTATAACCTCTGGAAAGGAAGATAGGGTGGTCGGATGACATGACCAAGGGTGTAGCAACAAGGGAGACTGCACTGGTGGTCGGAAAAGAAGATGAAGGCTTGGCCAAGATAGAAAAAAAATAGGTTATTGGCTTTTGGTGGATTTTCCGACAAAGTCGATGGCCGATAGCAGTGCGTAAAGATAGGAAGAAAGAGAGAAGGTGAGATCAAGGCTTTAGATTGATTCTGATGATTTTAGCATCGATTTCAAACAGAAACAAGGATGGTAGGCCATGATTTCAATGAGAGAAAAGGGGGAGAAAGAAGAGGGAGGATAGTTGGCTACTTAGGATGGAGGCTATAGGGGGTAAGAGGCTCTTTTATGGAGGAGATCTAGAGTTTTTTTGGTTACCCTAGGCCTCAATTCTCCCTGATGGAATTGGAGAGGAAAAAAACTTCTTTCGAGAGTCTTCCTTCCTCCAGATCGCACATGCGGTTGGGTGCGGCTTGGCTAGCCGATTGAGTAGACTGGACAGATCCAAGCTCTAACACTCTCTACTTTAAAAAGTATCAAATTAATCCTTTAAATTTTAAAATGTTCCAACATAGTCCTACTATTTATCTCTATAAATGATGTTATATAACCATCACATGATACCATTATTTTAAAAAATAATTAAATAATTATCCTCCCCCTTTGCTGTCATCGCCTTCATCTCCTTAGCCACCCAGCTCCTCTTCTTCGCCATTATCTCTATCTTCTCCTATGCCTCCTCTATCCACTATGGCAACAAACGCCAGCATCGCTAGCTCCTCCTCCTCCTATTTTGATGAGGATGGGGGTGTCGCAAGTTCTTCCTCTTCTCCTTCTCCTCATTCTTCTCCACCACACCCCCCTACCCCACACACACACTGATCTCCCTGTTCTTCCTCTTTTCATCTGCTTCTCTCTTTTAAACTTGGATTGCATATGGTTCATGGACCCCCTCCCACCTCAAGTTACAATATAGTATCTCATGTCCTGCTCTTTAGTTCTAGATAAGAAATGATGTGATGGATAAATTCATAAAGAGCACTGGAATGAGTGGACCTAAACAACCTTTTTCTGTGGTGGGGGGGGGGGGGGGGGGGGGGGGTGTGCGGGCCACAAAATTTCCTGCTTCTCCTCCATCTCATATCTCCATGCTTACAAGGCTGATCTATAAATCTTGTCTTTTTCTGTCTACTCAGCTTAATATCAAGGATGACATTTCTTTTTATGGTTATTGGGAATTCATTTTTAGTACTTGTTCTTACATCAATATTGCTAATAGCATGGCTCTTTATGTTTAGTGCAAACTCATCCTCTACAGTTATTTTTTGCTCAATATTGGTTGTTGGAATATTAGTTGCTGGATTTTCCTCTTCTTCTATCCATGTTCAGTGATCCATTGGGGAGTTATTTTCATTGCTTATTGGAATTTGGTGTACTACTGCTCCTATAATTTTGGTCATAGACTCATGGGGGACCGTGCAACAGATTTTCGAAGGCGTTCAATTATTTGCCTCTTTGCTGAACTTCTTGCATATCCTCCGTTGCATAGTTCAACTGGCATAGAGTTAATTCAAGTGGCACATTTAGCTTCACCTATTATCATGCTTTGGGGAATTGCCCAACAAGATGCTCTAGAATGTTCTACTTCTTGTGCTTGGCTCTTCATTGAACTTTTCACATCTCCTCTCTTATGTTAAGTCAATTGGCACAAAGTTACTTTACAAGGCAAATCCAGATTCAACTACCATCATGCTTCAAGATGTTCTATCGAGTTCCGTTTTACTATGTGGTTTCATTCTGCTTCACTGTGTCTGGGTTTCACATTAGTGCAGTTCAATTAATCACTCTACTTCAGCCTACTTCATTCATTGTCTCGATGTTGCTATCCTCGTAGTTGTTGGTTGCTATATTCTTTTTTTCTCTATTTTATCTCTGTTACAGTTTATGCCCTTCTTGCAATATTTTCATATTTTTACTTCTCTGGGATACTTTTGCACGTTGTCATTTAATTTGTTATCTTCTAGCAAGATGGTTACTCTTGTAATTAACTTCTAATCATGAATGAAATATTCAGCTTTACATACAAAAAAAAAAAAATCCCCTGCTTCTTCTCCTATGTAAGGATATCGGATGGTGAGGATCATCAGGAATCAGGAGGCTGACACACATCCTCTTCAAAAGAAACAAAAGAAAAACCGAGATTGAAACTGGGGATTCAATCATTCATGGATTCGTTTGCATCCGGAGAAACTGAGGATTAAAAGTAGAACCTGCCAGTTGTTCCTACTTTAGGATACAGAGGTGGGGAGAAGACTGAAGGGGGAGGAGAATGTCACGCCCCAAACCCGAAATATAACACGGCCATGCTACCGAGGGATGGACCCACGATACCACGAAGCCAAAATTCATCTTCTTGAATATAATAACAGGTATATCATAAATAAATGTAATAATAAAGTTCAATTCAAATATTTAATTAAACCAAAATTAATTTAGAGCATCTAAATCCAAAGATGAAATAATCCAAGTTTTAAAATTCATAATGACTACAATCCATAAATATAAACTGAATTCCTAGTGCAAAATTTTCAAGTTTGCTTTGCTGATCCCCAAGCCTGGATTCTCTTTCCATCAGTCCTAGCCTTATTTCTCTGTACATGAAAAAGAAAACAAAAAGAATATGAGCTACACCAGCTCAGTAAGTAGACTTCCGCTTCCTTACCGGATCAAGTATAAGTTTTCTATGATAATGCATCATTTAGCAAATAACAATTATTGTAAAAATAAATATTTCATAGAACATATAATAAAACAAGTTATAAGCTCATCATGCATGCATAAATCATGTATATTTCACAATTATGAATCGTAAATCATTTTCATCATGTATTCATGTCATGTTTCAAAACATTGCTCACAGACATTCGTGCTAAGGTCACTATTATACCCATGACAGGGCCATATTTCTTAATCGACAGAGTTCTTAATTCATGTGCCAACTTTATACCCGCTGGCAGGGCCATGTTTCGTGTGGATGCTAACTCCGGATGTCGACCTTCCCGAAGGGATTCATTCATAGCTATCTGAGAGCCTTTGAAATCATTTTATCTTTTTCTTAAAATATACATATATATAAATAGAAAAATAATGAAATTCATACTTCATAATCATGCTATTTTTATAAGACATATTCATGAAATCAATGCTCGTAATAAAACATGCTTTTTCATGTCACATATGCCGATCCTTATTTTATGAAAAATTATGATTTTATCAATAGCAATTCTTTACATAAAAGCATGATCATTTAAAAATAAATAAGGAGCATAAAATTCACTTACCTTGATCGTCCTGGACCTTTTAATCTTCCTTAAAAGAATCGGATAGTCCTATTTAAAATATTAAATTATCAATAAATTTTATTTTATATATTTAATAAAATTACATAATATAAGAAAATGATCGATTTGATGATCAGTCCAATAAATCTCTTCCTTCGGCTCTAAACTGATTTAAGGTCATAGGTCCCTAGGAGTGGAGAAGATGGCCTAATAGGGGATTCATAAGGCTTCTTAGAGAGAGAAAATTTTTAGAGAGAGAAAGAGAGAGAAGAGAGAAAAATTCAATTCTAGAGAGAGAAAGACTTTAGAGAGGGATGAGAGAAACTTCTTTCATGTGTATTATTATTATTATTATTATTATTGTTGGTGCAAAAATTCGCTTGCATCGGAGAAGCTGGAGTCGAGGGAGTCGCGGTCGCCGCCGAGACCTACAAAGGAAGTCTAAACTGGAGGTGGGGTTGCTCCGGCAAGATCCTCCGATGCTCAAGTCAGTTCTCTGCCTCAACAAGAATGGAGTGCTCGAATGAAAATTTTTGCAGAGTTTTTAGGTAAAAACAAGAGCTTATAGAATAACGTATCTGGGGTCCCCCTTTTTATAGACGGAGGGTGCAACAGACTGATAGCGACGTTCATAATCGTCTGGTAGTGGGCCACCCACAGTCAGGAGGAATTTGTTGCGAGGAGTAGTGGAGTGGACCCGTGGCCCTCGCTGTAGCGCGCCACGTGGAGTCTGCCGCAGGGAGTGGAGCGGCGTCCGTTGTCGCGACTTGCCAGAGGATGGAAGAATCGCGCAGTATCCGTTACAGAAGGTGGAGCAGGATCGTGGGCATCATAGCGGTCTGCCAGAGAATAGTGGAGCCGCGCGGGATCCGTCGCAGGAAGTGAAGCAGAGTCATGGCCGTCATAGCGGTTTGTCAGGGAATAATGAAGCTGCGCGAATCCGTCGCAGGAAGTGGAGCAGGATCGTGGCGGTTGCTGTGTCGCACAAGGGAGTGCGATCCGTCGGCTGAAGTTTGGCAGCGGTCGGAGTTGGTGACGGAGCCTGGCTCCCGTAGGAGTCCAGGCGGAGTCCTCCTTGCGGTTGAAGTCGTGGGCGGAGCAGGATCGTGGCGGTTGCTGTGTCGCGCCAGGGAGTGCAGATCCGTCGGCTGAAGTTCAGCAGCGATCGGAGTTGGTGACGGAGCCTGGCTCCCGTAGGAGTCCGGGCGGAGTCCTCCTTGCGGTTGAAGTCGTGGGTGGAGCCCGGCTCCCGTAGGAGTCCGGGCGGAGTCCCACTTGGAGTCGTGGACGGAGCTCGGCTCCTGTAGGAGTCCGGGCGAAGTTCTCCTGCAATTAAAGTCAGGTGCGAAGTCCGGCTCCCGTAGGAGTCTGGACGGAGCTTACCGGCAGTTGAAGTTGGCGACGGAGCCGGAGCCTGGGATCTGGCCACGGAGGTCGTGGATCGTCGCGTGGACGCCTTGCGGGGAGGCATCGAGCAAAGACCAAGTGGAGGAAGGAGGAGAGGACACCGAAAAAGATGCCCGGGGGTGGTCCCGTTGAGCGCTCCTTTAAGAACAAGGGTACCGCGAAGACACACCCCTCCTTCTAGTGCCAATCCTATTGGTGCAAAAATTCACTTGCGCCGGAGAAGCTGGAGTCGAGGGAGTCGCGGTCGCCGTCGAGACCTGCAAAGGAAGTCTAAACCGGAGGTGGGGTTGCTCCGGCAAAACCCTCCGACGCTCAAGTCAGTTCTCTGCCTCAACAAGAATGGAGTGCTCGAACGGAAATTTTCGCAGAGTTTTTAGGTAAAAACAAGAGCTTATAGAATAACGTATCTGGGGTCCCCCTTTTTATAAACGGAGGGCACAACAGACTGATAGCGACGTTCATAACCGTCTGGTAGTGGGCCGCCCACAATCAGGAGGAATTTGTTGCGAGGAGTAGTGGAGTGGACCCGTGGCCCTCGCTGTAGCGCGCCACGTGGAGTCTGCCGCAGGGAGTGGAGCGGCGTCCGTTGTCGCGACTTGCCAGAGGATGGAAGAATCACGCAGTATCCGTTACAGAAGGTGGAGCAGGATTGTGGGCATCATAGCGGTCTGCCAGAGAATAGTGGAGCCGTGCGGGATCCGTCCAGGAAGTGGAGCAGAGTCGTGGCCGTCATAGCGGTCTGTCAGGGAATAATGGAGCTGTGCGGAATCCATCGCAGGAAGTGGAGCAAGATCGTGGCGGTTGCTGTGTCGCGCCAGGGAGTGCAGATCCATCGGCTGAAGTTCGGCAGTGGTCGGAGTTGGTGACGGAGCCTGGCTCCCGTAGGAGTCCGAGCGGAGTCCTCCTTGCGGTTGAAGTCGTGGGTGGAGCTCGGCTCCCGTAGGAGTCCGGGCGGAGTCCCCCTTGGAGTCGTGGACGGAGCTCGACTCCCATAGGAGTCCGGACGAAGTTCTCCTGCAATTAAAGTCAGGTGCGAAGTCCGGCTCCCGTAGGAGTCCGGACGGAGCTTACCGGCGGTTAAAGTTGGCGACGGAGCCCGGCTCCCGTAGGAGTCCGGGCGGAATCCTCCTTGCGGTTGAAGTCGTGGGCGGAGCCCAGCTCCCATAGGAGTCCGGGCGGAGTCCTCCTTGGAGTCGTGGACGGAGGTCGGCTCCCGTAGGAGTCCGGACGAAGTTCTCCTGCAATTAAAGTCAGGTGCGAAGTCCGGCTCCCGTAGTAGTCCGGATGGAGCTTATCGGCGGTTGAAGTTGGCGACGGAGCCTGGCTCCCGTAGGAGTCCGGGCGGAGTCCTCATTGCGGTTGAAGTCGTGGGCGGAGCCCGGCTCCCGTAGGAGTCCGGGCGGAGTCCCCCTTGGAGTCGTGGACGGAGCAGCGCGGATGCTTGCCAGGGGCCTCAGGGCCCACAAAAGAAAGGGTGTCGCGACCTCCGGATCGGCGAAGAGGGCCAGGGCAGAGGAGTCGTGCTTGGCCGCACCCGTCCAGGCGGCTCCAGCGATTGACATTCCCTCGGACGCCGAGCCAACGGCCCCCCGGACCTCCTCGAGGAGTCCGCCGATCGGGGCCCCCATTTCGGGGGTCTGCTCCACGGAGGTGCCTGTAGCCGAGAGGGGGAAGAGAAGGAAGTCGGTGGCCCACAGGGTGAGTAGCCGCCGAACTGCTGCTGACGAGTCCCTCGGCTCCGAAGAGGGATCGGAGAATCCCTTCAATGACAGGGACTTGATCAGGCGGTTGATCGACGGCTGCATTCTGCCCGAAGTCGTCGAGAGGATCGACCACGTCGATCCTGAGCAGCGGGTCTGGGACTCTTTAGGGTCCTTCCTTGAGGTAAGCAAATCTTCATTTACCCGGCTATTCGGCCCTTGTTCTGATCCCCTAGCCGCCCTTGCAGATTGGGCACCAGCTCCTCGCCAATATCGAGGCGACGAACCGTGCGAGGAGGGACATCATCCAGGTGGAGGAGCGCTGTTGGGCCGAGATTGCTCACCTCAAAGAAAAGACGGCCGAAGTAGTCGCCCTCCAAGAGGCCCTGGAAAGAGAGAAACAAGCCCGGGAGGAGGAAAAGCAGACCTTGGAGGAGACGGCGAGGAAGGCGGAGGCCGAGGTCGCCAATTTGATTGAGCAGACTCCAGTCCTGGTCTCGGAGGCCAGGGCTCTTGCGGTAGAGGAGTTCAAGGCCTCCGCAGAGATGAGGGACCTGAACGTCCAATTCGGCCAGGAGGCGTTCATTAAGGGGTTCGAGCTCTGCCAGGAGAGGGTGGCCAAAAAATTTTCGGAGCTCGACCTTAACTTCCTGGGTGAGGAGTCCAAAGATGAGGTCGGTCTCTCTCCTGCCATCACCGCTGCAGCAGCCTCCCCTCCCGGAATGCCGAGCTCTCCAACTCCTGCCCCTGAGGTCTGAGACCTCCGACCTTGTAGTTTTATTTTTCTGTAATTTTCCTTTACCTTCTTGTCTTCAAAAATCATCCAATCAATAAAGTTGAATTTCTTGTCGTGGGCGGCTTCTTCCTCCTTCTTTTCTTCTTTCTGCTTTTCTTTCTGTGATGAGACGTGTCTTGATACTTTTGTCTCCCAATGGTAGCGCCCTGCCGAAGCACTTTCCCTGCCCCTGGGGATCCCGCTGAAGTCGACGATCCAGCGGTTGAAGAAGGAGGTTCTTCAGTTGACAAAGAGGTCAAAGAAGATGGAAGGTGAGCTTCGCAGATTGAGGGAGGGCCATTCTGAAGCCACCGCAGAGGCCACCCGCTTTTGGAATCTCCACGTGAAGGGGATCATGGAGTATAGCCGGAGGAAGGCGGACTTTGCGAAGGAGCTTGAGGAATGCAAGAAGAGCGCCAGCGATCGAATTTGGGCTCAAGCTGCCAAGATCAGCGCTCTCAGGGTGGAACTGTCTGCTGCGAAGGAGAAGATCGGTCAGCTGGAAGGAAGTTCATCCCGGCTCTTGGCCCGGGCCGACGGCGATCGGGAGTGGTCGAAGAGGGTCTCCGCCCTTCAGCAGCAGCTTCAAGACGCCGAGATGAGCTACGACGTGCATCGGGCCGGTTGGCGCAGGCAGGTGGATGAATATAAAGGGAGACTCAGGGTGGCGACCGACGAAGTTGCCCGTCTTCAGAGGTAGTTGGCTGACAGGGCTCAGCTTACTTCCGCTCAGGATTCTGATGAGCTCCAGTCCCTAAGAGGAACCGTTGAAGGGATTTCAGTCGCCCTCGGAGAAAAGACGGCTGAGCTGTAACAACTGAAGATCCAACTGGCATATGAGCAGCGGGCCATCACGGACGCGGAGGCGGAATCTGAAGTCCTGAGAAAGAGGCATCGAGAGGCGGAGGTCGAAAGCCAGCGACTTCGTCGGGCGCTCCAGGACGCGCTGCTGAAAAAGGAAGAGCTAGAAGAAGAAGTTGAAAATCTGAGGCAGACCTGGATAGAGGGTGGAGTAGGTAATTCTAGATCGAAAGGAGCAGAGCTTCCCTAGGGCTCTTCTTGGCCTTCCGTCTTTTCATGTATACATTTTCTCTTTTGTTGTTTTGTCCCGCTTTTGTCGCTTTGTTTTTCTTCCTTTGGCCTTCCGGGCTTCGTGGTGTATATTTCGCAAATGGAATGAAAAAGAAAAGGGGGTTTTGTGTTACCTCGTCTGCATATCGTATTAAATTATCGCCTGTCGGACTTCTCTTGTCGTTCGACTTGTCCGACGTTGGCGTCGCTTGGAGGTGCCCGATCGCCAATGCGATGGTTTGCTTTCCCTGGTGGTCCGAATTCCGCAGTACTTCGGAGGTACCGCCATCTTCTTGATTTGTGTCGAAAGCCTTCTTAGAGGCCGGGGGTGTTTGGTAGGAACTCCCCGTCTTTGTTGAGACGAGGTTCCTTAAGTCTTTGGTGTGGTTCGTCCTTCATCTATTTTCGTCGTAGCTCATCGCTCTTCCTCTTTAATTTCCCTCTTTTCAGAGTGAGGGCCCTCCCCTCGCTTCTTGCGGGGATGCATAGGAGTGTGGAGGTGCCGCTGGGGGGCCTTTTCCGTTCATCCGATCTTGTCGGGCGGCCGGGTTTCATCACCATCAGGATGAGGTTCTCCTCCCATTCCCAATGGGGCCGCGGGGGCACGTAAGGGCCATTGCCAGGGTCTCTCCCCCCAATCCGATCTAAAAGAATCGGACCTTCGACTTTGCTCATGTCAGGACGAGGTTCTCCTCCTGTTCCTGACATAGCCGTGGGGGCGCGTTAGGGCATTGTAAGGCCTCTCCCCCCATCCGATCTAAAAGAATCGGGCCTTCAACTTTGCTCATGTCAGGACGAGGTTCTCCTCCTGTTCCTGACATGGCTGTGGGGGCACATTAGGACGCTGTAAGGCCTCTCCCCCCTCCGGTCTAAAAGAACCGGACCTTTGACTTTGCTCATGCCAGGATGAGGTTCTCCTCCTGTTCCTGACATGGCTGTGGGGGCACATTAGGGCGCTGTAAGGCCTCTCTCCCCATCCAGTCTAAAAGAACCGGATCTTTGACTTTGCTCATGCCAGGATGAGGTTCTCCTCCTGTTCCTGACATGACTGTGGGGGCACATTAGGGTGCTGTAAGGCCTCTCCCCCCATCCGATCTAAAAGAACCGGGCCTTTGACTTTGCTCATGCCAGGACGAGGTTCTCCTCCTGTTCCTGACATAGCTGTGGAGGCACATTAGGGGCTGTAAGGCCTCTCCCCCCATCCGGTCTAAAAGAACCGGACCTTTGACTTTGCTCATGCCAGGACGAGGTTCTCCTCCTGTTCCTGACATGGCTGTGGGGGGCGCATTAGGGCGTTGTAAGGCCTCTCCCCCAATCCGATCTTAAAATAATCGAACTTTCATTTTAGGTATGTTAGGATGAGGTTCTCCTCCCGTTCCTAACATAACTTTGTTTTAGGCGTTTGAAGGGGTTATACCCAGTTGTGACGAATCCATGCCAAATGGGAAGAGCGTGTTAAGTCGAAAGGAATTTAGATGCAAGGCAAAATCGTAGGCGATACATTTACAGGTTTTCCGAGTCCCATGGTTGTGGGAGGTCTGCTTCTCCTTGAGGCCCTCCGGCGATGGAGTCGATGGTCCCGATGGGAGGTCGATCTCCGGACTGCTCCTCCCTTCTTGGCGGTTCAGGTTGCGGCAGGGCCCTTGGCCGATCTCCTCTACCTTTAGGCCGGCGTCATATGAACCTGTCGAGTCGACCTCGTCGGATGAGCTCCTCGATCTCATCTCGGAGTTGGATACATTCCTCCATGTCATAGTCATGATCGCGGTGGTAGAGACAGAACTTGTTGGGGTTGCGCTTCTCGGGGTGTGTGTGTATCCTCTCCTGCCTAGGGAGCTGCTCCCTGACCTCCATCAGTACCTGAGTCTTCGAGGCATTGAGGGGGCGTAGTTGCGGAACCTTCCTGGTGAAGAACCCTGCCGAACCCCGTGATCCAGACTCTTCTGCCTGCGCACCCGGGGTGGAGTATGGGCATGCTTGTGCCCAGGAGGGGATCAAGAACGCGGCTGAGCTTCTCTCGACCTTTTTTCGACCGTGGGCTTATTCGAGTCTCCCGCCTGCCGCTCTCTCGCGGTCTCCTCGTCCTTCATTTTGAAGGCTTCTTCCACTCGGGCGTATCCTTCAGCCCGAGCCAACAAATCAGCAAAATCCCTAGGGTACTTCTTCTCCAGAGAGAACAAAAGGTCATTCTTCTGAAGGCCGTCCTTCAGAGCAGCCATTGCGACTGATTGGTCCAAGTTCCGGACCTCCAGCACCGCGATGTTGAAACGGTTGATGTAGGCCCGAATGGACTCCCCTTCCCTCTGCTTGATATTGATGAGGGACTCCGAACCTTCCGGGGGCGTCGGCTGCTGACAAAATGGGCCACAAATTGGTGGCTCATTTAATCAAAGAAAAAGATGGTACCCGATTTCAGAGCCGAGTACCAGTTTCTCGTCGCTCCCTTCAAGATGGATGGGAAAGCCCGGCATAGAATGGCGTCGGGAGCGTCGTGAAGCAGCATCATCGTCCGGAAGGCTTCCAGATGATCAATCGGGTCCGAGGTCCCGTCGTAGCTTTCGAACTGGGGGAGCTTGAAGTTTGGCAAGATCGGTTCCTGCATGATCATTTGAGAGAAGGGAGGGTCAGTGCAAATATTTTCACCATAAGTGGGGGGAGCATGGCGGAGTTCTTCGATCCGCCGGGTCATCTCTTGGAGTCTCTGGTCTAGGAAATCCTCTCGACTTCGAGTCTCGAGGGTCCTCTGGCAGAATGGGGGCAGGGATCTTCCAGGGGTGGAGTCGTGGTCCGATTGAGGGCTCTCCACCCTCGGGTTCATTTTTCCAGGAAGGACGGGGCGGTTTGCCCAAGTGGCCCGCCCTGCCGTCGGATTCTGGTGTGCCGGTGACACCCTTTCCAGGCGCGCTGATGCCTGCGGCTGCTGCTGCTGCTGCATAGTCTGCACAGCTTCTGTGAGGCCTCTGACCTTCTGCGCTAGCAGATCAAACTGCTCCGCACCGACCGCCGTCGCCGGAGGAGGAGGAGGAGGTTGAGAAACAGGAGGGGAGGCCGAAGCCTGGGATCTGGCCACGGAGGTCGTGGATCATCGTGTGGATGCCTTGCGGGGAGGCATCGAGCAAAGACCAAGTGGAGGAAGGAGGAGAGGATGTCGAAAAAGATGTCCGGGGGTGGTCCCGTTGAGCGCTCCTTTAAGAACAAGGGTACCGCAAAGACACACCCCTCCTTCTAGCGCCAATCCTGTTGGTGCAAAAATCTACTTGCGCCGGAGAAGCTGGAGTCGAGGGAGTCGCGGTCGCCGTCGGGACCTGCAAAGGAAGTCTAAACCGGAGGTGGGGTTACTCCGGCAAGACCCTCCGATGCTCAAGTCAGTTCTCTGCCTCAACAAAAATGGAGTGCTCGAACGAAAATTTTTGCAGAGTTTTTAGGTAAAAACAAGAGCTTATAGAATAACGTATCTGGGGTCTCCCTTTTTATAGACGGAGGGCACAACAGACTGATAGCGACGTTCATAACCGTCTGGTAGTGGGCCGCCCACAGTCAGGAGGAATTTGTTGCGAGGAGTAGTGGAGTGGACCCGTGGCCCTCGCTGTAGCGTGTCACGTGGAGTCTGCCGCAGGGAGTGGAGCGGCGTCCGTTGTCGCGACTTGCCAGAGGATGAAAGAATCGCGCAGTATCCGTTACAGAAGGTGGAGCAGGATCGTGGGAATCATAGCGGTCTGCCAGGGAATAGTGGAGCCGTGCGGGATCCGTCGCAGAAAGTGGAGTAGAGTCTTGGCCGTCATAGCGGTCTGTCAGGGAATAATGGAGCTGCGCGAAATCCATCGCAGGAAGTGGAGCAAGATCGTGGCGGTTGCTGTGTCGCGCCAGGGAGTGCAGATCCGTCGACTGAAGTTCGGCAGCGGTCGGAGTTGGTGATGGAGCCTGGCTTTCGTAGGAGTCCGAGCGGAGTCCTCCTTGCGGTTGAAGTCGTGGGTGGAGCTCGGCTCCCATAGGAGTCCGGGCGGAGTCCCCCTTGGAGTCGTGGACGGAACTCGGCTCCCGTAGGAGTCTGGGTGAAGTTCTCCTGCAATTAAAGTCAGGTGCGAAGTCCGGCTCCCGTAGGAGTCCGGACGGAGCTTACCGGCAGTTGAAGTTGGCGACGGAGCCCGGCTCCCGTAGGAGTCCGGGCGGAGTCTTCCTTGCGGTTGAAGTCGTGGGCGGAGCCCGGCTCCCGTAGGAGTCCGGACGGAGTCCCCCTTGGAGTCGTGGACGAAGTCCGGCTCCCGTAGGAGTCCGGAAGGAGTTCTCCTGCAATTAAAGTCAGGTGCGAAGTCCGGCTCCCGTAGGAGTCCGGACGGAGCTTACCGGCGGTTGAAGTTAGCGACGGAGCCCGACTCCCGTAGGAGTCTAGGCGGAGTCCTCCTTGTGATTGAAGTCGTGGGCGGAGCCCTGCTTTCGTAGGAGTCCGAGCGGAGTCCCCCTTGGAGTCGTGGACGGAGCTCGGCTCCCGTAGGAGTCCGGGCGAAGTTCTCCTGCAATTAAAGTCAGGTGCGAAGTCCGACTCCCGTAGGAGTCCGGACGGAGCTTACCGACGGTTGAAGTTGGCGACGGAGCCCGACTCCCGTAGGAGTCCGGGCGGAATCCTCCTTGCGGTTGAAGTCGTGGGCGGAGCCCGGCTCCCGTAGGAGTCCGGGCGGAGTCCTCCTTGGAGTCGTGGACGGAGCTCGGCTCCCGTAGGAGTCCGGGCGAAGTTCTCCTGCAATTAAAGTCAGGTGCGAAGTCCGGCTCCCGTAGGAGTCCGGACGGAGCTTACCGGCAGTTGAAGTTGGCGACGGAGCCCGGCTCCCGTAGGAGTCCGGGCGGAGTCCTCCTTGCGGTTGAAGTCGTGGATGGAGCCCGGCTCCCGTAGGAGTCCGGGCGGAGTCCCCCTTGGAGTCATGGATGGAGCCCGCAAGGGTCAATCCCGCTGAGAACTTCGGCTGTGGGTATTTTATACCCAACAATTATTATATTTTTTTCTTTCTTTTTCTTTTCTTTTTCCTTTTCCTTTTCTTTTTCTTTTTCCCCGTGGCCTTCTTTGGCCGGAACAGGGGACCTAGAGGTCCCCGTTCCTTAAACCGACCGTTCACGGTTGCACCTTGCCCGGCGATGGCCGGCGGCAAGGGACAACCTTCCCCCGAGTTCGGAGGGCCAGAGCCGGCGGTCGGTGGTGACCGTCGGTGCTGGAAAATCAGGAAAAAGAAGAGGCCGAATAGGGATTTTCTTTTTCGACAAAATCTGACGACACCTGTCACCGACAATCGTGCCCACAGGCATGGGAAAGAAGGGAGAGAAGAGAGGAAGAGGAAGGAGGCCTTACCACAGCCTCCGATGACCCCCACCGGCGTGAAATCGCGGCGAGCACGAGTCGAGGGGCTTCGGCTTCAATCGAAAAAATCAGAGAGGAACTCCGGCGATCGTCGGTGACTGATGGATCTACTCTTAGAGGAGAGGAGGGGGGTTCTTATAGAGCTCGTCCTAGGGTCTTTTAATGGCCCTAGGACTTCGATTCCTGATCGAAATCGGGGAAGAGGAAGACTCCGATCGGGAGTCTTCCTCCCTATTTTTTTTTTAATTTAATGGGCTTAGTGGGCCGGGTTATCACATTCTACCTCCCTTAAAAAAAAATTTCATCCTCAAAATTTAACATACCTTCATTTTCAAATAAGTGTGAATATTTCATCTTCATATCGTCTTCAAGCTCCCAAGTGGCTTCTCTCTCTTCATGATTACTCCAATGAATCTTTACATACGGAATGATACGCCGTCTTAAAACTTGCTCTTTTCGATCAATAATTCAGAGAAAAAATTCTTCATAGGTTAGATCTTCATGAACTTGCAATGGCTCATACTTTATCACACTGTTTGGATCAGGTACAAACTTTCTCAGTAGTGAAACATGAAAGATATTGTGCACTTTGGATAAATCTGGTGGTAAGGCTAGTTCGTAAGCAACATCTCCTACTCGATTTAAAATTTCAAAAGGTCCAATATATCGCGGACTCAGCTTGCCATGTCTCCCAAACCTCATGACACCCTTAGTATATGATACTTTTAGAAAAACATGATCACCGATCTGAAATTCTAATTCTCTTCTTTTTCTATCTGCCCAACTCTTCTGTCTATCCTGTGATGCCTTGAGTCTTCTCTTGATTAGATAAATTTTATCTCTGACATCTTGAACTAACTCGGGACCTATTAATTTCTTTTCATCTACTTCATCCCAATATAGAGGGGATCTACACTTTCTTCCATATAGGGCTTCATAGGGTGCCATCCGGATACTAGAATGAAAACTGTTATTATATGCAAATTCAATCAATGTCACATGATTATCCCAATGTCCTCCGAAGTCAAAAGCACAAGCTCTTAACATATCCTCAAGAGTTTGAATTGTCCTTTCAGATTGGCCATTGGTCTGGGGATGGAATGCAGTACTAAGCCTCAATTCTGTCCCCAAAATATCTTGAAATTTTTTTTAAAATCTAGATACGAATCGTGGATCTCGATCAGACACAATACTTATTGGAACACCGTGCAGGCGTACAATTCCATCAATATATATTTGGGCTAACTTATCAAGTAGAGTGCTAACTCAAAAAGATAGAAAGTGAGCTGATTTAGTAAGCCGATCAACAATCACCCACACTGCATCATTTTTTCTTGTTGTCCTTGGAAGTCCAGTAACAAAATCCATCGTGATATGCTTCCATTTCCATTCTGGTATCTCTAATGGTCTTAGCAGACCAGCGGGTCTTTGATATTCGGCTTTCACTTGCTGGCATACCAAGTATTGAGATTCAAATCGAGCTATCTCCTGCTTCATTCCATTCCACCAGAAGAGTTGTTTTAAATCTCTATACATTTTTGTACTACCGGGATGAAAGGAGAAACGAGATTTATGGGCTTCTTTCAAAATTTTCTTTTTTAGTTCAGAATCTCCTAGTATACATAATCTGTTTCCAAAATAAAGAGTTCCATCTGTATGTAGCCTAAACTCAGTTCGTAGCCCTTTCTCCATGTCCTTCTTAAACTGACATAAATGAATATCACTTTGTTGGACCGCTTTTATCTGTTCGATCAATTCTGATTGTACCATTAAATTTGCTAACACATTCTTAACATTAGTACAAGTCACTTCAATTTGTAAATCTTCAAGATCCCTCAAAATTTGTTGCTGAAAGGATAGCAGAGTCATCACATTCGCTGAAGACTTCCTACTAAGTGCATCTGCCACCACATTGACTTTTTCAGGGTGATATTTAATATTTAGATCATAATCTTTTAATAGTTCAAGCCACCTTCTTTGCCTCATGTTCAGCTCTTTTTGAGTAAATAAGTATTTCAAGCTTTTATGATCAGTAAAGATTTCACATGATTCATCATATAAATAGTGTCGCCAAATCTTCAAAGCAAAAATAATAGCTGCTAACTCCAAATCATGTGTTGGATAATTTTGCTCATAGGCTTTTAGTTGTCGAGAAGCATAAGCTATGACTTTATCGTTCTGCATCAACACACAACCTAATCCCTTCTTGAAAGCATCACTATAAATGACAAATCCTCCCTTATTAGATGGTAAAGTAAGAACTGGGGCAGATATCAATCGTTACTTCAGATCTTGAAAACTCTGTTCACATTCACTGCTCCATTCAAATTTTATTCGTTTCTGAGTTAAGCGAGTCAGAGGAATTGCAATTTGAGAAAATCTTTTGACGAATCTTCTATAATAACCAGCCAAGCCTAAGAAGCTTCTAACTTCCGTCACATTAGTCGGACGAGGCCAATTCACCACGGCTTCTATCTTCTTTGGATCGACTGAGATTCCTTCCTTAAATATTACATGGCCGAGGAAGACAACACTATCCAACCAGAATTCACACTTGCTAAGCTAGGCGAAGAGCTTTTCTTTTCTCAAGGTCTGAAACACGATCCTCAAATGTCTTTCATGTTCCTCTATATTTTTAGAATACACTAGAATATCATCAATAAAAACAACAATGAATTGATCCAGATACGGCTTGAAAATTTTGTTCATCATATCCATAAAAGCAGCCGGTGCATTGGTTAGTCCAAAAGGCATTACTAAAAATTTATAATGGCCATACCTGGTTCTAAATGCAGTCTTAGGTACATCTTCATCTCTAATTCTTAGTTGATGATAGTCTGATCGTAAGTTAATTTTGGAGAAAACTTGAGCACCCTGAAGTTGATCAAATAGGTCATCTATTCGAGGAAGAGGATATTTATTCTTTATGGTTACCTTGTTCAACACCCGATAGTCAATGCATAAACGTATGCTTCCATCTTTTTTTTTCACAAATAACACAGGAGCTCCCCAAGGTGATGTACTTGGTCGGACAAACTTTTTATTCAAAAGTTTTTGCAGTTGATCCTTTAATTCTCGTAATTCTACAGGAGCCATCCGATAAGGAGGTTTTGAAATAGGTCCGGTTCCTGGGGTGATATCAATTTTAAATTCAACCTCATGCTCTGGGGACAGTCCGGGTAGTTCATCTGAAAAAATATCAAAAATTTTTTTGACAATTGGGATATCATCCAACTTTATCTTTTCCTTCTCGACGTCTATTACATGGGCCAAAAATACTTTGCATCCTTTCCTTAAAGCTTTTCTTGTATTCATGATTGAGATAATACCCAAAGATTGTTTGGGTTCCGTATTATGAACTTCGCCTTGAAAGAAGAATTGCAGTTCATCCAAATTTTGAAATACCACTCTTTTTCCAAAACAATCAATATGTGCATGGTATGAAGATAACCAGTTCATCCCAAGAATAACGTCAAAATCATACATATTCAGCTGAATCAAATCTGCTGCTAATTCTTTTTCTTCTATTTGGATTATGCAATTCTTAAAAATAATGTTAGCAACAACAATATTTTTAAAAGGTGTGCTAACATATAATGGTTCATTTAATTTTTCAAGTACACAATTCAAAGAAGTAGCAAACTTGAGAGATATAAAAGAGTGTGAAGAGCCAGAATTGAATAACACCCGAGCATGAATAGAATTGACTGGGATAATACCTGTCACCACTTGATCATTTGCATTGGCTTCCTGCTGATTTAAAGTAAACACTCGTACATTTCCTTTTTGTTTTTGATCAACTGGTTTGTTAGGTCTAGAGTCATCTCTTTTCTTATTTGGGTAATCACGAGCCATATGTCCTTTCTCACCACATAAGAAGCATGCTCCTATCCTCTTGAGACAAGGTTCATTGTGATTTTTTCCACAGTAGGAGCAGGATGAAGCTTCTTTCTTCTTATCAGAGTTATTATTTTTGAAATTTTTTTGCTGATCTTTTAGATTTCCTGCTGATCTCGGTCTCTTCTTATCTCCTCTTTTTAGATCTGTTCTTTTCAATTCAGACTCCACTTTCAAAGCTCGCTCCAGTACGTCCTTGTAGTTATTGAAAATATGAGAAGTGGCCAGGGTAATCCATCAGATGGATTTGATATTTTGAAATACAATGTGGACAACCTGATCAGAGTTGACAGTTGAGCTCTGGGGTGTCCTATGATCATTTTGGTCAAGGGGATGAATTATATGAAAACTATATCCGCATGGGTTCTAAGGATGTTGTTCTACACATTCGACCTATCCGGACGTCGGGTACCATTGCTAGATGGTCACTTCGATTTGTATAAGAATTTGTTTCTATGCTACCGGCTTAGGTTCGGACCTATGAGGTCACACACATTAGAGTTCATGATCCAATCGGATGGTTGATCAACGATTAAGAATCATTATAGGGTTAAATAATCAATACGATTGACATTTAACCCAGTGCAAGTGTTGCAGGAGGATCGATTAGCAATTTGATTGCTAATTGGCTTAATTTGATTAAGCCAATGGGCTGAGATTAAGTCTAATTAAATATGATTTAATTAGATTTGGTTTGGGCTTGATTGGATCAAGTCTAATTGGTTTATTGGATAAGCCAAGTGCAAGGAAAGACTAGTCCTAGTTCAACTAGGACTTGGGTCATCTAATTTCTAATTTGATTAAAAAATTAAATCAGATTTAAATCTAATTTAATCTGATTAAATTAGGTTCTTAATTAGGTTAAGACCTATTTTATTAGGTTGATCTAATTTTGATTTGATTTGGTTTGAAAAACCAAATTAAAACAAGTTATGAGACAGAATCCTAGTAGGACTAGGATTCCACCTTGCGCCACATAAACCTTCTCCACGCCCTCTCTCTTATTCAACGCCAATCTCCACTTATTTTGTGCGACAAAAGCCCTCTCCCAGATCTCTCCCATGTTCACAAAAGGTCTCCTCTCTTCTTTCTTACATGGAAGGTGATTTGGATCAAATCTAAAAGGAATAAGTTTGGATTTCGAATTCTATGAGATAGAGTTTTAAAAATCCAAAACTCTTTCAATTTTGCACCGAATTTATCCAAATTTTTTTTGGAATTTTATGGCTTTTAGGGTTTACATTGTACACCCTTTTCTGGTGATCCATGCACGAAAATATGGAGGAGGTGCTCAAGAGTTGGGCGTCCCTTAACTTGCCATGTTTGGATAAGCCTTGACTAGGTGTTTGACCTAGATAAGGACTCTATCATATCTCTCTATATAAGACGAATTTCTTCATGAAATTTTAAGAAGAGATAGATATTTGAGAGGCCTTTCTTCCATCCAAAAATTAGAGAGAAATACCTTTGGGTCGTGGAGATATAAAAGACGCAAGTTTGGGTGTCTAGAGAGAAAAACGTGAAGAAGAAGAGGGTCTTCTTCTTGGGTTTTTATTTTCATATCTTTCCTCCTTCCATCTTGAGTTTCCTGAGAGGTCTCAGATCTGAAACTCCTCCTTCTACTTTCCATCTTTGGAAGAGTCCAAATCAAGAAGAAGGAGGCACCTGATCAACCATCAAAGAAGGATCAGCGCAGTACTAGCATACTGTGCTGATTTCCTGAAGCAGGACTTCTGATCGAGATTCGTGGGCTCGTGTGGATGACTCCTAGAGGCCGGACGTGTGTGCGGTTTGCAACATCATCCTTAAGCCTGGATCAGCGAGGTTAGAGCATCTAACTTGCAAGGTAATAGATCTGATCTATTATTTAATACATACATTAGATGTAGCTAGTATAGAAACATGTTGATATGATCAACATGTAGTTCATACTATATTTATATATATTTTAATTTTTGATTTAATGCTATGTAATAATCATGTAATAGGATCTTAGATCTAGGGATCTTCTGATCTTAGAAAATAAATTTTAATTTATTTTAGTCTTCCGCTGTATGATCTTGAAAAAGTTTCAAGATATAACCCTGAAACCCTAGATCTGGTTCCTACAATTGGTATCAGAGCCAGGTTCTTTATTACATGATTATTTATACATGCTTAGATTATTTTTTAGATTAGATCTAATTTATAATCTGATTATTAAATCTGAAATTAAAATTTTAGATCAATCACAAACTGCAAGGTTGTCCTGCTGTAAGGTTTACCCCTTACAGTGCAAAGGTTGTCCTAGTTTGTGTAGATCTATCTTTAATCATAAATTTGTTAGATATGATCTAGATTAAATTTATGATTTATTAGATTTAAAAGATGTTTAAATCTGAAATAAAATCTCTTTGTTAATAATTTTTATGCAAAGAAATTATTTAAAGTTAAAATTGTTTCAATTACATGAACCTGTTTAGATTAGATCTAAAGTAGTTTCATGTTTATTTCACTTGCATCTTGATTATGAATCAAACATGCAATATGATTAATAGAATCATATTGTAAAATTATTTTACAAATATGAAAATTATTTTTTGAAAAGCCGAACCCAACCCTCAGCCCAAAACTTAATTAAGAATTAAGAAGTTGTTTGATTAGGTTCTAGGATTGTGAATTGAAGAACCTAAGACACAAATCATAACACATTGGGTTAATGGGTTAGTGGAAATTAGGTCCATTAATTGGGTTAGACCTATGGTTAGATTAAAGATGGACTTAATTAGAGAATTGACTAAATCTAATCAATTGTTGTCTTAGATTAGGTCAAGGATTCTCTAGATCAATTACAATAGTTGTAGTTGGTCAAGTCCATGTCTTTAACGAGAACCAAATGGACTTGATTTTTGGCTAAGCGGTCTAGCACGAACTGTTAGGTTGATCTAATCGAAACTAATTAAACCAGTTGATGTCTAAGGTAAACCAGACCGGTGGTTTTTAATTGGGAGCCCGCTTACCTGGCCATTTCTGATGGTGTCTAAGGCAAGCTTTGGCAGACCCTCCCACTGATCGAACTTACCTGGCCTCTTGGTGAAATTATGTTTTGATCGGATCACTTGACTATTCGAGCTGACCCATGTCAGCTAGGTAAATCAGTGTGACTGATTTAGGTGCTCCTAGACCAGCCCTGGTCTCCCTTAAGCTGACTTGGTGAAGCCAGTGGGAGGATCATGATAAGCTGGTTCATCTGACTTCATCCTCTATATTATTTAAATCTTCTAAAATTATTAGGTCCTTAAAATGATAAAGTTATGGAGATAACTGAGTCATAGCCTCCCATTAAGGTGTTTGATAATGAGTCCATTAACTCAATAATTATTGCAGACCCAAAGGCCTGGTGCTTGTTGACTAATGGAATTATCACTCATCATATGATGACTTGGAAGTGTCTCTCTATGGTGGTTAGGTGTGCCAACCAAAGTTGGACTTAATCATTCGTTGGTTAGATACACCAAGTATGATCATGTTAATGGTTGGACCTAACCGGATCCTTACAGTGGAGGCCAAAGCCTACTGATTAGGTTTCTGGGGCAAAATTAAAATTACTAGAAATTGTTTAGAGAAACAATTGGTTATGAACCTACCCTTAGATGTACATGGGTTGACCAACCAAAGTTGGGCTTGTGTGCAGTCTAAGTGGATTCTAGTACCCGCTAAGGAATTAGGGTAATTCCTCGAGTTGGAGGTAGAGGCTACCAATTCGAATAAAATAGTGGGAGAAACCTTTTGATTAAAGTCCAAATCTTTAGGTTTAATGAATCAATTACTAATTAGGTTATGGTTCTCCTTTGTGCAAATATGGCCACTTCCCTATCGCTCCGATCATTGTTGGACAATGATAAGTTGGTGGGACCCAACTTCGGTAGCTGGTACCGAAAGTTGAAGATAGTCCTGGAGCATGAACGGATCCTATATGTGATAATGGATCCTGCACCTGAGGAGCCAGCTGTCAATGCACGTGGAACAGTCAGAGACACTTACCAGAAGTGGCTCAATGACTGGACCACGGTGCGCTGTATCATGCTGGCTACTATCATGAGTGACGAGTTCAGTCGTAGATTCGAGACGGCTCAGCCAAAGGACATGCTTCAAGTGTTGGAGGATACCTTTGGTACACCCGATGACGTAGAGAGGCACAAGACTAGTTGTGCCATCTTCAACGCCAAAATACGGGATGGAGTCTCTATCACTGATCATGTATTGTACATGATCGAGCTGATGGAACGATTGAGCAAGCTCGGCTTTCCCTTGCATGAGCAGCTTGGGAAAGATGCAATACTGAACTCGCTGCCCAAGTCTTGTCTCCCATTCCTCACTCATTATAGAATGACAAAGCCTGAAGTAAACTACTATGAGTTAATGGGGTTGCTTCAGAACTTTGAGAAGGATCACCAACTCCTCAAGGAGTCGGTGAACTCAGTGAACTCAGTGGGAGGTTCATCTTCTGGTTCTCGACCCTTTGAGAAAGGAAAGAAGAACAAGAAGAAGAAAGCCAAGAAGGTGCAAGTTCAGGCTGGGACATCTGTGCAGAGCCAGACCAAAAAGATCAAGCCTGATAAGAGTCTATTCTACTGGCAAGCACCCTAGATTAGATAGTGTGTCAAATATCTACTTATGGCATTGGAGGCTAGGTCATATAAATAAGAACAGAATAAACAGGTTGACTCAAGAGGGAATCCTCAAAGTCAGTGATTATGAATCACTTCCAACCTGTGAGTTCTGTCTTCTTGGTAAAATGATCAAGTCACCTTTTACTAGAAAAGGTGAGAGACCTACTGAGCTCTTGGGCCTAGTACATACTGATGTATGCGGGCCCATGAGCACCAGTGCTAGAGGTGGATATTTCTACTTTATAGCTTTCACGGATGACCTATCCCAATATGGATATGTCTATCTGATGAAACATAAGTCGGATTCATTTGAAATGTTCAAACGATTCCGAAGTGAAGTAGAAAAATAAACTGGGAAGAGTATTAAAACTCTTCGATCTGATCGAGGAGGAGAATACCTTTCTAGTGAGTTTCTCACATATCTAGGAGAGAATGGGATTTTCTCCCAATGGACTCCTCCAGGAACACCACAGCATAATGGTGTGTTTGAAAGGAGGAATCAGACTTTGTTAGACATGGTCCGATCCATGATGGGTTTTTGCTAGCTTGCTGATATCCTTCTGGGGATATGCACTCGAATCGACCTGTTATCTGTTAAATAGGATTCTAAGTAAGTCTGTAATTAAGACTCCATATGAGATATGGACGGGACGTAAGCCAGCACTTTCACACCTTAGGGTCTGGGGGTGCCCGGCCTATGTCAAACGATTAGTCACAGACAAACTTGGACCTAGGTCTGACAAATGCTCATTCATAGGGTACCCCAAAGAGACAAAAGGATATTTTTTCTACCATGCTGATGAACAAAAGGTGTTCGTCAGCCTTAAGGCAATCTTTTTAGAAAAGGAGTTCCTTGGTGAAGGAACCGTTGCCTCTAAGGTTGAACTTGATGAAGTTCAACAGGTAGAAG
Source organism: Elaeis guineensis (assembly GCF_000442705.2). NCBI lineage: Eukaryota > Viridiplantae > Streptophyta > Magnoliopsida > Arecales > Arecaceae > Elaeis > Elaeis guineensis. The sequence goes on from NC_026002.2 coordinate 8,233,414, forward strand.
GACCGACACCAATAGCTGAACCTGAGTCGGATATGATTAGATCACATCCGGAGCCCAATATACCTGCACCATTAAGGCGATCCGGTAGAGTACCGCGTCAGCCGGACAGATACTACAGTTTCTTGGTCCGGGACGGTGATCCCATCGAACTTGATGAGAATAATGAGGATCCGATCACCTATATGGATGCTATGCAGAGACCTGATTCCGAGAAATGGCTTGAAGCCATGAAATCCGAAATGGAGTCCATGTAGGTCAACGATGTATGGACATTGGTTGACCCACCTGAAGGGGTTAAACCCATTGGGTGTAAATGGGTCTTCAAAAGGAAGAGGGGCGCAGACGGAAAGGTGGAGACCTATAAAGCCCGTCTGGTTGCCAAGGGGTATCGTCAACGTTATGGTATTGACTATGACGAGACGTTTTCCCCTGTGGCAATGCTCAAATCTATTCGGATAATGCTTGCAATAGCTGCCCATCTGGATTATGAGATCTGGCAGATGGATGTAAAGACAGCTTTCCTGAATGGAGAGCTGACTGAAGAGGTGTATATGATACAACCTGAAGGGTTTACATCCACAGATGAGTCCAAGGTGTGCAAGCTTCAGAGATCCATTTATGGACTGAAGCAAGCTTCTCGGAGTTGAAACATGTATTTTGATAAGGTGATCAAAACGTATGGCTTCATTAAGAATGGAGAAGAGCCCTGCATCTATAAATGGGCAAATGGTCCAGTTGTGGTATTCCTTGTCTTGTACGTGGATGACATTCTCTTAATCGGGAATGACATCCCCGCACTACAAGGAATAAAAGTTTGGTTGTCATCACAGTTCTCCATGAAGGACTTGGGTGAAGCATCCTACATCCTAGGGATGAAGATCTATAGGGATAGATCTAAAAGATGCTTGGGTTATCCCAGTCCATGTACATAGACATTGTGCTGAAGAGGTTCAGCATGGAGAATTCCAAGAAGGGCTATCTACCGATAGGCCATGGAATTTCTCTCTCTAAGAAGGATTGTCCGACAACTCCTGAAGAGAGAGAGCGTATGAGTAGAGTCCCATATGCTTCAGCCGTGGGATCTATCATGTACGCCATGACATGTACAAGACCAGATGTGGCATACTCACTAGGAGTAGTGAGTAGATACCAATCTGATCCTGGAGAAGATCACTAGAAAGTGGTCAAAGCCATCCTTAAGTATTTGAGAAATACTAAGGATCAATGGTTGATTTATGGCGAGTCAGATCTGAAACTTGTGGGGTTCACAGACTCCAGCTTCCAATCTGACCATGATGACAGCAGGAGTGTGTCGGGTTATATCTTTACTCTGAATGGTGGAGCCATCTGCTGGAAGAGTTCCAAGCAGCATACTATGGCAGACTCTGTTTGTGAAGCGGAGTATATCGCAGCATCAGATGCCGCGAAGGAAGCTGTGTGGCTGAGGAAATTCATCAATGAGCTCGGAGTAGCATCCTCCTTCGATGGTCCAGTCCTGCTCTACTGCGACAGCACTGGTACCATAGCTCAGGTGAAGGAACCCAAAGCACATCAGCGGACGAAGCACATCTTGCACCGCTTCCACCTGGTCCGAGAGATCGTGGATCGAGATGACGTCGACCTTCAGAAGATCGACGGAAAGGAGAACCTAGCCGACCCCTTCACTAAAGCCCTGGCAATAAAGGAGTTCGACAACCACAAGTTGAAGATGGGTATTAGATACTGTGCCGAGTGGCTTTAGGACAAGTGGGAGTTGTTGGAAAATGTGTCCCAAAAAGCCAATCGTCAAGCTGTTGATGGTTGAGCAACCAAGTATTGTAATTGATTTGTTAATAAATAAAATATATTTGGCATTTTCATCATAAGCTTTCATCTTCTAATGAACTCCGTTGTTATGATGAAGTCCTTAGGACTATTTAGGTTCGATAAAGAGAAGATTTATCGATTAGTCCTTAAAACTGTTCACGACCAAATGATAGGCTGTTAATAAGGACGACAGCTTCTATCGAGCATAGGTCGCTGTAGGCCATATGGGTTGGTTGTCCTCTTAACCAAAGAGTGTGGAGACACTGGTATGGCATACAGGTGAGATGTAAGGGTACATCATCATTGAACGTGACCAACTCCAGAGCATTCTGCTGTCGAGAATGTCTCTGATGGGATATAGGTATAAGTGTCCCTTAGACTTGAGATCACCTCAGTGACTTGCAAGCAACTCACTGTGCTTTGGTACCGGACTAACTGAATTTTTAATTCAGGGATGGAAGGCTTCTGGGCACAGTCAAGTACTTGCGAAGTCAGAGTGTGATCGAGATGGGATTGACCACTCCAAGAGTTGGAGAAGAATGAGTCGCTGTATTTCAATTTAGCAAAACCTTGGCCAGGGTAATCCATCAGATGGATTTGATATTTTGAAATACAATGTGGACAACCTGATCAGAGTTGACAGTTGAGCTCTGGGGTGTCCTATGATCATTTTGGTCAAGGGGATGAATTATATGAAAACTATATCGCATGGGTTCTAAGGATGTTGTTCTACACATTCGACCTATCCGGACGTCGGGTACCATTGCTAGATGGTCACTTCGATTGGTATAGAAATTTTTTCTATGCTACCGGCTTAGGTTCGGACCTATGAGGTCACACACATTAGAGTTCATGATCCGATCGGATGGTTGATCAACGATTAAGAATCATTATAGGGTTAAATAATCAATACGATTGACATTTAACCCAGTGCAAGTGTTGTAGGAGGATCGATTAGCAATTTGATTGCTAATTGGCTTAATTTGATTAAGCCAATGGGCTGAGATTAAGTCTAATTAAATATGATTTAATTAGATTTGGTTTGGGCTTGATTGGATCAAGTCCAATTGGTTTATTGGATAAGCCAAGTGCAAGGAAAGACTAGTCCTAGTTCAACTAGGACTTGGGTCAATCTAATTTCTAATTTGATTAAAAAATTAAATCAGATTTAAATCTAATTTAATCTGATTAAATTAGGTTCTTAATTAAGTTAAGACCTATTTTAATTAGGTTGATCTAATTTTGATTTGATTTGGTTTGGAAAACCAAATTAAAACAAGTTATAAGACAGAATCCTAGTAGGACTAGGATTCCACCTTGCGCCACATAAACCTTCTCCACGCCCTCTCTCTTATTCAACGCCAATCTCCACTTATTTTGTGCGACAAAAGCCCTCTCTCAGATCTCTCCCACGTTCACAAAAGGTCTCCTCTCTTCTTTCTTACATGGAAGGTGATTTGGATCAAATCTAAAAGGAATAAGTTTGGATTTCGAATTCTATGAGATAGAGTTTTAGAAATCCAAAACTCTTTCAATTTTGCACCGAATTTATCCAAATTTTTTTTGGAATTTTTGTAGCTTTTAGGGTTTACATTGTACACCCTTTTCTGGTGATCCATGCACGAAAATATGGAGGAGGTGCTCAAGAGTTGGGCGTCCCTTAACTTGCCATGTTTGGATAAGCCTTGACTAGGTGTTTGACCTAGACAAGGACTCTATCATATCTCTCTATATAAGATGAGTTTCTTCATGAAATTTTAAGGAAAGATAGATATTTGAGAGGCCTTTCTACCATCCAAAAATCAGAGAGAAATACCTTTGGGTCGTGGAGATATAAAAGACGCAAGTTTGGGTGTCTAGAGAGAAAAACGTGAAGAAGAAGAGGGTCTTCTTCTTGGGTTTTTATTTTCATATCTTTCCTCCTTCCATCTTGAGTTTCCTGAGAGCTTCTCAGATCTGAAACTCCTCCTTCTACTTTCCATCTTTGGAAGAGTCCAAATCAAGAAGAAGGAGGCACCTGATCAACCATCAAAGAAGGATCAGCGCAGTACTAGCATACTGTGCTGATTTCCTGAAGCAGGACTTCTGATCGAGATTCGTGGGCTTGTGTGGATGACTCCTAGAGGCCGGACGCGTGTGCGGTTTGCAACATCATCCTTAAGCCTGGATCAGCGAGGTTAGAGCGTCTAACTTGCAAGGTAATAGATCTGATCTATTATTTAATACATACATTAGATGTAGCTAGTATAGAAACATGTTGATATGATCAACATGTAGTTCATACTATATTTATATATATTTTAATTTTTGATTTAATGCTATGTAATAATCATGTAATAGGATCTTAGATCTAGAGATCTTCTGATCTTAGAAAATAAATTTTAATTTATTTTAGTCTTCCGCTGTATGATCTTGAAAAAGTTTCAAGATATAATCCTGAAATCCTAGATCTGGTTCCTACAGTCAGACGGGATCGAATTCCATATCTTAGACCTTGTTCGAATCTGTTAGCTTTACTCCTTTCGAATTTCATAAGTTGGGGGTAGAAGCGGCCTAGCTCATTGAATTTGTTAGCATATTCTAACACCGTCATATCATCCTTTTGCTTTAAGGCTAAAAACTCTTTTTTTTTACCAATCTCATTGTCCCCGAAAAGTACTGATCATAAAATATCTCTTTGAATTCTTCCCAAGTGAGCTGATCATCATTGTTCCCATAGGCAGCTTTTATTGCAGTCCACCAAAACTCGGCATTTCCTTTTAACATAGGAACGGCTAATCGGACCTTCACATTCTCAGGATATTGCAGGGCATCAAACATCTTTTTCATCTCTCGAATCCATGTCTCTGCAGCCATAGGATTAGATCCACCCTCAAATAGAGGTGGGTTGAGCCTTCTGAATCTCTCGTAGTATGACTCCATAGATAATGTCGGTCGAGGAGCAGTCTATACTTACTGCTGGATAAGCTGAGCCACCACTTGACATACACCAGTAATGTCCGCCTGTGTGGCCGGTGCGTCAGGAGCCCGCTCAACTGGTTGATTTTTAGCTCCCTGTAACGTCAGTCTTGCTCCTCTTGTCCTAGCGGCCATATTTGCCAAGGTCTCGCCCTCCTTATCGTTCATCGCTTCCTATTCAAATGCCAACATTATTACGTTATTTTATAACAGAATTGCAGTACAGTTAATAATTTAAGTCAGAGTCTAACTATGCGTAACCTAACTACCCACTGTTAGGTTTTAAGTTCTACCCTTGATTAAACCTATTGCTCTGATACCATAAAATGTCACGCCCCAAACCCGGGACATAACACGGCCATGCTACCGAGGGATGGACCCACGATAACACGAAGCCAAAATTCATCTTCTTGAATATAATAACAGGTATATCACAAATAAATGTAATAATAAAGTTCAATTCAAATATTTAATTAAACCAAAACTGGTTCAGAGCATCTAAATCCAAAGATGAAATAATTCAAATTTTAAAATTCATAATGACTACAATCCATAAACATAAACTGAATTCCTAGTGCAAAATTTTCAAGCTTGCTTTGCTGATCCCCAAGCCTAGATTTCTTTTCCATCAGTCCTAGCCTTATTTCTCTATACATGAAAAACAAAACAAAAAGAATATAAGCTACACCAGCTCAGTAAGTAGACTTCCGCTTCTTTATCGGATCAAGCATAAGTTTTCTATGATAATGCATCATTTAGCAAATAACAATTATTGTAAAAATAAATATTTCATAGAGCATATAATAAAACAAGTTATAAGCTCATCATGCATGCATAAATCATGTATATTTCAAAATTATGAATCGTAAATCATTTTCATCATGTATTCATGTTATATTTCAAAATATTGCTCACAGACATTCATGCTAAGGTCACTATTATACCCATGACAGGGTCATATTTCTTAATCGACAGAGTTCTTAATTCATGTGCCAACTTTATACCCGTTGGCAGGGCCATGTTTCGTGTGGATGCTAGCTCCGGATGTCAAGCTTCCCGAAGGGATTCATTCATAGCTATCTGAGAGCCTTTGAAATCATTTTATCTTTTTCTTAAAACATACATATACATAAATGGAAAAACAATGAAATTCATGCTTCATAATCATGCTTTTTTTATAAGACATATTCATGAAATCAATGCTCATAATAAAACATGCTTTTTCATGTCACATATGTCGATCCTTATTTTATGAAAAATTATGATTTTATCAATAGCAATTCTTTACATAAAAGCATGATCATTTAAAAATAAATAAGGAGCATAAAATCTACTTACCTCGATCGTCCTGGACCTTTTAATCTTCCTTAAAAGAATCAGACAGTCCTATTTAAAATATTAAATCATCAATAAATTTTATTTTATATTTTTAATAAAATTACATAATATAAGAAAATGATCGATTTGATGATCAGTCCAATAAATCTCTCCCTTCGGCTCTAAACCGATTTAAGATCATAGGTCCCTAGGAGTGGAGAAGATGGCCTAATAGGGGATTCATAAGGCTTGTTAGAGAGAAAATTTTTAGAGAGAGAAAGTAGAGAGAGAAAAAATCTAATTCTAGAGAGAGAAAAACTTTAGAGAGGGATGAGGAAACTTCTTTCATGTGTATTATTATTATTATTATTATTATTATTATTTTCTTTCTTTTTCTTTTCTTTTTCCTTTTCCTTTTCTTTTTCTTTTCTTTTTCCTTTTCCTTTTCTTTTTCTTTTTCTTTTCTTTTTCCTTCTCCTTTTCTTTTTCTCCGTGGCCTTCTTTGGCCGGAACAGGGGACCTAGAGGTCTCCGTTCCTTAAACCGGCCGTTCACGGTCGCACCTTGCCCGACGGTGGCCAGCGGCAAGGGACAACCTTCCCCCGAGTTCGGAGGGCCAGAGTTGACGGTCGGTGGTGACCGTCGGTGCCGGAAAATCAGGAAAAAGAAGAGGCCGAACAGGGATTTTCTTTTCCGACAAAATCCGACGACACCTGTCACCGGCAATCGTGCCCACAGGCACAGAAAAGAAGGGAGAGAAGAGAGGAAGAGGAAGGAGGCCTTACCACAGCCTCCGATGATCCCCACCGGCGTGAAATCGCGGTGAGCACGAGTCGAGGGGCCGCGGCTTCAATCGAAAAAATCGGAGATGAACTCCGACGATCGTCGATGACTGATGGATCTACTCTTAGAGGAGAGGAGGGGGGTTCTTATAGAGCTCGTCCTAGGATCTTTTAATGGCCCTAGGACTCCGATTCCTCATCGAAATCGGGGAAGAGGAAGACTGGTTATCACAGGGAAGGACAAAAAAAAACAAAGAGAAGAGAAGAATCGATGAAGGATTGGAGATGTGAATTGAAATCATAAAAAGGATCTGTGTCCCAGTCTCCGACGCCATCGACCCAGCCTTCCTTTCTACGATAGCCCACTTCACCTCTATATTTTCCATAATCCTGCCTTCCTCCTTGAAGATGGCTCCCTCTATCTCCATCCCTTCTTCACCAATAATCTCTCCTTTCCCCTCCTCTTTCTTTTCTCCTTCCTCCTCACCTCCTTCTCTTCCTCATCATCCTCCTCTTCCAATCCACTCATAAGATCTTTAATGCCTCTCTCGCTAAGGCTCACCAATGTAGTCCGCCACATATTTGCCGAAGAATGAAAGGACAGAAAGATGTCAAATCGAATAACCCTCGAAATTAGAAGGGGATAGTGGAAACCCATATCAAACTGTCTATACGAGTGAGAGGTATCTTCGTTCATTCAAATGGCAAGCTAATATCATTTACTAGTAAGTGAATGACAAAATTATATTGAAATATTTCGAAAATTTGAAGGATTAATTTGATCATTCTCAAAGTAGGGGTGTAAGTGAAATTAGAGTAAACTTAAATAGATATTCATTAAGGATGCGTTTGGTTAGCCATTAAAAAAATATTTTTTTTATTTTTTGAGTTAAAAAATAAAAATTAAAAAATAATATTTCGTAATATCATGAAAAGCAAAAAGTAAAAATTAAAATAATTACTTTATATGCAAAACAAAAAAATTTACTTTCCAAAACTTGCTTTTTTGCTTTTTTTGCTTCCCTACGTCTAAAATGCCAAACTAAAAAATAAAAAGTCCGAATCCTTCTCCCTCGTCGAGCTTTTCATTTTCTCACGCCCTTCTCCCTCTCTTCTCGAATCCTTCTCCCTCATCGAACTCTTCACCTGTCATCCTCAAATATTGCTTTTTGCTTTATAGCAATGTAGTTACCAAACATATTTTTTATTTTTTTTGCTTTTACTCAATAGTAAAAATTAAAAAAAATAAAAAATATTTTTTAAAAATTAAAAATTAAAAATTAAAAAATATAACAAAACATATCCTAAATTACTCTATATTATTCTAACAGGTGACCACTTCTATATTGTATCATCATCATTGGTCTCCTAAGTTTGAGGCTATGAAACTTCAGTCATATGCAGCTCCTGCAGTGTCTGAGCTTGGGATGCCTCTCGGACGGTACAATAGTATCCGGAGAAATAACGACAAGAAAACATCCCCCAAGCCACCCAGCCCTCGGAGTATGGGATGCATTATCAAAGCAATTGGAACTCGGGGAGCGGGGAGCCTCTCTCTCTCTCTCTCTCTCTCTCTCTCTCTGTGGGGATGGAAAGAGAGAAGACAATACAAAGGGGCATAGAAAAGCCATTAGATCCTATGCAAAATTTGTGTTGTACAGAGAAGTAAAGCAAGGGGATCTGAACATAGTTCCCCCAGAAGCCAACGTCCAAAACTATGAGCTTTTGGGATTCTCTTGAACTCTCCTCTTCAGTTCTCCTTGCTTACGGACACTAGTTGCTTCTTGTTGAGAGGAGTGGTTTAGAGAACAAAATTCTTTCTTTCTGGATATTTTTTTTTCCAGCTTTCAGCTATATCAAGAGCAATCTTAATGGCATCAGCACTGGCACCAGGGAGCCCTCTCCCTGTGAATCCTACACAGTAGAGTCCATTCTTCCCCTTCCACCCATGAGGGAATGGCGTCTTAGGCTTGCCACCCTCTGAAATAAAATCAGAGTCCTGCAATGAAAACACTTACAATTAGAAATATAAATACTTGTTTTTATAAATTTAAACTTAATACAGGACCAATATATTTTTTTTAATGAATAAATATTCTCTAAGATAACTGGCTCATAACGAGAGAGAGAGAGAGAGGAAAAGTAAAAAATGGAGTTAGTTCTCTTGCTAAGTGAAGCAAAGATGTCAAAGGGTGCTTACTTGGAGCCAGGTGGTGACATTGCTCCTATAGCCAGTTGCAAAGACCACAGAGTCATATCCCATCTCTCTTCCATCTACAAACTTCGCTCCGTTGCTTGTTAGGGACTCCACTTCTAGTACTATCTGTCCGTGGGAGATTGTAAGAAACTTGGCTTGGGAGGGGGGCAGAAAGAGGGAGAGAGAAGAGGGATTCACTACCTAGCACATTTTATTGTGTTTTATAATTAGAAACCAGAGATTTAAAAGGATGAGAGCAAAGGTTTGTAAGACTGAAGAATAATGAGCTTAAGGAAAATTATGTTCTCATATATACCATAAGGATGAGAAATAACATCAATAGACATAAACGCATGTTGGAGATACATTATTCTTTTATGTAAATGGCACAGAAACAGTTCAAGAGTTCATTACAAAAACTAAAAACAAGAAAATGTTAAATGTGGAGGGAAAAGCCATTATCTTCTGAGACATTAAAATTGGGATTTGGGTACTCCAAGGCTTTGTGAAAATATGAAAAAGGGAACCATCTATTGAAACAAAAAGAAAAAGTAAACAAAAAAGAAACAATTGTGAAATAATAAAATGCATGGAGGACTTAAGAATCATTAAATCTTAACAAGGTAATTGCCAGGGTTCTTCTTTGCTAAGGGGGGGAAAACAAACTACATGACGTGCATTCAAGTGAAGGAAACTACCTGGATCCTTCCATTTCTGATCAAGGTGAGGGCTCCCACATCCAAGACAGGGGTCTTGCCAGTTATATTCTTGAGCTCTAAAGGTCCGAGCTCAGGCCTTTTTAGTCCATATTTCTCCGTGTTTCCAATCACCATCCTGGCCACCGTTAACAAAAACCTATCAACCATTCTCAGTGGCAACCATTTCAGCAGCTTCATTGCCAGCCCAAATGTAGAGGTCCCAAACATCTCCCTTGGCAGCACATGAACCTGTTTTCATTAACATTGAATAATGTAGAAAAACATAAACAACCAAATCCAGATAATTAAACCACATAATCAAGAGTAGTCATTTGTTTGCAAATTCAAAAAAAAAAAAAAGAAAAGAAGAAAAGATTCGATTAAAAGATCCATATGTCAAAAAGGAAAATTACCTCAAAAAAATGTCAAAAAGAAAAAATATATATAATGCAGCTTAACAAGAAGCAAATCGAAGTCGCTAAAAGGATCATTATTTTTCCAACCTCTAAGTTCAGAACAGTCAAGAGATGAAAACCAAATGATTGGAGGAGTTGAAGGGGAACTCACAGCACTCCTCACTGACATGAAGGGCATTGCACCATGCTCGCACAAATCCAAGCACAAATCCATCCCAGAATTCCCACATCCCACAACTAACACTCTCTTTCCCTTGTACTCCTTGCCACTCTTATATTCACTAGAGTGCAGCATACTCCCCTTGAACTCCTCTCTTCCTTTCAACTTCGGCACCACAGGCTCCGCATTCTCCCCTGTTGCCACCACCAGCCATGGCGAAACATACTCCACCACCTCCAACAACTCTTCTGGCTCGGCGGAAGAGCCAACCGATTCCTCCGATGTAGAGCGGCTTGACTCAGAGAGTGACTCACTCATTTGTGATGGTGAATTAGATTGGACAGGTCGGCCTGAGAGGTGGTGCCAGACCGTGGTAACTCGCCAGAGGGACACGGCGGGGTCGAAGTGGGCAGCGACGACGGTGCAACCAAAGATGGGGTGGAGGGAGAAGTGGTGGGCATAGGAGTGCAGATATTGAACGAAGTCAGCCTTGGAGGGATAAGTGGGGAAATGGGCAGGGAATGCAAGGTGTGGAAGCTGGCAGAAGGCCTTGGGGAGGTGGAGAAAGAGGCGGCCATAGGCCCGGTGGCGCCAAAGGTCAGCGATGCCGTCCGACCTCTCGAGGATGATGGAGGGCACCGACAAGCGGTGGAGGGAGGCAGCCACTGCTAGGCCTGAGGGGCCTGCACCAACTATAATAGGACTACGAGCCTCAGCAACCCTTCGGATAGGGATATTTGGTGTACCGAGAGGATCAACAGTGACAGTGGGAGGTGGTGGTGGGATTCTGCCACTCATCTCTGCTCGTTCTTGTAGAGCCAGCAGTGAGGAGTCCACTTTCACCCTCTTTTTGTTTTGAACGTTAAGTCTTTCCCTCCTTGGGACTCTTAAGAAGCTAGCCAATTTTGTGACATTGGGTTTAGCACAGTACTAATACCTATGACTTCTGTCTCTCTCCCTCTCTCTTACTCTCTTTCCTTCCTCTTGCTCTTTAAATTCAAAAAGAAGAAATACCAGACGGACGGAGCTTAACGCGGTGCGCTAAATCGCATAAAGAATATGGAAATTGAAATATAGAAACCACAAATTTATAAATGAATCAAATGATTTCCATGATTGTAAACTTAATAAATATAGAAATCGACCCCAAAATTATAGGAAGATAAGAGCGAATGTGTTTTTTTTGGTATAAAAAAAAAGAATATCATAATTGTAGCGAGCACAGAGTATGGAAATAAATCCTAATAATTATGGAGGGATGAGAGTTACATGCTCGATTCGGTTGCCTAATACTCCCTCTCGAATTGGCATATATAGAGTAGAAATGATCCGATCAAGGAGTTCCTGCTCCATCCGAATATCTTAAAAAAAAAGATAGGAAGAAGCAAAAAAAAAAAAAAAAAAGTTGAAAATAAGATCTAGATTTTTTTTTTCCATTAATGATCCTTTAACTCAAACACATAGCCCCAATTTAAAATAGTGAGATCCACCCTTGCATAAGTGGGATCGGATTTTTCTCTTATTTCAAACAGTACTAGCTCTTCTAAAATAGAAATGACTAGTAGAAATAAATTTGGAAAAGTGAGAATTCTATATAAGGTAGATCTCGACTCCTATATTGATTTTATCTTTTGTTTCTCTACCTATTTTGTTGTGGATTGGAAGATATATTCACTTAAAGGTTTTTCTTGAAAAAAAAAATTCGATTTGACTAGTCTATTTCAAGGCTCAAAAGATGAAATTTGGACCTGACTACTATCTAAGCTGCATCCTTGAACACCATGTCATAGAGTTTAAAAAATTAGTCAATTGAAGAAAAAAATTACCTCAATTGAATGTCATATGACCAAGTAGCCTCCAAAAGTTTAGGATGCATTTCAGCCTCATGATGTAGTGGATCTCACTCTTAGATCTTGTATAGTCCTATCTGTAGAGGCCAAAGTACTTTTTATTGAGTTTGGTGATTTTTTTGGATCAAAGCTCACTCTGCCTAAGAGATTTAGCTCTTACTAATTTGGAATTGAACATGGAAAAATACTTTCTTACCGAGCCACCCACTATTGATATAAGGCCATTATAACTCGAGCTCACTCTTGTTTCTTTCACCAAGTCTAGACTTGTCTGAAGCCAATCTACATTATTTTATTTACTATAGTGCTCCATTTTAGTCATCGGCATATCGATATCGATATGAATGATAGCTTTGACTCTGGTTATAAATCGAAGTACCATATCCACACCAACTTCTTGAGTCATGTGGCCGGAAAAGTCAGGTAAAGGAGGACATCGAAAATACCCTGGAGCATCGTGAGGGCCTTGTAGCCCTCTAAGTGGTCAAGTGGATCTAAGGAACCATCATTGGCTCTACCTATGGTATCTTGAACTGACTCAAGATTAGTTCTTCTAGTATCTTTTGGAAGAAGTGGGGATATGAAATTGAAATTGAGGTTGTCATCTTGCCTTTGATTTTCTATTTGGACTTCTTCCAACCAGTACTCTACTTCTTGAACCTTTTGTTCAAGATCATCCTCTCAGTGAGATCTTTCGAGATGCGATAACAAGCCAAAGTCAAGTCTCCGCCAGAAGACTCTAGGGTATACCAATGCCAATCCTCTTCTCTGGTTCTCCAACATCGAGAGGGAGATCGTCAGGTGATGGGAGTAGAGTGGCGTGAGCATTGAGGGGCCGATTTCAAGCTTTTGAGACAAGATTAACAGCTGTGCTGAGATGGAGTTGCCTAATGCATAGGCTCTTGTGGTTGTTGCCTCTCCGTAGCTTGTTGAAGCTATATTGTACAGCAGTGGTCAACACCTGGACTTATTGGATCAGGATATCGAACTACTGTGGATCCACCATCACAGTGGGTTGTGTGGGCCCTGTTATTGCTAAAGGACATACATCCTGCTGGCTTTGTTAGGATGATTGATGGCATGAAGCGATGGAGTTATTTTGCAACTTCATTCTCACCATTTTATCTCTTTCCTTTCAAGATAGGATAAGATCTTTCTTCTAGTACCAATTTGTTGTCATAAATCTTCGAGTTACCGCTGACTGGGTCGATCACCTACCAACTAGAATTTGGTGATATTCTGAAGACTGACCTTCTTTGAAAAATCTAAAAATAAAATCCATATTCATCAGAGATTCTCTGACGGAGGATTATCTGATACTTAAATCAGTCAGAGCTTGAGAACAGTGAAAGAAAGAGAATTTGAGAGAGAGAGAAAATGCTATTATTTCTCTTGTGGAATTTATCTAAGGGTCTCTCCCCCCCCCTCCCTCTTTATATAAAGAGTAGTCATATGTTACTTCCAAGTTTGGTAATGGAAGCGGAGAATCAGTACCCATGGGCAGAAGGATCGTGGATTATTAGTTATAGGCATCACCTATGGGTGTTAGATATGTGATTTTAGTTCACATATTCGATATTGAAGGGAATTATCTGAGATTCTGAGAGATTTCATAGAATTAATCTTTCCTTCTTAAGGGCCTGATGACTTAGAGTTCATCTTGTGTCATCGGCATGAGTCCGACCCATGGTCGATGTGCATTCGAGTTCAGAGTCGGATTGCAGCCAATAATAGGGAATCATCTTGATGGGACAATCTGATCGTCCAGTCTTCCATTCTCAATGTCTAAGGAGATCCTTTGGTATTGATGTGGCCTCTATACGATTTGTCGGTGATGGATCCTAGTACGAGGGCCTTCCCAATAGGGAGATTGAGATGACATATAGGGCTGAAACAAGATTAAATACAACTTAGAATGCTGATATATCCATATTTGTATTTGTTTTATTTGACGAATACAGATACAAATGGCGGAAGTAATCCATATCTAAACAGATATGTGTGTTTATTTTGTTTGGCAAATACAGATATAGATCAAATATTAGTCTGCCATAAAAATGTATATCCATATTTATTTTAAACAGATACGAATAGTAGAAGAAATTAAATTTTATGACCATTAGATCAAAGATATTACTAAATAAAAGGTAAATCACGTTAGCAATATGTTAATATGATCATTTATTTTGAATTAATTACTTTAAAAATCTTAAACTTTTTAGAGATTTTCATTTTTATCATAAACTTCGATTTGTTGCAATCAGGCCCTCAAACTCTTATAATGTTGTAATTTCTCTTTTGAGTACTATTTCCGTCTCACGACCATGATAGAAATATCACGTGCTATCATATAATATGTAATGGAAGCTGTTGAGAGTAAAACCCCCCCCAGCCGAAGTTCGTGTCCGGAGTGACCCCTCGGGGACTCTACAGGCAAGCTTCGTCCGGACTCCTACAGGAGCGGACTCCATCTCCGACTTCAACTGCAGACAAGCTCCGTTCGGACTCCTACAGGAGCCGTACTTCATCTCCAACTTCGACTGCAGACCAGACTCCTACGGGAGCCGGACTCCGTCTCTAACTTTGGCTGCAGGCAAACTTCGTCTGGACTCCTACGGGAGCCGGACTTCGCCCTCAACTTTGATCGAAAGAAGGCTCCGTCCGGACTCCTACGGGAGCCGGACTTCGCCCTCAACTTTGATTGAAAGAAGACTCCGTTCGGACTCCTATGGGAGCCGGACTCCGTCCTTGACTTCGAACACTGGTAAGCTCCGTTCGGACTCCTACGGGAGCCGTACTTCATCTCCAACTTCGACTGCAGATCGGACTCCTACGGGAGCCGGACTCCGTCTCCAACTTCGGCTGCAGGCAAACTTCGTCCGGACTCCTACGAGAGCCGGACTTCGCCCTCAACTTTGATCGAAAGAAGACTCCGTCCGGACTCCTATGGGAGCCGGACTCCATCCTCGACTTCGAACGCTGGTAAGCTCCGTCCGGACTCCTACAAGAGCCGGACTCCATCTCCAACCCCGACTGCAGACAAACTCCGTCCGGACTCCTACGGGAGCCATACTTCATCTCCAACTTCGACTGTAGGAAGACCTCATCCGAGCTCCTACGGGAGCCGAACTTCGCCTCTGACTCCAGCTACAGACTCCAATCGAACTTCAGCCGACAAGTCTGGACCCCCTGGCAGGCCGTAGTAATGGCCACGACTCTGCTCCACTCCCTGCGGCAGATCCTACGCGGCTCTATTACTCCCTGGCAGGCTGCATTAACGGCCACGATTTTGCTCCACTCCCTGCGGCGAATCCTGTGTGGTTCCACCACTCCCTGATGAGTCACGACAACAGACGTCACTCCACGACCCGCAACTGATTTCACGTGGTGAGCCATGATGACAGCCTCGACTCCACCCCATTACTCTTCATGATAAATTCCTCCTAGCCCCGTACGACCCACGACGAGGCGATCATAAACAGTCGCTATCAACCCGCTGCCCCCCCGGTCTATAAAAGGGGACCCCAGATACGTTATTCTCTGAGCTCTCATTTTTATCTAGAAACTCTGCTAAAATTTTCGTTCGAGCACTCCATTCTTGTTGAGGCAGAGAACTGACTTGAGCGTCAGAGGGTCTTGCCGGAGCAACCCCACCTCCGGTTTAGACTTCCTTTGCAGGTCCCGACGGCGACCGCGACTCCCTCGACTCCAGCTTCTCCGACGCAGGCGGATTTTTGCACCAACAGGATTGGCGCTAGAGGAAGGGGGTGCTGTGTCTTCACAGTACCCTTGTTCTTAAAGGAGCGCTCAACGGGACCGCCTCCGGGCATCTTTTCCGACGTCCTCTCCTCCTTCCTCCACTGGATCCTCGCCCGATGCCTTTTCGCAAAGCATCCACATAGTGACCCACGGCCTCCGCGGCCAGATCTCAGGCTCCATCCTCGCCTCCAGTTTCCCAGGCCCCGCATCCTCCGGCAACGGTGGCCGGTATGGAGCGGTCAGACAATCGGCCTCCGACGGATTTCGCCAACACCATCTCGGGAGGATCCCGGCAGGAAGCAACCAACGTACTAGCCGTACCCCCCAAGCGACAAAAAATTGAGGAGCCCATAATTTTTACTGAAGAAGATGCTCAGGGAGTCCAATTCCCTCGTAACGACGCGGTTGTAGTTTCTTTGAATATAGCAAATTACGACATCCGCCGCATTCTCGTCGATAATGAAAGTTCGATCGACATTTTGTTCTACGACGCCTTCTCAAGAATGTCCATCCTTGACGGTCATTTGAGGCCATTAGCTTCCCTTTAGTAGGGTTTACCGGCGATGCTGTTCCGGTGGAGGGAATGATAACTCTGACTGTGGCCGCGGGTCGATATCCAAGGCAATCCCAGGCTCTGGTGAATTTTCTAGTGGTGAAGGCACCGTCAGCCTACAACGTAATCCTCGGCCGACCTGACCTCAATGCTCTCCGAGCCATCGTGTCAACCTACTATTTGAAGTTGAAATTTCCTACCAACCAGGAGATCGGAGAGGTCAGAGGAGACCAAGCCCTGGCCAGACACTGCTACAATATAGCCTTGCAAAGAAGCGACCAATCCGACCCCTGTCCAGTTGATGGGCTAGATGCTCGCGACGACCTCACTGAAGAGAGGGGCGGCCCAATTGAAGATCTGGTACCGATCTCTTTGAACGACGGAAATGCGGAGCATGTGGCGATGATCGGCTCCAACCTGGGGGAAGAGGTGCGGATGCGTCTCATCGATTTTCTACGAAAGAATGTGGACGTCTTCGCTTGGGTTCCGACGGACATGTCGGGGATCGACGCGGAAGTCATGGAGCACCGTCTAGCCGTCGATTCAAAGCATCGACCGACGAAAGAAAAAATCTGAGGTCATGCACCAGAGAGGCAGAAGGTGATAGCCGAGGAAGTGGATAAACTCCTTAAGGCCGGATTCATTAGAGAAGTCCATTATCCTGATTGGATTTCCAATATTGTCCTAGTCAAAAAGGCAAACGGCAAGTGGAGGATGTGCATAGACTTCAAAAAGCTGAATAAAGTCTGCCCAAAGGACAGCTACCCTCTGTCCAGAATTGATCAACTGGTGGACGCGACCTCGGGCCATGAGCTCCTCACCTTTATGGATGCATTCTCCGGCTATAATCAAATCAGGATGGCGCCGGAAGATGAAGAAAAGATCGCTTTCATTACTAACCATGGTCTTTACTGTTACAGGATCATGCCTTTCGGCCTAAAAAATGCAGACGCTACCTACCAGCGGTTGGTGAACAAAATCTTCAAGGAGCAGATCGACCGCAACATGGAGGTCTACGTGGACGACATGCTCGTAAAAAGTAAATCTTTCATGGACCACGTCGCCGACCTCGAGGAGACCTTCAACGCCCTCCAGAAATATAAAATGAATCTGAACCCGACTAAATGTGCTTTCGGAGTGATCTCAGGAAAGTTCCTGGGCTTCATGGTATCGGGGCGCGAAATTGAAGCCAATTCGGAGAAAATTTGCGCCATCCAGGAGATGGCCGCCCCAAAGTCGATAAAAGAGGTTCAGCACCTTAGAGGGAGGGTAGCAGCCTTGAATCGCTTCGTCGCGAGGTCGGCCGAACGGTGCTTACCCTTCTTCCAAACCCTCAAGCAGCCGAAGAACTTCTGTTGGACCTCCGAGTGCCAACAGGCATTCGAAGAACTAAGGAGTTACCTCGGCTCACCTCCGCTGCTGGTGAAGCCAGAGCCTGGAGAGGAACTATTTTTATACCTGGCAGTCTCTCCCATGGCTCTTGCGGCAGTCCTTGTCAAAGAAGAAGCAAAAGTCCAACGGCCGATCTACTACGTTAGTCGCGTGTTGAGAGACGCCGAGATCAGGTATACTAAATTGGAAAAACTGACTTACGCCCTGTTGATTGCAGCCCGGAGGCTCCGACCCTACTTTCAAGGGCACACCGTAACGCTGCTCACCGACCAACCGATCAAGACGATTTTATACCGGACGGATACCTCCGGGAGGATGGCAAAATGGGCAATCGAGCTCACAGAATTCGACATCAACTATCGACCCAGGCCAGCAGTGAAGGCCCAGATATTGACGGATTTCATAGTGGAGTGTACTATCCCAAAGGAGGCCGAACTTGAACAAGGCAAAACTGACGACCTGGAATCTCGACCGAACTCCCCCAAAGGAGAAGCGGATCCCTCTGATTGCTTTTGGGTCCTCTACGTGGATGGATCTTCCAACACGACAGACACAGGTGCAGGCCTGATCTTGATCAGTCCAGAGGGAATCGTCGCGAAGTACGCTCTGTGCTTCGAGTTCCCCGCAACAAACAACAGAGCAGAATATGAAGCTCTGATCGTAAGACTGAGGATAGCCAAAGAGCTGGGAATAGATCGGCTCCAGGTCCACAGCAACTCTCAATTAGTAGTGGGACAGGTCAACGAAAACTATGAAGCGCGGGAGGACAGCATGGCTAAATATCTTGAGAAGGTAAAGGAGCTCGTCCCCGCCTTCAGCAGCTTCAACATCAGGCTGATTTCGAGGTTGGAAAATATCAGGGCCGACCTTCTCTCCAAGCTGGCAACGCTGGCTCCGACCGAATTACCCAAGGGTGTTCTCTTTGAAGTGCTTAAATACCCGAGTACGGAAGAATCGCGGCCCATGTTGGAAATTGACCACGAGCCCAGCTGGATCGACCCACTGATAACATATCTCAGAGACAGGGCTCTCCCCCAGGATGCGAAAGAAGCTCGGAAGCTCCGAAATCAAGTCTCCCGATACATCCTTTATGAGGGCAAGTTGTATAAGAGATCATACTCTTTGCCCCTTTTAAAATGTCTTCGGCCTTCGGAGGCTGACTACGCCTTGTGGGAGGTGCATGAAGGAATCTGCGGAAGCCATCTGGGGGTTAGATCTTTATCCCACAAGTTGCTCCGCCAAAGATATTACTGGCCGATGATGCATCGTGACTCGATTGAATACGTCAGAAAGTACGATCGATGCCAGAGATATGCCAACATCCAGAGACAACCTGCCACCGAGCTTACACCCTTGAGTGCCCCATGGCCTTTTGCGCAATGGGGGATGGACATCCTTGGACCCTTTCTCGTGGCGTCGGGGCAGAGGAAGTTCCTCCTGGTAGCGATTGACTACTTCACCAAGTGGGTTGAAGCCGAATCCCTGGAAAAAATCACAGAAGCTAAAGTGCAAGATTTCTTTGGAAGTCAATCATATGCAGGTTCGGTCTGCCAAGGACCCTAATCACTGATAATGGGCGACAATTCGTGGGAGCAAGATTCGTCGAATTCTGTGAAGATCTAAATATCTCTCACAACTTCACATCAGTAGCCCATCCTCAGGCGAACGGCGAAGCTGAAGTGACCAACAGAACCCTGCTGCAGGGGATCAAGACAAGGCTTGAAAAGGCGAAGGAAACTTGGGCAGACGAACTTTATCATATGTTGTGGGCGTATCGAACTACCCAAAGACTGCCCACGGGGGAGACCCCCTTTGCTTTAGCCTTCGGAACGGAGGCCGTCATCCCAATTGAGCTTAAACTCCCATCGGCACGAGTCGTGGCATTCAACGAACATCAAAATTCGCAAGATCTTAAAGCCAACCTCGACTTGCTGGAAGAAAGGCGGGAGATAGCTCAAGTTCGAATGGCAGCCTACAGACAGAAGGTCGCCCGCTATTACAATTCCCGGGTCAAGAATAAAGCCTTTAGAGCAGGAGATCTAGTGCTTCGACGAGCCGCTGTCTCGCAACCTCAAGATCGAGGGAAGCTTGCCCCAAACTGGGAAGACCCGTATGAGGTCAAAGAAGTAGTCCGGCCCGAAACTTATTACCTCAAGGAGCTCGGAGGAGCAGACCTCCCGCGACCATGGAGCTCGAAAAACTTACGAATGTATTACCGATAACTTTATTTTTTTAAAAATTTTTTTGCATATCTACATGTCTCCCCTCTTGGCACTAGCTTATATCGACAGGACAGTCGAAACGAACTGCGTCGGAAGCAGGAGGGGAACTTCGTCTCGACAAAGTCGAAGGCCCGGTTCTCTTTAGACCGGATGGGGGGAGAGGCCCTGCAACGCCCATATGCGCCCCCACAGCCCTATTAGGGATAGGAGGAGAACCTCGCCCTAACTTGAGCAAAGTCGAAGGTCCGGTTCTCTTTAGACCGGATGGGGGGAGAGGCCCTGCAACGCCCATATGTGCCCCCACCGCCCTGTTAGGGATAGGAGGAGAACCTCGCCCTAACTTGAGCAAAGTCGAAGGTCCGGTTCTCTTTAGACCGGATGGGGGGAGAGGCCCTGCAACGCCCATATGCACCCCCACAGCCCTGTTAAGGACAGGAGGAGAACCTCGCCTAACTTGAGCAAAGTCGAAGGCCCGGTTCTCTTTAGACCGGATGGGGGGAGAGGCCCTGCAACGCCCATATGCGCCCCCACAGCTCTGTTAGGGACAGGAGGAGAACCTCGCCCTAACTTGAGCAAAGTCGAAGGCTCGGTTCTCTTTAGACCGGATGGGGGGAGAGGTCCTGCAACGCCCATATGCGCCCCCACAGCCCTGTTAGGGACAGGAGGAGAACCTCGCCCTAACTTGAGCAAAGTCGAAGGTCCGGTTCTCTTTAGATCGGATGGAGGGAAGGGCCCAGCAATGCCCATATGTGCCCCTACAGTCGCGTTAGAGACAAGAGGCGAACCTCGTCCTAACCAGAGCTGAAACCTGTTACGACAGAAATAGGAAAAGAACCTCGTCCCGACATCAATTAAGGTCTGGTCATTCAAGACCAAACGAGAAAAAGGAGAACTTTCCCCAGCGGCCCCTTCGCAATAAAACTTCGTCCGGACTCCTACGGGAGCCGGACTTCACCCTCGACTTTGATCGAAGGAAGACTCCGTCCGGACTCCTGCGGGAGCCAGACTTCATCCTCGACTTCGATCGCTGGTAAGCTCCGCCCGGACTCCTACGGGAGCCAAATTTCGCCTCTGACTTTAGTTGCAGGTAGACTCCGTCCGGACTCCCATGGGAGTCGGACTTCGCCCCGACTTCACCTACGGGAGCCGGACTCCCGCAGCCCCACCAAGAGCGGAGGAAAAAATCCCACTCGAAAAAGAAAAAGGGGAGAGGAGTTAAAAGGGAAAGTGATGGACTACGTCAGCGACGAATGAAAAATAGACAACGTCAAAGATGCAGAGAACCCCATCTCAGCAAGGGTTGGGGTTCTTATCAAGAACCCCAGCTTTCAAGAAAGCTTTCAATGCAAGTCCGAGATTAGACGACTTCCTTAGGGTGACGGAAGCTCAGACCTCCGAGCTCAAGCCCTGATGGGGGCGCCAAACCCGAGCAGCCCCAGATGAATCTGCGGCCACGGACGAAAAAGACGAGTCGATACGATGGCAATCGGGTACCTTCGAACGATGCGAAGGCCGAAAAGAAGCTCGACAAGCGACAATTCAACACATGAGTAAAAGAGATAGTAGAAAATTTCTTTCTCGTATTATTCATCAAATATACATCATAGAGCCATTAAGGTTGGGGGAGAAGGATAACTGAAAGGCAAGCCGATGTGACAACTACCGGCAACCTACGGAAGTCGTCAAAAAAAAAAAAAGGAAGAAAAAGAAGAAAAGAAGAGAAATAGAGAGAAGGGAATACAACAACAACAATGGTAAAGTAAAGAAGTTCGGCAGACAACAATTCGACGCAAAGTGCGAACGAAGTAACAAAATCTCCTTCTCATTTTTCGATTAACAAGATGTACGTTACAAGACCCGGAGGGCCAGAAAAAGAAAACATTATTGCAAGACTCGAAAGGGATACACCGGAGGCCACTTCGAGCTGTAGACTTCTCTTTCCGGTTCTGTCCCTCCCAGCAGCATTTTTCAGTATGTGTGACAAGCCTCTCGGCTCTCGCCCCCCACCTCATTCCGCTCCATCTCCGAAATCCCAACCCTAGGGGGAAAAGGATGGGATAGAATTCAGAGGGCAACAAAGGCAACGGCAGCGGCGACGACGACCTGTTTCAAGAAGAACCGGAGTTACCCCGGAGGCAGCGATGGCACTGGAGACATGCGCCACCACCGTGTGCTCCACGACAACCACCGTCCTAGGTGTTCCGGTAAAGTCGGCATGCGCTACTTCCACCGTCCCCCAACAAGTTCTACTGCCCCACCGTCGGCGCCGACCGCTTCTGGTCCCTCGGCCCCGACAACATCAAGGATCCTGTCACGGCTTGTGACGACAGCTCTGCCCTTGACCGATGTCACCCCGTTCAGCTACTCCAAAATTCTCAGGCAGAGCGCTTTCACCGGTTGTCCCCGTTATCAAACCCCTGTTGTTGGAGGAATTCTCCCTCGAGCCCCCTTTAAGGCGACGGGAACCCTCAGCGACAGTTTGACAACCGGAGAACTCACAGACCGCTGTTCTCTTCCTCGCACTCTTCCTAGTCCATGGCATCCTCTTGAGGCTGGTCTCCGGGGTGGAGGCCCCAGCGGGAGAACCCCTCGGAGAGACTCGGGGGACTAAAGATGGTGGAGAACCGGTGGAGATGGCAAAGACCGGTGCGAAGGATGCTTGGAGTTGGAAAGGGCACCGATGGAGTGGCTGAGTGGCTAAGCTCTCAGGCGGAAGAAAGACGTCGACCCTCAGGCGAAGTGAAGCCCCTGGAGGAAAGGCAGGGGCTTAAATAAGCAACAGAGCCTGGCACAATTATGGTGGCAGGTGTCCCTAGGCCAACCAGTGCCCACCACGTGTCCCACTCACCGCGGCATAAGGTCGATCGTTCGCAGACTTTCATGGCACGACGCTTAGGATCACGTCCTGGTGGGAGTTTCGAAAAGACTCTTCGGGTCACCCTAATCGAAAAAAGGCTCCAGCATGCGCGCATTAAATGCCAAGATTTTCGAGGGCGGTCGTGTGCAGAATTCAAGAAAACGACTTCGGCTGTGAAAATTTTCTGTACTTCCTCCGATCGAAACTCGAACTCGAAAGTGGGGGGACTGGTGTTGGGTGTAAAACCCCCCCAGCCGAAGTTCGTGTCCGGGGTGACCCCTCGGGGACTCTACAGGCAAGCTTCGTCCGGACTCCTACGGAAGCCGAACTCCGTCTCCGACTTCAACTGCAGACAAGCTCCGTTTGGACTCCTACGGGAGCCGTACTTCGTCTCCAACTTTGACTGCAGACCGGACTCCTATGGGAGCCGGACTCCGTCTCCAACTTCGACTGCAAGCAAACTTCGTCCGGACTCCTACGGGAGCCGAACTTCGCCCTCAACTTTGATCGAAAGAAGGCTCCGTCTGGACTCCTACAGGAGCCGGACTTCGTCCTCAACTTTGATCGAAAGAAGACTCGTCTGGACTCCTACGGGAGCCGGACTCCGTCCTCGACTTCGAACGCTGGTAAGCTCCATCCGGACTCTTACAGGAGCCGTACTTCATCTCCAACTTCGACTGCAGACCGGACTCCGTCTCCAACTTCGGCTGCAAGCAAACTTCATCTGGACTCCTACGGGAGCCGGACTTCGCCCTTAACTTTTATTGAAAGAAGACTCTGTCCGGACTCCTACGGGAGCCGGACTCCGTCCTCGACTTCGAATGCTGGTAAGCTCCGTCTAGACTCCTACAAGAGCCGGACTCCGTCTCCAACCCCGACTGCAGACAAACTCCGTCCGGACTCCTACGGGAGCCGTACTTCATCTCCAACTTCGACTGTAGGAAGACCTCATCCGAGCTCCTACGGGAGCCGGACTTCGCCTCCGACTCCAGCTACAGACTCCAACCGAACTTCAGCCGACAAGTCTGGACCCCCTGACAGGCCGTAGTAACGGCCACGACTCTGCTCCACTCCCTGCGGCAGATCCTACGCGGCTCCATTACTCCCTGGCAGGCTGCAGTAACGGCTACGATTTTGCTCCACTCCCTGCGGCGAATCCTGTGCGGTTCCACCACTTCCTAACGAGTCACGACAACGGACGCCGCTCCACGACCCGCAACTGATTCCACGTGGCGAGCCATGGTGACAGCCACGACTCCACCCCATTACTCTTCATGATAAATTTTTTCTGGCCCTGTACGGCCCACGACGAGGCGATCATGAACAGTCGCTATCAACCCGCTGCCCCCTCCCCCCGTCTATAAAAGGGGACCCTAGATACGTTATTCTCTAAGCTCTTATTTTTACCTAGAAACTCTGCTAAAATTTTCGTTCGAGCACTCCATTCTTATTGAGGCAGATAACTGACTTGAGCATCGGAGGGTCTTGCCGGAGCAACCCCACCTCCGGTTTAGACTTCCTTTGCAGGTCCCGGCGGCGACCACGACTCCCTGGACTCCAGCTTCTCCGACGCAGGCGGATTTTTGCACCAACAGAAGCTGATGTGGAATTTTAAATACTTTCTTCCTTATTTCTTCTTTTTAGCTAGGATTTCTACTTTCAATTTCATCACTTTCTCTCTACCACTATTTTTTCTAAAACTCCACCACCTCCTATACCATCATCGGTACCTCCGTCTATATCACAACCATCTCTAAATCATTTTCCATGAAGGCCACAACCACCATCAAGACTACTTCCATCACCATCCTTTTTATCAAGTATTGAAAATTTTGAACTTTGAGCCTACAACGATCTTAGTTTTCTTTTTTTTTTTTGATTATTTACATTTATTTGAAAAATTGTGTGATTGATAAGGTTTCTAGATTTGTAATGATTCGAATTATTGGTTCATTTCATCTATAACTAATCTTATAAATTCATAAAGCTAACCTTGAAGATCTAAATTTTAAAAGAAGCCAAGAAGAAGATGAGAAGGACCAATTCTAATCCTCCGTCTTTGTTCTCCCATTTTCTTCTTCTCAGGCGGGTCATGCTCCAAAAAGATAGAGAAAAAATAATGAAATGGAAAGTAAAAACCATAGCTAAAAGAAAGAAATAGGAAAGAAGAAAAAGTTTACGGTTCTACGTTAGCTAATTCTATGCCATATCAACTTTCACTGTATCACATGATAGCATATGATATTTCCATCGTGATCATTAGACGAAAATAGCACTCAGAGGAGAAATTACAATATTATAAAAATTTGAGGATCTGATTACAATAAATTGAAGTTCAGAATAAAAATGAAAACTTTCAAAATGTCTAAGATTTTTAAAGTAACTAATCAAGTCTTTATTTTTCTTATAATATGAGTGTTATATAAAATTAAATAAGTTTATAAATAGAAACAGATATTCCGATATGGATCGAATAGTCCTCTTTGATTGAAATAAAATTGGATATAGATATTAGCATGATGATCGAATTTTTATCCATATCTAACTAGATTCGGATACTAAAATGAAAATGAATAGATATTATCTGGTCCATTTTCACCCCTAATGACATAGTTATATCTTTAGTTCTCACAGCATTGGTCAGCAGGAACAAACTCCCTGGGTTCTACTAAACTGGAACATGGTTGTCGTTAGCCTTGTCCAATGATCCCACAAGACACTCACCTTACCATATGCTCCCATGTTTCTGAGTACAAATTCTCTAAGTTGGTCCACGTAGATGTCTTCCTATGATACCCGATTTAGAAATCCCAATCTTCCCGTCCATTTGATGTATCATGCTCTAGTTGATTGATGCAACAATCAAAACCGGGTTTGATAAACCTAAAGCATGCGACAAAATTATCAGAACTTATTTCTTGCTAAATCCCGTGATAACAATCACCTTCATCTTCGAGTTAGAGATCATGAACAGTTTTAATTCTCTAAAGATATAAATTCTACCACTTCTCTCAGTCATTGTGATACACATTTTTAGCTGTTCCTTTCTTACGATAATAGAAACCATGATATTAGAGGCAAGCAATTAAAAGAATATACCTCTCACAAATTTCCCAAATGACTTTATCTTTATACTTTATACAGAATCTGACCAATCCAACTTAATATATAAGCAATGTATGTGGAGTTCGTTGCACATGGATTGAATGTACTGTTTGCAGCACACATAGGGTTTGCTGCACACAGACTAAAGTTACGGTTCAAGATCTCATGGAGTTCACCGTTGTTTAGAGGAACCTTGTTTCTGCACTCCAGGAAAGTGTGTTACACTTCCATTTGTTACAGTTTCCAGCAGTGTTTCATAGTATTCAACCAGTACTTTCCATCCACCGGGACACATGAAGCCATCTGGTGGATCCTTTCTGTTCTGTGCAAGATCTCGCATCTGCATGAGCCAACCGAATTTTAGTATCATTTGAGCAGTCATTTATCACATGTAAATAGTAAGAGTTACCTTTGTCCCAGAAATGAATAGAAAATCTTGAGGCCTGGATGGATCAAAGAAATCCATTTTCTGCTTCTTCACGTCGTACGCAGCAACCTGAACTCATCCAAAAACAATAATAAACCAAACTAAGCCCCAATACATGAAATGTTTGATGTTATAATGCTTACAATGGTCAGCAAAAAAAAAAGAAAGAGCTGAGGTCATGATCACTTCTGACAGATAATCAGAAAATCATAATTTGGTATATAGTGCACAAGATTTCAATAATGCCGATTCCCTTATAATAGAGCTTCATTCTTGAAACCCTTAGGTACCATTACAATGTAAATAATGACCATCATCAAAACCAGACTTGGATAGGATTTCTTTTGGACAATAAACTAGTTGCCGTTATAATGGTTGCTACTAGCCTATATAACAGGAAGTAATGGATAATAATGATAAGATAAAAGTGTAATTTGATTATGTCAATTCAGAATAAAATATTGTTATTTGAACTAACAGATTTCAATTGCAAAATATTATTTAAAGCAGATGAAGGATGAAAATATCAGATTGCATGTCATTCTCGTGACAAAACAAATGCTATAATGGGATAGCAGCAAAGTTGTGGCCATTGACTTAAACCATTCCACCTAAATAACTTAAAAGAAAACAATATAACAGAATGTTGATAAACTTGTCATAGCTAAGAAATTCCATAAGACTTGAGAATCAAATAGGACTATTTGCAAATAAATTTGTAAACTTGAGGAAATCATGACTCCAATTATGTCAAATATACTACTATTCAAACTTCTATAAGGTTCTCTCTCTCTCTCTCTATGAATGCACATGCAAAATGCCTTGGATGTCTGAATTGCATCTTAGACAGGAAAAATCTCAATGCATCAGTCAGCATACCTTGAATGGTAGAATGTTAAGCTTCTCAAGTCCTGGAGCCATACTCAGAACTTTCTTTCCATGATCAGCATCGTAGAGGTCCCTGTCTTCTTTTGGGTGCTTCATACCAGCTGGGTCTCTGCCCACAATGTAGAAGTTTGCGCCGGCATTTATCCGAGACTTTGCATGCCACTGCACCTCAGTTGGACCAGCATAATGCATAGGAGAGGGGAAGATTGCAACTACTGTTGTCTCTGGGTCAAGAACACCCTCCTCAAGAACCTGTAATGAACCAGGGGAAGGAAAAACAATTTTTAGCACTTATAAACTAATCATAAGCATCCAGATGAAAGGTTTACTCAAGAGTATCAACTATGTTTTTCTGGGATAACAAAATTCGGTCAACCAAATAAATGTCAATTTTGATGTAGGAATGAGATGAATAATAAGAGCTTAATGCTATATATTACTATTGCTACAAGATATAACTATCTGATAATATAATAAGAACCTTTTCATGTTGCTTCATTCTCCAGCTAAGTGGTACATCATCTGCTTTGGTGAAACCCCCCAGAGGATGAAGCAACAGAATTGGGTTTCTGTAGCCCATTTCTAGAAGACGTCTACGTGTGTCTGTCATGAGCAAAGCATGCCCATTGTGTACAGGATTACGAAGCTGGAAAGCAAATACTGCATCAGCATTGCGTCTCAAAAATTCTTCACGAAGTTCAACAGGTGACAGCCGATACTGATCAAGTCCATCATTGTACTTGATTGGCTCTATAACTTCCAAATCTCCTCCGATTAGCCAGTTTCCAGCATTTTGTATAGCTTCCTTAACATATGGCAAGCCTTTAGCTGTTGTTCCCCAAGTTCTTGCAATTCGTTCTTCTTTGTTATGCTTGTAGATCTCAATGCTGAAAACAAAAGTAGTTATGAAATAAACAGCTAAAAATTTATAATGAGATAAACAAAAAACATTAGTTAAATCTTAACACTTTGCACACTCCTGAAAACATGAAAAGATATCATAGAAAACTATGATGTTATTTCAACTAAGAGGGTGAGCCTTGGCACAACAGTAAGGTTGCCCAATTTGTGAAGTGGGTGTTAGGGGTTCAAAGCATGGAACCAGCCTTTCCATTGATGAGGGTAAGGCTGCCTACATCCAACCCCCCACAGATCCTGCAGGGGCAGGAGCTTCATGCACTGCACTATCCTTTTTTTAATAAAAGTTAACAATGATAATTAGTAATTACCAAAATACTAGTTACTCTAACCATATGCATGGAAGCTGATCTTCTATTTATGTTTCTAAATAGAGCTAAAAGTAATTTAGCATCATGCTCATGTAGAATTGGCAATGAGATGCTAAAAGTGTAGGTCGTATAAGCTTATGTAGATACATATTGGAAATGCTAAAATTTGGTGAATAACCCAAGAGAGATAAGCAAGAATTTGTAATGTGCATAAATTCTTAGAAAGGATGCTGAGATGACTAACAAATTTATTCATGTCAACAGTTTTGGATGACAGCGGTAGCTATATTATTAGATTGACTAGACAAATGTTAAATGCCTTGGTTTTAAAGCTAGCATGTCTCTCAGTACTATATGTAACACAACACAACCTTATGACATGCCTATTCCTAGAAAAAAGTGCACTAAGCACATTACTCTTCTTGGTTCAGTAACAGGTACATGGTATATCAATCTCCTTTTTCTAGGGGAAAGGAGGGCCAAAGCCCACCTGGTATATAAATAATACTGTGTAAGATAAAGGATTATTTGCTCACCATATAACAGCTATATTAGGAGAAGCAAGGGTCACATCTAGCAATTGCACTTATCGTTTATATGGTATGAAATCTACAGGTTAATTTGCAATGGCTATTCT
The DNA here is from genome assembly GCF_000442705.2 of Elaeis guineensis. NCBI lineage: Eukaryota > Viridiplantae > Streptophyta > Magnoliopsida > Arecales > Arecaceae > Elaeis > Elaeis guineensis. The sequence goes on from NC_026002.2 coordinate 8,262,666, forward strand.
TTGATACTTTGATGCATTGTGGAAATATGAATTTTGCATTATCATAGAAGGTTTTAGGATGAGAATGATATATGTTGGAACTGCATGGATGTATACTATGGGTCATAATGAGAATTCTGTTTAATGAAGCATCATATTTTAACACATAATATGCATTCGAACATTTACTTGTGCATTCAAATCTATCATAAAGATCTCTTTCAGTCTCTATTCAATTTCATCTGAACTACATTTCACTTGATGCAACATCAGAGAAATTACGATAAATTTAACTCTACATACACACATTGTGAAATGGGACCTAAAGTGTACATAGATGATGCTTCAATTTTTTTTTCATGTTACAACATAAATATTTACAAAATGGGACTGTAAAGAAAGTAGAGGAGAAACAGCTTATTAAGACAATGCATTGTCAAAGATTTCAGGAAGACAATATAAAGTAAGGTAGTATGACTTGAGCCAGGAGAAAGAATTTGGCAAAGCTTGCCATAACATGAGAGGTAACCCTTAGTAGGAGAAGTTGGCAAATGAGGATTCATAAGCTGATACTGTATATTTGGGACAACGCTTGATGGTTAAGAATATGCTTATGGTTGTAATACCAAAAGATATCGAGTTATTATTTCCTCGATTAATCTACACTATTATATAATGTTTCATTAAAGCATAAGTTGTCACTGACAGCTAATAATAGTCAGCTTGTTTTATCCCCACTCATACTCAATTAACTCCGCAAAATATTGTATTTTTGTTACACCACATAGTTTTACTAGTCCTCTGAGGATATGTCCATGTTGATCTTGAACCTACAGGTTCAACATAAAGTAAATTTAAGACCACCTGTATCACTTACATCCTAGTGCCTTTAGATAAACCCCTTTAGCTGTCACAATGAATGAATGTGGAAAATGAATGTGATATACTTGTAGAACTAAGAATTCATTACACAATAAATGACGCAATATTGCCGGCAATCCTAATAATTATTCCAAAAAATTTCAAACATGGAATCCATAATTTGAACACTCATCTAAGGATTGTTTTCATAACAACAGCTTCATGATTTTCAATACATTTGTATTACATGATGATTACCTTTAAGGACACAACTTAGAAGATATTTTAACAAGAACATTGAGCAACTGGTTCAAAAACCAGTTTATGTAAACCTGGCCAATTCATACTTTAGGACCTGAGAAGAACACGATTTTTTTCTTTTTCCTAAGTCCCAGCACATTGCACACTTGGTCTCTATGGCACTTATGATACTCCAGCTAAAATAGGATCCATTTTTATACATTCTCCATTTTCTCCTCTTCACTCAATGCCACATAACTGATGAGCAATATAATGGTTCATTAGAAGAAAAATTTTTTATGTAGCAGCACATAGCATTGAAAGTTATAAAGTATTAGTTTTAACTCATTCCATGCATTGAGAATTCAGAATGGCATATTCTCTGATTATCAGGGTACATGTATCTGAGCCAGGATATAGAGCAACCAGGCTTCCTACAGTCGAAATATCTCAAGTATAATGCTGTCTGAACTTTTAGGTATTCTAGATGTTTGATAAATTAATTGAACATGTTGACTTGTCATTCAACATATTTCTTAAGTTTTTAAATTAATTATATTTGAAAAAAATTTCATCTCTAATATCAGAAATATGTGTCATAAGGCCTTAAAAATATATCCTCATATAAAAGATAAAAAAATTATAAGTTTACTACTGCAGATCTCCCATCTATATCAATCAGAAATAAAAAATAGGTCTGCAGATCTGAATTTTGTGTAGCTATTCAGTTAAGGAATATCTCCTCTTACTTCAGTGGAACTACAGATCCTTCTTTTATTTCTTACATAAAAGGCTGAACCATCACTATAGCCAAAGAAATAAAAAATAGGCTAATCAGGAAATATTCTAATACCTAGATAAGCATTAAGAAATGGCAACTTCCCCCCTACTCGTTGTTAAAGTATCAATAACTTCAACATTGGCAGTGGATGATATGTAAGGAAAATATGCCTGACTACATAAAGGAAGTAACTAGTATGAGATTGGAGAGAAGATGACTCCCCCCAACTCTTCTCTTGAAGAAAAAGACAGAATAACTTTGCACTGGAAGACAAACACTTGATAACTAAAAAGGAAAAGATATTACCGCATCATTCTAATAACTCAATCAGATTAGACTATTCAATAATCATTGACGCTTATAAACATATGCAATTACCTTTCTTTAATATAGTTTCCTTAGTTTCCTTTTGCAATAGTTCTCCAGACATGGCATACTTAAAAAGAGTAACCATATTTTGTTTTCTCAAGGTTGTTAAGCCAAACATCTAAGGACATTTTAGACACTTAATACCAGCAGACAATTGATAGAAGGATGCAAGTCAGGTCTTGTCCTTAGGGGAGGCCTAGGTCTAAAACACATGTCAGGGTGTGAGCATGTTACCACCATATTGCAGAAAAAGACAAGAAGTCAGGTCATGGTTAACAAGAAGGAAAGAATTTGGCAGGAAATTATGTGACAAACACGAAGAACTTTTGTGCATAGAGTAACAACAAAGGCAGATAAAACAATTGCATAGAAATATTTCATGTTCCTTAGTTAAAATATATAATCAACATATGAGAACCTTTATTTGATACAGGATGGGAGGATAATTAGATATCATATATACATGCAACCAACTAGAAACTGCAGCTAATGATGGGCATAAAGGATAACCGAAGAACTTGTCCCAACACATAAAATAAAAAGAAACTACAGTTCCTAGAAGTTTGATACACCTAATTAGCATCATCACCTTTTTGTAATTGATTTTTGTTTCAAAAGGACAAGATGTAGCAGTCCTGGAATCTTTTTTTAGTTCAAATATACTCTAATTAGTACAAATATCATCACATCCAAAAACATGATCTCCATATACTGTTATATATATATATATATAACATTGTTGCATGGAACTTTTCTAAGAACCTATAGAGTATAAAAGTTAACTTGGTTGGTTGTATTAAAATGAAAAAGGTCTGAACAAACTGGCCCCAAATTTAGGATATTGCAGTATCTAAAATATTAAACAGATTGCTAAAATTGAGTTATACTTCTGCTCCTAGTCTGGTAATTAAGATTAAAATGTTCATGAAATCCATTTTATAGTCATGACAGAAATATAGAAGTGGTTAATCTGACACAACTATTTTCTGCAGCCAGAGGTGCAGCTTCTGTTAGCACTACAATCTCCAATGAGAGAAGTGATGGGCTATAATTCTTAACCAATATCAATATGCCAGATAGCAAAGGCATAATATTTCTTTTTCTCTCTATCCAAGAAGAGAACTTGGAATGCAATCTTGAAGTTGATAAACAATATGGACTTAAGAGGAAAACAGAGAAAACACATTAAAAATAATGCATAATTTCTGAGAAGCAACTGAAAGATTAACACTTTCAGCACCACTTTTATATAATGGAAATACAATTGAAAAGTTGCCCCCCAAAAAAAAAGTTGTCCACCTTTCACAGCAGTGTGCTTGATGCTCCAGATAGGATACCCTTAATACTTTTCAGAAATATCACGATATGATATCTGAAAATGACTTAGTGAATCCTACTTCAAATGGAAGACTAATCTCGATAATGTTCACCAGAAATGTATCAACTAGAATGTGATGCAACGGTCACCTTACCCTTGTCCAACTTCCCTGATAATCCATACAAGGCCCTGAGCTGTGCTTTTGGCCCTTTTTAACTATGCATTTATCTCTGTCAATTCAAACTTCCTGGTTGTAGGGTTTCACATGTGTGTTGCATGCATACCTATGTCATATAGAGGCATCATGAAAACATGTGTATAATAGCAGACACTCTCTGAAACTGTTACTTCCCTTTACAAGGGAAATGATAGCTATATTAAACCAGTTCAGCCCTGAACTTTGTGGATTTAGGAATAGAATTGTGGCAGCTATAACAGCTGTTATTAGCTATTATAGTGGAATATGACAAGGAAAATGATATTTTAATTTGATTACATTGTTCGTTGAATAGAAAATTATTTGTTCAATCTGGCATCGAAATTCAAATTCATAAATATTATTTTATACAGACTAAAGTGAAATTATCGAATAATAACAATCATTCCCATTATAAATTTATAATAATGACTGTTAGAACAGGATAATGGCTAAATACAGACCATCACTTAAACCTTTAAACCTTGGCTCAAATTGATTATAAATTGACAGTAAAGCATCTTTGATGGTTTAGACATATACAACATAGGGTAAGGGATACTTTAATATGAAAGAGCGATTTAATACATGTATAAGGAAAGGGATAGAGGTAGTCTGAAAATCAGATAAGATGACGTAGTAAGGAAGGACTTAATATCGCTACTTATTTGAGAAGGTGTGGCCCTAAACAAAGTGGAATGGAGGAAAAGGATTCATGTAGCCAACCCTAACTAGTTTGGGATTAAGGCTTAGTTTAATTGAGTTAAATACTTTAAACATTGGTGCAGCCTGATAAACTGTCTGAAATTTTGAAAACTATCATACTTTATCAACCTAGCAGGTAGCTTTTCTAGAAGGATATGCTTTCCATTGCAACAATGTCAATGCTGCAGAACATGAGAGACACACAGACCAAGTATCCCCTTTTCCATCTTTTTTTCTTTTTTGGATTCATGCCGAGCACGAAACTTTTACATTAACAACCATCATTCTAGAAAGAAAAGTTCCATGACCATTCCCAATGAAAAAGCATAGAAACAAATCTCCAAAACAAATGAACTTGGAACTCTGGATGCCTTTGGGGGAAAATTACGGCAAGAAACCAGGCAAACCAATAATAAAAGATATATTGCAAGCTATAAAGGGAAAAAAGCATGTCATGCTTACATGTTTGACAAATAAAGCCAAATCAGACTCAGGTATGGCCTAAATCTTTAATGAATTACAGGAAAATGCCATTAGGGTCCTGTCAGATATCTAGAATCAACTCGTGGTTTGAAAAGACCAAGGTAGATATAAGGACTAACCAGTATGGGAAATAAAAGGATGTAATAAAAGGAGAGATGAAGTAGCAGAGGGAGGAGGACTTTAAAATTAGCTTCCACTGAGTAAATAAAACAGTTCAGCACTGGTGAAGCTTTCATAATCTTAAAGTTGCTAAAATCTTGACTTAATTAAGTTTACTAAGTTTTCTTTCTTTCGTTTTTTTTTTTTTTTTTGGTGAGACAAATAAGGGTTCGGATGCCCACCTTAATTTCATTAAGATGATATGATGGTAGTGCAGATATCAATTTACATCAAGTTTATGCAGTCAATGATTGAACATATTTCAAACAAACTAGAAAAAAATAAACACCATATATTTAAACCAAATGAACCCACAATCCAAGATGAATTTGAACTGATATCTTCAAGCATGTTACAAGATAAGCATATCAAACATTAACAAGGGTTTCTCAGAGCATACAACTTGTCAATGCTTCAAACTTATATATGCATAATATAAGATTGATTAATTTCAAATCACAACAAACTGGAACATCTGATGCAGGACATGCTATTAGATACAACTAATACTTCATTGATAAACTTGATATACATGACTCCCATGCTCACTGTTACACCAACAATGAGATCGAGCACATATGGTAAAGTAGTGACAAGAAAGTTGTAAGCATTTAGACTCAGAAGGCCTAAGAATTTGATTTTGCAAACTCACAATAAACATTTTTATATGCAGAAATGTTCAGCATATAGAAGAAAATAATTCATGGAAAAATTGTATAAACAATACAAAAGCGTAATTGTACTGATTGGATTTATTAGGAAAAAAAAATAGGTGTCCAACTACTCAGCTATATTAGACATTGATTCCAATTATAAACTTATATAAGGTTGCTCCAATTATCATATCATGCCACACATATGTATAACACATAATTATACATCTTCCCTCACTTTTTCTCAAAGAATCGACCTTTGTGTTGTGTTGATAAATTCACTATTAAGATTCAAATACCTTTCTGAGGGTTTGTGTAGCCACCAAATCTATAAATAAAATTCTTTGAGTAACATTTAGGAAAGGAGAAAAGAGGGGAAACACAAAAGTTTTAACATGCCATGTAACTTTCACATGAAAGCACAATCACCCCGTGCAGCATCAGCAAATTAACAATTAAAAATTAAAATCACACGACAATTGATAAGCCTTAAACGCATCACTACATAGATGGATGTATACATGTATACGTTCTTCAACTTAAACTATTTTATCGTTAATGAAAAGGTTATAACAAAGTAGTAGTGGAAATTTTAATTATATATGCAAGGCATCATATCACGTTTGGATGTTAGGACATCATCCTTATCATTGCAACAGAAGCCCTTTCCCATCTAAACAAGGTTGACTATGTATAATGCGAAGTTAATAACGTTCATGCAATTAAAAACATATTTTTTTAATTAATCAGTCATTTAGCATGAACCCTTCAAGAGAGTTGAATTCCTAGTGAAGGCAACTTTGCATGAGAGTGGGGCCTACCATGACACTTACAAGGCTAATTGGTGGATAGGAGACCTATTTTTATAAGACAATGAAGCTAGTGGTACTTCCATCAATTTCAGGACTTCAAAGATGCTGATATGTATAAAAAAATAATATTCATTGAAACACAGGTGAAACCCACAAAATGGTGAGGAAATTTTAAAGCTGTTTAACTAGTAATGCATCATTCAATTATTATTTGAATTGGTGTAATTCATGGCCCTTGAATCATGATTGACCACATACCAATTAGTTTGTCCAAGCCGACTCTCCAATGACGTGTTGCAACATAGGTTTCCAAAATCCACATTGACAAGTGAATATTTTTGCTCAACATCATAATTTCATTCTACTAATGTCAACATTTTTTTATTAGCAATGAATACATTAAGGATATTATTGAAGAATGAAATCACTAAAATAAGCTATACAGAAACCGGTAGTCTACATTATTGATCATAAACCTCAACAACCAATGAAATCTATAGCATATCAGCAAAACTTGAGTACCAACAAACATGAAAAAGAAATGTCCTACTGACATATGTGGATTTCTCAGCAATAAAAATCCCGACAAAGCCCTTTCATCATTGGAAACCAATTATAAGCGTTTAGGGGTGGCAATTTGATTAGACCCATCGGATATCCGATTCGACCCGACCCGAATAGGGCGGGTTTTATCCAACCCGATCAAAATCCAAGGCGGATAGGGGTTTTGAGAAAAAAAATCCGAAGTGGGTATGGGTCGGGTACAGGTAATAGTATGCCCCGCCCCGAACCCGACCTTATACACACACATACACACACACACATATATATACACACACATATATACATACATACACATATACGTACGTACGTACGTACGTACATACATACATATACACACCCAACACAAAACCTTAGCTGTCTAAGCTTCCCGTGATCAGCTACTCTGCCTCCCCTAAGCTTCCATACGGCCACCCATCCGACTAGGAGTCCTGAAGATGGAAAAAAAATAGAGGAAAATCGATAGAAAATACTCCCCCTAAGCTTCTCAATTCGGCCACTCCAAGCCTCCCATTCGATTGGGACTTCTGAGGATGAAAAAAATAGAGAAAGAATTGGGAGAAAACAAAGGAAAAATCAAGAAAAACTAAGAAAAAATGGAAAAAATTGAGAGGTAAGACCTTTACCCATATAGATTGTCATTTTTTCCTTTTCATTTCTTTTTTCTTTTCATTTCTTTCTCTTTTTTCAGAGATCTATGGGAAAGGAGAGCACCTATGGGAGATCAGAAAGATTGGAGGGGTTTCCTAAGTCCCACTGGGATTCAATCCCTATTCGGCCACTCCAAGCCTCCCACCCGATTGGGACTGTTAAGGATGGAAAAACAGAGGAGAAATTAGGAGAAAATGAAGGGAAAATCAAGAAAAAAAAAGCGGAAAAAATTGAGAGGTAAGACCTTTTCCCACATAGATTGTCATTTTTTTTCTTTTTGCTTCCTTTTCTTTTCTTTTCATTATCTTTTTCAGAGATCTATGGGAAAGGAGAGCACTTGAGAGAGGTTAGAGGGATTTCTGAGATTCTGATTGGTTATTTTTTCCTTCGAGTATATGGGATTCTGTCCGAGTTGTGACAGTGTGAGTTGGTTCCTTGAGGTTTTGAGAGCTTAATCTTGGTAGAAGCATGATATTTTGTAGGGTTGGGAATTTTGATCAAAAGGATTCTTCTTTGGCTACAAAATTTTTAGGCTCTGTTCTATTGCATTTTTTTTTTTTAACTGTATAGGGATTTCAGCTATACTTGATTTGACCCAATCCATTCTTGGAGCCCAATCCAATCCAACCCGAGATGGGTATGGGGCGGGTAGGGGTATGGATTTTTTTTTCTGATGGGGCGGGTATGGGTATTGGTCAACCCGACCCCTTGCCACCCCTATAGGCATTGTTACTGAATCAATCAGACAGATCAACCATTACAGTTATCAAAAAAGCTTAAGTAACTAAAGTAAGAAAGAAGCTCGACTTTACAACCACAACAACAAAATCCTATCAACATCTCAACATCAATGAGTTGAATAAACACAGAAAAAACTAGCCATCACTTAAACAGTAGAAATCATGAAAACCATCCATAAGCATCAAAAATAAAACGGCAGTAAGCCCACTATTTCAGCTATACTCATAGCTAAAAAGCTAATTTTGCACTGTATAAGCTATTTATGAACATAAGAAAGGCCATATAGAATAGTTAGAGCACTGGCACTAAAAAAACACAAAAAGGAGGGAATTTTACGAAGAAAAAGGCAATAAAAATCTCTTTAAGAAAAAGGCAATAAAAATCTCTTACTCGCTTAAGATGGCGACCAGCTTGTTGTTGGCATCGACGAGAGCAACCTTGCGCTGGTTCCCGATGGCCTTCTTCTGGGTGTCGTCGATCGCAAGCACGATGGGGATCGACATGTTGACAACCGATCCATCAGGGAGGCGGAGCGAGTTGAAATGAAGTGCTTGGAGGAACTCAGATTCCCTCATGAACCCTCGGAGGGGGCTCGCCCACCCCTCGCTGAGCACATGAACCCACTCGAGATCGACCCGCGAGAGCCTGACCTTGGGGAGAGCGGCCGCTTCCCGCCGCCGGCCCTCCCTCGCCGGACCCGCCGGCACCACCAGGTCCACCAGCTGCCCCCCATCGGGCTCGATGAGGGCGCACGCAATTCGGCAGCTCCGGATGGCCCTCGCCGGCCGCCGAGCGCCGGCGACGAGGGAGAAAGAAAGTCTTGAGCCAGGGGAGGGATCGGATTTGAGGGTTTTGGGGAATGGGGTGGTTCGTATTGGGGTTTTAGCGAGGAAGGTCGCCGTGGACGCCATTAATGGAGGAAAAAAAGTTGGAACTTTTTCCGCTCCCTTTCTTCCCTCTTTTTGTTTCTCCTTGAGCGCTTGGGGGGTACTTTGGAAAGGGAGGGGAAGGCGGAGTTTGGGAATTTCGGAGCGTCAGTCGTAGTTAATGATTCCAACGGAGAGGGCAGGAACTTATATGAATGTGACGGGAATGTAAGTGGACGGATTTACAGAGCTGTTCAATCTTATTCAGTGTTAGAGGATGAATCTGGTCTCGTTTTCTGGGTATATCCATAGTGCTGGCCTGGGGATGCTGACAGTCAACAAATTGGCTTTGGGTCCTTGCGCTTGAGATTTCTTTTTATTAAAAAAATAAAAAGTTTAGGTTGGAGCGATGGAGTCTATCCTTTGGCATCAATGAATGCTTCCTTGATTCTTTTCTCCTTTGAATTCAAAGGTGGTGGCTCCCAGACTAGGTTAAGGAGACAGTTTTTTTTTTTTTTTTTTTTTAAAGGGTAAGATTAAAGAGAGGGTCATGGATAATCTGGAAATGTGACTTTATTCTACATCACAGTTACAGTTAAGCAAGCTCAACAATAAATAAATGAGGCCACGTCTAAATTTGACATTTATTTAAACATATAAAATAGTCACACATGTGACTCGGCATGCTTCTAAGATTCAAATACCATAATTACAATTTTAAGGAGGTAAACAAGAAGGCTTAATTATGCATAAAATTCTGAATCTTTTAAAAATTTTAATTTTATTTTAAATTTTTATTTAGTACAATCAGATCATTAAATTTTTATATTTTTTTAATTCAAATCTCAGTTATGATTTTCATCGATTTGTCGTGATGGATTTATAATGTAGTTTGTCTATATGGCAAAAATCTATTTATTTATGTGGCAAAAGTCAATATGTAAATCATGTTCTCCATCCACCGCAGTAATGTTATAAATAACTCCACACATCTTCTAGCCAAGGCTTCCTTTCCCCATATTGGGCAAAAAAAAGGAGAGGAGGAAGACGAAGATGTCATAGCTAGCGAGATCTCTCATGAGTTTGCTGAGCTCCGATAATGGTGGCGATGACGATAAGAAAAAGAGAAAGAAGAAACCTAAGAGATCATCCCAAGAGTCGTCATCCAAAAAAGTAGAATCCGATGAGGACCACCCCATGGAGCCCGAAACTTCAACGAAGCGTATCAAAGAGGACCTTTTCGAGCTCACCAAAATCCTAACCCACCAATTATGGGGTGTAGCCTCGTTCCTTGTCCCACCGTTGGTTTTTCAGAACCTCAACACTCCAAAGATGAATTCCTCACCATCAAGTCATGGTCAGAGTTTCAATTCCTCCAATCCGGTGGCCTCCAGATACTTTGGTGAGGCTGTGGCAATAGAGTCATCAAGAATCGTCGAAATCTAGAGTAATTTTGTCGAGATCAGCAAGAAGTTCAGGAGCAAGATCTCAATGTTGTCGATTACCAAAGCGATATTAGAGATATCCAAGATTGCGTCTACTTTTCTATCGTTTGGGGCTAAGGATAAAAAGGAGTGGAAGGATGAGGAGGTAGAGAATTCTGGTTCAAAACTCTAACTGAAGAGAGGCTAATTTGGAGAATAAAAGTCACCATTTTGCCCCATCATTGATTTTTGCCATATAGACAGGCCATGTCATAACTCTATCACGACAGGCCAATGAAAATCACAATTTAGGTTCGAATTGAAAAAATCTGAAAGTTCGATATTTGTAATTGTACTAAATAAAAATTTATGATGAAATTAAAAATTTTTAAAAAATTTAAAATTTTATGCATAATTAAGCCAAACAAGAATAGTACTTCATATCATTTTTTAACCTTGCCGGACCCAACCAAATTTTGGTTAACTTCACTTGGCAACTCCCTGATGAAGGTTAGAACAATAAAAAATGATGATTAGATGGTATCAAAATATGTAGCAACATCGCCGCCCTATTGTATATATATTTTTTAAAATTTTTAAATATATATTATATAATCAGATTTGAGTAGTGGATACTAAAGGGTCAAATCTTAAACCTCTCTCAAGTCCTAACGGATTTTAATCAAATCCTAAACCTATCTCAAATCCTAATGGATTTTACTTTTAAATCCCAGATGATGCTAAATTTTATAGGATTTTGCTAAATGGTTTCTATTAGAGTTTGGGACTCTAAACAAGGCCAAAAAAAAAAAGAGGAATATTGCTAGTTATCATCACTTAAAGTTGGAGGGTCACTATCGACCTAATACAAGTTTATCAAGCACATTAGAATTCCTTAGATAATTCCTCAAAGTTGTGGTGAAGGAATGGGTAACCAATCAAAACCAATTCCCAGATTTTTTTTTTTTTTCTGATTTCTAGTTTGTGTTATACTCAGTTATTTAAATGAATTGAACATTGCATATAGAGACACCTGAGTCAAGACTCAAAGTCAGTACGACAAATATAAATTAGAATAACAAATAATCGACGTGTGTTTTGAAATTGCTGCTGCCAATTCTAAATCAATACATCGAATGCTTCCATGGATTGTAAGGCAACAAAGAACATTTAAGAAATCATCTGATTAGCTTTGGATGAATACTTTGATGCTTAAGTCAGAGAAGGATTTTTAGTAAAAGATGAAGAAGAATGAATGAATAAATTAGGAAAATAGAATATTGTTCAGCCAGAGTCATTTCTGATTACCTTTTATAAAAGGCTTCTAAGTTTATTTATGGTCGTATAATTCTAAATCTTCTACAAATCATGTCTCAACAACTTGGATTCATAATATAGCTATTTGGGATTGCATTATAATTGCCTAAAAATTCAGCATAACCATTGCGAACTATTATGGTGGTTTTCATTTTTGGGAGATCATCTGATTAGCTTTGGATGAATCTTTCGATGCTTAAATCAGAGAAGAATTTTTAGTGGAAGATGAAGAAGAAGATGAATGAATGAATTAGAAAGATAGAATATTGTTCAGCCAGAGTCATTTCTGATTACCTTTTATAAAAGGCCTCTAAGTTTATTTATAGTCACATAATTCCAAATCTTCTACAAATCATGTCTCAACAACTTGGATTCATAGTATAGCTATTTGGGATTGCATTATAATTGCCTAAAAATTCAGCATAACCATCGGGATCTATTATGGTGGTTTTCATTTTTGGCTTGATGGAGGGAATGCCATTCCAGCCAAGGCAGGAAAATTAGCTGACAAAGTGAGAAGGTTTAAGCCAGGTTGGGTTGGATATGGAGTTGAGGAATGTCTATCTAAGTTGTAGTGCTTCTCACCGGATGATATAAAGACTTCAGAGGTTTTCTGATCATGCTTTCCAACTTGACTAAGATGGACTTGATTCAGCTATGTGGAATGCCAGATCAGTTTTGAATTGAACTAATCCAGTCGCACCATGTCATTAGGCTCATTTTCCACTATAACAGATACCATGTTAAGTAATAATTGATCCTAAAATTTTAAGCTAATATAAAATGTGTTGAGAATGTGTGTCAGTGTTAACCCTGCAATGGTGGTTTATTTCTTCATCCACACATGCTTTTTAAAGTTATGTGACGGGTTCTTTTTTTTTTTTTTTCCCGCAATGAACGAGAATTGGTTAGTTTGATGAACATTATAAATGGATAACTTAGCATCAATTGGTACTAAGTTGTCAGGTTGTGTTTTGGTGATATCAGTAATTATGTTTCCAGAAAGCCACGAGTCTGTATTCACTAATATTTCTGCCATTATCTTTTTTGGTTTTCTGGCCTCATCTTTGCTTACCCAACAACTTGTGGTGGAAGAGACAAGCATCCATGTCATACGCTAGTTATCACTCACCCACCGAAACATTTTATTAATTCCTTCTCCCTCCACTTTAATTAGATGGTGGGCACCTGCTGTGCTTCCATGATGCTCTCTTCTCGGGAAAAAAAATTGAACACCTAAAATCCATGAAGCGCTCCATAGAAGCTTCTCTCATACTGACCGTTGAATCTAGCAGGAGTGTTAAAAAAAAAAAAAAAAAAAAAAAAAAAAAAAAAAAAATTGTCCATCACTCCTAGGTGAATTGCCCTAGCACCAAGCTGCTAGAGTGATGTCATTTGTTTATTTTCTCAATCTTTTGAAGCTGCTAGAGTGACATGATGGGCATTATTTGTAAAACAACTAAGCCAATGTCCAGAAACATGAACATGCGCAATTGCAATGTGATTGAGATCTCGATCGGGCTTATCATGCACCAGAATTTGACCCAAAATTTGTAGGTCGGTGGAAGGCTAAGATTGCATAAATCAGCGACAGCAAATTTATAGCGTTCGTAAAATGAGTGAAACATAGGTCAAGTTCCTCAATCCAATGATAATTCAAGTTACATCTTGCTTGGATCATAATCAAGCCAGATACAAACACAAGCCAGCCTATCTGTACTACTTATTTCATCTGTTCAAGCCCAATTTGTGGTTTAGATATGTAGCACGCATTGCATCATGCCAGTTTTCTGTGCATCTAAAATTTGTAGGACACTATCATCTGGCTATGAGACAACTGAACATGTTTCTTGATATGAATGTTCTAAAGTATCACTTGAGATTTGCACTTGATATTCTAAATAAGTTAGATTTTAATTTTAACCAAGGGCTGGTACTGTGACAAGCCCAGCCCATTAAAGGTGCTTGGGTAGCTTAAGTCCAACTATTAAATAGAGCTCGTCTCAAGCCTCGTTTTTGAACCCAATTCTGATCCTTCTATTATTTGTTTGAGCCTAATTCAAGCTTAATTTTGAATCGAACCGAGGAGGAGCATAGTTGATTTGCATGATTATTCAAATCAAGTTAAAATCAATTCAATGTTTATCAATTTTCAACTTATTTAGACTGTATATTGAATACCCAACTATATAAACAAACGTAGGTTGTTCCTACCAAAATCCAATCCGATCAAACTAAATGCGTGCATGAATGGTAATTAGCTAGTACTATTGAGAGTGCTCGGACTAATCTGCTTGGATGAATAGATCTGTTCGAAGCTGCGAATTTTACTAGAAAACATAAGAGAGAGCAATAGCACTGAAGGCCGCCGGACTTTATCCAGCAGGGGACCTTTCAATGTTTAAATCATGCAATGATTTCGAAGGACAGTGAAAGCTTAAGAAAGAGTAAGAGTCTGCATAAAAGTAATACCATACGTGATGCATCTTGGATGCAAAGCTAATATAATAATAGAGAAAAATAGGAATACCCTGTGATTTCTTTGTCCCTATATTCCATCCATGATTGGCATGGTTTCTACAGATGAGAAGTGGACAATGCACTAACTTTTGTTTTGTTTTTATTTTTTTTTATTTTTTTTTTAATTCTGGTTTGCAATTGATTATTGCCATGACATAAGTTATAAAATTAGTATGTTATTTATATTTCTATACATTATGAATTTAAATATGTGGTGGGCCATAGATATTTGATTATATTTTGATGCAAGTATATACTTTGCCGGCATATGATGATTTACCTTGCAAGTTTTTGATGCCTGGAGGCTAAACCTTTTGCATAGCTCATTCCTATGCCGTTGGGGCTACTCATTGTGTCTGGCAAATTGGATGGTGGTAATTGATGCTAATCGCAACCTTTAACGGATTCACGTAGAAATTTATTATATGGCAAGATGATCTCTATGCTCTCCTACGAAAGGTGGAAGGTGTGATGCCTAGCTCTAAAATCTTGTTGCACGAATCTTAAGATATAAAAAAAGAAACAAAAAAGGAAAAAAAAAATATTGAAGACTCCGCTGGGAGTCTTCTTCCACTCGAATTCATCGGAGAGGAAGCCAACTCCGAAGAAGATTCGACCTCCCCTCCTCTATAAAATTCTCCCTCCCCCTCCAAAGGATCCCATGACAAGCACCGCCCTCCTCCTCCCTCTTTTTCTCTGTTTTACTGATTTTTTTAGATCCATGCCCACCGAAAATTGGAGCCGGAGAGATCGTCGAAGCTCGAGATAAACCTCTCCCCTCTTTCTCTTTTTCTTCCCCTCCTCCATGTACCATTGTGCATGGTCGCTGGCCATCGGGTTCGTCGAAAAACCCATCAAGAATGGATGCTCTATTTTTCTCTATTTGGCCGGGCCCTATTTCTCCCTTTTTTGGCCATCGATGCTACCGTTTGTAGTGCCTCAGCCATGGGTCATGAACCCCACCTCCCTAGCTTCCTTTTTGAAGGTTTGGCTGTCGATGATCGGCTGTGATCGAAAAAATCAAAGAAAAGATAGTGGTCTTCTGTTTTTTCGAGTTTTTTTATTTTTTTTTTGTTGGCTGGCCACTTGCCACCGACCATCCTTTGCTCCACCACCGCAGCCACCTATGTCACCACTGGACTCCCAGCCGCAAGTCATCAACCTTTGTTCCCTTGATCGGCTAAGAAAAGAAGAAAGGAAAAAAAAAGAAAAGAAGGAAAAAAAAAAGAAGAATGAAAAAAAAAAAAGAGAAAATGCTTTTTCTCTCTCTTATCTCTCTCGTCTAAAATTTTCTCTCTCTATCCTCTCTCTATCTAACCCATGGATTCTACTATGAATCTGATATGATCTTTTCAGAGAGACTCGGATTTACTTTAATATCCATGCAGTTTGTCGATCTAAGTCCGACCCTTATCATATATTTATAGATCTGATCATCGTTAATCCCTATGGAGTTATCATAGCATGATGCTTGATGATCTTGATCATAAATTCTTCTTTTGAGAAATACGAAGATTTTTTCTCTATTTTCTCTCTCTAAAAATATCTATGGATCCCTATCGAGTCATGTCTTCCTTTTCTAAGAACTTATGTTGACTCCAACAAAATGACCTGAAACTGCTTTGATATTTGTGCCATATATCAAACTCATATCGGGCCTATCCAATATCTTTAAAATCTACTATTGATGAACTCTGTTGATCGATCTTGATCTTGATCCAATCCATGCTCCATGATTTCTTGATCAGAGTTGCTTAGATTAGATCCTCAGCTAGGAGACCATGAATTATTTCAGTATTCGGATAACCTATCAGATGATCATCCGATCAACGACCTCTTTCATTATTTAATTTTATTGAACTCATTGAAAAAAAATTGATTATAATTTAATATTTTAAATAGGATTATCTAATTCATCGAAGGAAGACTAAAAATCTAAGACGAACGAGATAAGTGGATCTTACGCTCCTTATTTATTTTTAAATTATCATATTTTCTATGCAAATAATCTGTTATTGATGAAATTATATTTTTATAAAATAAAGATCAGCATATGTAATATTGAAAAGGATATTTTATTATGAGCATTGATTCTATGAATATGTTTTATGAAATAGTATGGTTATGAAGCATGAATTTTATAGTTTTTCCATTGATGTATATGTATGTTTAAAAAAAAAAAATTTTTTAAAAACTTTCAGATAGCTATGAACAAATCCCTATGAAAAGTCGATACTCGGAGCTAGCATCCACATGAAATATGACTCCACCAATGAGTATAAAGTTGGCATATGAAATAAAAACTCTATCGATTAACAAATATGATCCTGTCACAGGTATAATAGTGATCTTATTATGAATGTCTGTGAGCAATATTTTGAAACATGATACGAATACATGATAAGAATGATTTATGATTCATGTTTATGAAATATACATGATTTATGCATGCATGATTAGTTTATGACTTATTTTATTATATATTCTATGAAATATTTTATTTTATATTATCTGTTATTTTTTAAATATTGTATCATCATGAAAAATTTATGCTGGATCTGGTAAGAAAGTGCAGGTTTTACTTATTGGACTAGTGTAGCTTATATTTTTTTATTTTTTTTCTTATATAGATGAATAAAGTTAGGACTGACGAAGGAAATCTAGGCTTGGAGATCTGCATAGCAAGCTTGAAAAATTTATGGTGAAAGTTTAGTTTATTTTATGATCATAAATTTATAATTATTTATTTTTAAATTTTGAGAATTAGATTGATATTTGCTTTTGGATTTAGATGCTCTGAACCAGTTTTGGTTTAATTAAGTATTTGAATTGAATTTTATTATTTTTTTATTTATGATGCATCTGTTATTATATTTAAGAAGATGAATATTGGCTTCGTGATATCGTAGGCTGTATCCCTTGATAGTATGGCCGTATTATATCCCGAATTTGGGGTGTGATTGAAGGTTTCTCATGACTATTGGTGAAATTTTATTGATGATACTTGATTTAATTTTAGTTGATTATTTTCTAGATTCACAATCAACTTAATTGGTTTTTATGGAGGTACCAACCGAAATCTTACAACATTTAACTTTAGACATGAACCAACATTAAAGTTTCTTCATCCAAAAAATTTGATATAATAAAATAAATTAAAATATACAAGAAATTAGAGTTTAGAACAATAAAATTCTTTTAAACTTTTGAAGAAGCCGAGGTAGATGAGCTATTGATTGCTTGAACTTCTCTCTTGAATACTCAAGAGAATTGAGGAAGGCTTCAATACTTTTGCTTAGGAGTAATTCGCTCAAATTAATGCTCTCATGTGAGTTGAATAAATATGAGAAGCAATGAATTGAAAGCACTCTTGGTTTTCTTCTACTTCTCTCTTGAGTTCTACTCAATAGCTTGAAGAATAACTCAATAAACTCAAAACCTTAGTTTCCCTTTGAATCCTTCACATATAACCTCAAAAATATCTATAATTAGTACTCTAACAGTTTGAAGCTTGAAAATAGCCGCTAAAAATAAATTAAGCAGGTTTTAAAAATTTTAGAAAAGAAACTATTATTTTGTCAGAAATCTATGAGTTGGCTCATTCAAGCGCTTAGTCGGCTAACCTTCAACTTTGAGTCAACTAAGTAAAATTTTTGAGACAGCTCAGTAGCAGGTGCCAAAATTTCAACTTTCTATCTATTCTATCTATATGAGACTGAATCGGCTCAAATCTCTTCTTAATCGGCTAACTTATTAACTTGATCGACTAACTGACTTTTTGGATCAACTCAAAAAACTCGTTGATTTATACTATTTTCTACGCCCTTCTGTCTCTGAGATTGAGTCATCTATCTTTTTTTATGAATCAGCTAAGTTTCAGTCTTGGTCAACTAAATTGATCACTGATCGGCTTAAGAAAATACTTTAAATTTTCATCTTTCTGTCGTCATCCTGAGTATGAAATTTGGTCGGCTATCCAAAAGCTTGAGCTGATTAAAATCCAGTCTTGATCGACTCAAATGAAAATTTGGTCGGCTAAGGGATCCTCTAAATTTTTTTGTTTCTGTCTTTCCCTCAAACTGAGATTGAGTCAGCTAAATTTTTCACTTGGTCGACTCAATGACATGCCAAACATACCAAAATAAATTTTAGATAGCTTTCTTTGATCAAACTTATTCTAGACTAGACTTATTTTTTTAAACTTAATTTGTGCATATGTAACTATATTGAAAGGTTTTTGTAGACTAGACTTTCCATTATAAACTTAGTTTTTTTGTTTCAACTATAGGTCTTTGACTTGGGAACATGAATCTTCTTGAGATGACTTCTTTTGGAATAAATCATTTGAGCATATTGAGAAATCCTACAATTATTTTTCAAAATATCATCAATAAATATGATCTGTACTCAAACACCTTTAACATCATCAAAATCAATTATAGGGCTAACATTAATATTAATACACTTTTTAATTTAACATTGTTTACATGATACTATCATGTAGCATGTTACATCCAAAAAAAAAAAAACTTTCATGCAGTATTTATTATGACCTTAAGTTGGATATTTTAATTTATTATATTAATTTTGATTTATTTAAATAAGAGTTTAGCTTAGGAGAAGTCCAAGTTTGTTAGGGATTGGCAAACTTATAATTCTTATTTACTTTTCTTATTCTTGTATGACAAGTACTGATGAATTTATATGTAGTGCCCTGGAGGCCATCTAAACAAGAGATCAATTTAACAAAATTACGGTAAAATTAAATAACTTTTTTTTTCTTTATTGTTGATAATCACAAATCAAATTCAAACAAAGAAATGTTTAAGAACTAGCTAACATGCCAGCATGATTGAATGGAATTAACAAAATTAGATCCCACTAGTTAAAGTTGTCAAAACATGCCGCATACATTGAAAACTTTGTATTCAATGAGAACATTTAAATTATTAGTTAGTACTAAATTTTTTATTTAAAAGAATTCTGGTGAGGTTTTTGTTATTCAAAACTCAAAAAGAATCTAAATCATTCCCTGGTATATATTGGATGGCAGGTGAGAAATAGCTATGTCATGAAGTAGAAGTTTAGCTCCTCTTGTTGGATTTATTGACATTTTCAATAGCTCTTATTTATTGGCAATTTTGTTCTTGATCATTATTTTAGATGGGTATTTAGCCCCCAATTTATTTATAAAACAGGCTTAAACTTTGTATGGAGGACCAAACGTAAAGGAAATTGTGTTAAGGCAATTCGACAAAGGGCAGTCAAAACAAAAGAATGGGGTTTTAAATTTTCTTATTATAAAATTATATTATTAAGTATATAGTTTGAAATAATATAGTAAAATTATATTGGGTAGATGTCTGGTCATGACACCATCTTCCAAGATCTTTTCAGTACTACACGATATAGCAAGAAGAAAAAAGAAATAAAACAAAACAATCAAAATACGTGGATCAGCCACAAAAGGGCTCGTCTCTATGGGATATGCAAACTTCACTATGAAAAAAAAATTTATAAGAGGAGATCTCACCCTCAACCCTCGTACATCCAATTTCTCTCTCACAGAAATTTTCCTCATAAAAGCTCTATCTCTTGGAAGATCCCCTGAATCCATGAGGCGACCGCTGTCCACTGTCCAGAGCCTTCCTGCTCTTCTTAGCGTCGCATGCTCTCTCTTCTCCATGGGATTCACTGTTTTCACTATGCCGCAGTCTTCATGAACCACCACGGGTCGCCGTCCAGGCTTTTCTCTCGTGAAAAGCCAAGCCCAAAGACCATGGGATTTTCCTATGAGAAACCAAGCCACCATAAGGCCTCTGTTCCACGATCTGGGCCTTTTAAAGACTTAAAGCCCTAATTAATCCGTATTAGGACTTCTAAACCAAGCCATAAAACCTCAGATCAAGCCCCAAGTTGTTGGATCAAGATCGGAAGCTCTCTAGACCGTCCGATCGCGATCGGTCCATGGAATAGTGCAGTGGACTGTATGAAATGGCTGGGAAACATTTCTGCAGTCCACGCGCCCAGCCATGGACCTCCCGGTCCATGATGGACCAGGAAAACCAGGCCCCAGTGGTGCCTGGGCTTGGGCCAGCCCGTGTGCGCGGGCCTAGGCCGCTCCCGCACCGAGCGCATGGGCCCGGGCCGCGCCCCGTGCCTGGGCCGCGATCCGCGCTGGGCCGTGCGCCCCACGCCGGGCCGCACCCTACATGCCTAGCCCATGTGCTGGCCATGCCTGGGCCGCGTCCCGCTGCCTGCGGCTGCACCACCACCGCTCCGTCGGCCCGTCGCCGACCGCCGGTGGTCCTCCGTCGTCTTAGATTTCGTACAAGCTTCAAAAGCACATATCTCTGCTATCTGAGCTCCGTTTGAGGTGATCTTAGTCTCGTTGGACTCCATTTTTCACCGCAGACCTTGCTGTGGGCTCAATATGGATCGAATCTCGAGGTATCAAATCCTAACAATCTCATCTTGACTCGATATTCGGTCTTCTCCTGACTCCGAGAGCTTCTGGATCTCCTCACCCCATGCCCTAGGACAATCGTCTGCTGATCATGGATGGGCAAATATGGGAGTCGAGCCAGGTCGCTCGATCCCATCTCCATCGTATGCTGTGTTCCTCCTAACCTGAGACCTACTCGGGGCATCATCCTACGACAATAGGAATCTCACCTTGCGACGTCACCTCTGTCCTCCCGAATCTCCTATCTCGTACCCGATCCACCTCCACCTGGAGCTCCACCTCGCTCTGGACTCCACCTGGCTCCTGAAGCTCCACCTCGCACTGGGCTCCCTGCCAGATAATAATATCCTCTGCTCTCCTTCTTTCCCTCCATCACAATCCTATCGCCGCATAGCACCCTCAGGATTCCTCCACCAGCTACTGTCCTATAGTCTCTCGAATCCAGTCTGCTAAGTGAGATAAGATTCCGTCTGAAATCGAATATGTATCGGACATTCTTCAATCTTTTCACTGTACCATCATGTGTTCTCCAGCTGACCATTTCGATGTCTCTGATCGCACAGCTTGATCCATCCGACAGATATACAGTGCTCTCACTGTTTTCAGAGAGTCAAACTGCTCCTCTCTGTAACATACATGATGGGTGCATGCAGAATCTAATATCCACTGCTGGAAAAAAGTAGATACCTCGTCAGATATCATCAAGATATCTCCATCTGAATCGCTGTCGGCCATCGCTACAGCAACCATCGTCCGATTTTTGAGTTGAGGGCAATCTCTGGCTAGATGCCCCAACTCCTCACATCGGTAATATATAGTTTTGCTCAAGTCCTTCCTGGACTTGGACCACCCTCGTCGCGATCTTCTGTCACTTCGTCTACCCTTTTTGCTCCTCCAGAAGCCACCAAAGCTAAGCTACCACCACCTGAGCTCGAAGCTGGATTCTCCTCCTGAGAACCTCGTTCTAGAGAATCATCGCGGTGATCTCGTCTATCTTGATGGTGCTCTTTCCCACTAGAAGAGCAGTCACCAAGGACTCATACGAAGCTGGAAGCGATGCTAGCAAAACAACCCCTGGTCTTCTCCTCAATATTCTCACCAATGCTGAGGAGATCGGTGAGGATCTTTGGAAGTGACTTACATGCTTCTGCACGCTCTGTCCCTCAGCCATCCCAGTTGATAAAACTCCTCAGAGGAAAAGAGTATTGGTGAGAGACTTGTCATGTACAGCTCTTCGAGCTTCGACCACAAACCATCGGAAAAGTCTCGCTCAGCACATGGATCACCACCTCATTCGCTAGGTACATGCGGATGGTACTCACTGTCTACATCTGTAGCCATTTTCAATCCCGCATCTTCATGGTGGTCGGCTTCTCCTCGCACAAGAGAGCATCGATCAACCCCTATTGGATGAGCACGTCCTTCACCCTTGTCTGCCACAAGGAGAAATTGCTCTTCCCATCAAACTTGTTGATCTCCATCTTGATTGTTCCTTTCTTCTCCATCTTCAGTCTTGCTCACCACTGCTGCAATTTATCCTATACCACCTCACTCTGATACCACTTATTGGGTGGATGTCTGGCCAGGACATCACTCCCAAGACCTTTTCAGTACCACGTGATGCAGCAAGAAGAAGAAATAAAATAAAATAATCAAAATACATAGATCAGCCACAAAAGGGCTCGTTCCACGGGACATGCAAACTTCACTATAAAAAAAAATTACAAGAGAAGATCTCACCCTCAACCCTCATACACCCAATTTCTTCTCACAGAAAGTTTCCCTCACAAAAGCTCTCTCTTGAAAGATCCTCCCGAACCCCTGAAGCGATCGCTGTCCGCTATCCAGAACCTTCCTGCTCTTCTTAGCGTTGCGTGCTCTCTCTCTTCTCCATGGGATTCACTGTTTCCACTACGCCACGATCTTCACGAACCACCACGGGTTACCGTCCAGGCTTTTCTCCCATGAAAAGCCAAGCCCAAAGACCACGGGTTTTTCCTGTGAGAAACCAAGCCATCGTAAGACTCTATTCCACGATCTGGGCTTTTAAAGGCTTAAAGCCCTAATTAGATCCATATTAGGACTCCTAAATCAAGCCATAAAACCCCAGATCAAGCCCAAACCATTGGATCAAGACCGAAAGCTCCTGGGCCGTCCGATCATGATCGGTCCATGAATAGTACCGTGGACCGTGCGAAACAGCTGAGAAATATTTCTGCGGTCCACGCGCCCAACCATGGACCTTCCGATCCATAGTAGATTAGGAAAACCAGGCCCCAGGGTGCCTGGCCTGGGTGGCCCGCATGCGAGCCTAGGCCGCTTCCGCATTGGGTGCCTGGGCCCGGGCCGTGCCCTGCGCCTGGGCCACGTGCCCGCATTGGGCCGCACCCTGGCCGTGCTTAGGTTGGTCCCGCCACCTGCGGCCTTGCCGCCGCCGGCCGCCGGTGGTCCTCATCGCCTCAGGTTCCGTGCAAGCTTCAAAAGCACGTATCTCTCCGTCCAACTTCATTTGAGGTGATTTGATCTCATTGGATTCATTTTTTCCCGCAGACCTCGCTGTGGGCTCAATGTGGATCGAATCTCGATGGTCAAATCTAACAAATCAATATGGGAATTCAAAAAATAATGAGATTTTTGTGCTTTGTTTAGGAAAAATATTTTATTATAAGCCTATGCCATCTCAGATTGGATGATCAAGCAGGCAATCCACAACTCTTAAAAGTGAGAGACCATGCTCAAAGTTTAGACCCCAACCTAAAACTGTTTTTAATATTTTTCTCCCAAGAACTGCCTAATTCTTTTTACTTATCATATTTATTATTAATGTATCTGGGATGTGGAGGAATTGCCATAGTCATGCCCGTTGCTGGAGCTGGCTTGTACCAAAAGAGAGATCTGACCAAATTGGGCTCAAATTGGCCCAGCCCAACTTGCCAATCTCCACACTTGGCGAAGTGGGTAAAAATAAAGTGAGGTATAAAATGTGTCAAATAGAGGTTAAATTTAGGTACGTAGCCCCATGATTAGATCCATTAGCTGCACTAGTTAGAGGCAGAGGAGAATGGGTTGGAAAGCATCCAAACACTCTTACAAAAGGATGTCAGGAATCTATTGATCCTTCCAGCAAAGCTATCAAGAGAGCAAGCTCTTGGGGAGCGGCTCATGTTTGGCTGCAATTTGGCTTGAATTGGGCACAAGTTGATGCAATCTAATTCTAACTTGCACGAGCTCAACTCAATAAAACTTCTAAATAAAGAAAGAATATATGATATATAACATTCTAGTTATTATTTGTAAATAAAATTATTTATTATTCAATCATTTAAGATTTAAAAAAGATTGTGTTTTCATTATAAGATTGAGGTTTAACCATAAATATTAGCTAAGAGATGAAAGTTGAAAACCTTGAGAAATCCGGGGATGTTCATGGTTTCTGGTGAACCTACAAATCAAATTGAGCTAGTTTTCATCTGTAAGGGGTTAATATTTTATTTAACTTGCCAACTTGATATTAACTTTACATGAAGTTAGAGAAGCTGGCTTTGATGTGCGCAGGTTTCAATTATAAATTAGTTAGCTTCAAAATTTATTTACTAAATAGGTCAGGTTTGGGTTAAAAGGCTTGACATGCTTGACTTGGCCATTTAACAATCAAATTAGATCAACATGATATGCCAAACTTGAAAGTAACACATCATTGACTTTTTTAACTCTCAATAAATAAAGTTATATCTCAAAATCATGTTTATAAATTATTATGCTGAATAATAAGTTAATTACAAGTTAAATCAGTGTACTAATATTGATTTTTGGATTAATAATGTTGTAGTCGGGGGACTTCGGGGCTCATAAAGATGAAGGGCTCGTCCCAGCAAGAAATATTGTCCGATCTGATATGTTATACACCCCAACTCGATTCGCAGCGTACAGACTAGATGGAGGGTCAAGGGCCCTTAGATCACACAATTTTATCCCCGAGCTTTGGTCCAAAAGGTATCTCTTAAGGGAGGAGTGTCCTCCTATCCTTTATAAGGCAGAATACCCAACAAATAGGATTTCAATGCTTGAGTTTAAGCACATCTAGTCAGATTCCCATGCCCCAGCCTTATGGCAACTCAATTTTGACCTACTTATTAAACAAGATACACATGTTCGATTAATTTACTTATTTAACAAATAAATGGGGTTTGACTTAGAATTCTTGGCCCATTTTATTAAATGGGTCCGATTTGAGATAGAAATTTTGTTAGAGTATCTATGACTTAATTAGCACGAGCCCAATTTGACCCCATTTCCACTCCAAGTCCTTCATAATATAGTATATTATAATAAATATAATATAATATAATATAATACAATAAATACAATAATAAAATATCACATGATATAGTATAATATAACATAACAAAATATTGTACATATGCATATATAAATTCACGACATGGTATATATGGTTAACCATAAAGTTGTAGTACAATCTCATGGTTTACTAACAAATCCATGATTTACGATATTTATGTTTTATTGAGTAGAATATTAGATTTTCTCAAATTATGACATATTAGGTCCAAAAGTTGGAGTTTATTTTTTAGTTTTATATTGTATGGTATGATTGAATAGATTCTTTGTGATTTATACTGCCTACTATATTATTTTGATGAACTTTAATTGAATAGAACCAATAAGTCATTATGCTAAAAATAAATTATTTTAATTTTTAACCTATGATTCAATGGAAACCAGCCCAATGGGGATGCACAGTGGGTAGAGCTAACCAATGGCCTGCTTGAACCAGACTCTGTTCTAAGGAGGCCTAATGTTTATACAAGTTGGGTCTCAAATCTTTGGCCTGATTTAAAATCAGGCCAAGATTGGATTAATGGTTTATGAGCTTAATATTCTGGCCTAACTTGTCCTATTTTAAAAGCAGAAAAATTATAGGAACGCTCCTTCAACTTTAGTCCAATTTCAATTACACTCTCTTGACTTTAAAACGTATTAAACTATTCTTTCAAATTTTTGAAATGTTCTAATATGATCTTACTGTCTATCTCTGTTCATAGAATGATACTATTATTTTATAAAATAATCAAACTATCCTTTTCCATCTTCTTTTTTTATCTTCCTTCTTCTTCTTCGATTGCTCTTCTTCTCCACCTCCAGTGCCAATATCTCTCCTCTTTCCTTCCCCATCCTCCTCTTCCTCCTCATCCCTTCTCCTCATCATCCTCCTCCTCCAGCTCTTCCCCTCCCCTTTCTCCCTCCCACTTCTCTTCCTCCTCCTCCTTCGATCCTTTCCTCTTTCTCTTTTCTCCTCTTCCACTTCTCCTCCTCCTCCTCCAAGTCTGCCCATGTTCCTCTCCATGGTGGCTCCCACCACCTTCGGCCCTTCCTCACATTTTTTTCTCATTTTCCTCATCCTTCAAGCTCACCCACAACCCCTCTTTCCCTCTCCTCTTTCTCCTTCTCCTCCGCCTCTTCTTCTCCTCCTCCAAGCTCACTTGTGAGCTCTTTCTGTATATGGTGGCTCTTCTACCTCTACCCACCTCATCTGTGAATCTCCTTCTCTCTCTTCTTCTTCCTCCCTTTCCTTCTCTCCCACTTCTCCTCCAAGCCCACCTACCTCTCCTTCCCATCTCCTCCTCCTCCACCTTTGTTCATCCTTGTAGGCAGCCCCCTCTTTCTCCTTATCCACTTATCCTTATCATCTTCCTCCTTCTCTAAACCTATCCATGAGTGCTCTCCCTCCTTCCCATCCTCTTCCTCCTACTTCCTCCTCTTTCTCCTCCTCGAATCCCGTCTATAAAGTTTTGGATGCCGTCCTCCCCTTCCATGCTGACCTCCGTAATCCCACCTCGCCCTCCATGGCAACTCCCTCTACCTCCAATTCTTCTTTTCCGATGATCCATTAATGTAGGTAAAGGGTATTTTTGTCTATTGAAATAAAAAACAAGCATCGTTAGTTGGTAAGTAAATAGTATGATTATATTGGAATATTTCGAATGACTAATTTGATACATTTTAAAGTCGAAGAGTTATATATAAAATTAGACTAAAGTTGAGGAGATGTTCCAATAATTTATTCTAAAAACTATATAGCATGTACATATATATTAGGTATATAATTTACATCTATTGTCAAAATATATGGCTCAATATTTCCTGTTATACAAGGTCATTAGTTATTTTAATAAGCATCCTTCTATCATGCTTTGTATGTAAATTACTTTATATTTTAAAACATAAATAGGTTTGAAGGGAAGAAAGGAGAGTATTGTTTGTTTTTAATTTTAAGTTGCTATTAAAAATAGAATTCTCATTCTCTCATTTCATTTTATAAATTTAAAGTTTGTCAAATATATGACATAAATTTGGATTGGCATGGTGAGCAACCCAATAACCCTAGCCTATCTAAGCTAATTGCTCATAGATCTGGGATTGAACTTGGATCCACAAATGTTAGGATGAATAGAGGCTGGTTGAGTTTGGTCTTGCTGTTAGTAACCTGCCAATAACTCTACCCAGCCTGCCTAATGTGCATCTCTACAGCCCAATCTTATTAGTTCAGTTGGTTTCCAACTGTAATTGATTGACTTTCCGATTCCAAATATGAGAACCCGATTGGGGTTCAATTTCTTCGGACCACGTGCAATGCTAAGATAGGCTAGTGACATTGCAAAGGAACTTTGTGGTATTGAAGAAGTTAGATAGTTCAAAGATTTAAGATAAGCAAACATAATTAAAAGTGACTTGGAGTGTAGGAACCATGAGGCTTTAGCTACCTCCTACACAATGTTGATCTAAAATCATATGAGGTCTTCACTATGGCCTTGTCAATTTCACACTATTAATGCATTCAACAACATTGTATTTATAGCATTAGATGAAAGGAAAATCCTCAAAAATAGCCTTTAAACTTAGGATGCATTTGATTCATAGCCGAAATCAAAATGAGAATGGATGGGAATGAAAATCAAAATGATCATATCCTCCAATGCATTTGTTTCATAATCGAAATTGAAATCGAAATGAAATTTGAATACTTAGAAAAAATAAAGATAAATGGGAGTGGGAATCCACCTAAACAAACTATAAGAATGGGAGTTACTCATTTTTATTTTCATTCCAGAGTCAAACTCCCCCAAACATTCCCTCTCAATAAACTTTGTTTATAAGTTAAAATTTTACAAATTAGTCGCTAAAACCTATCATATTTGCATATTGATTATTTTAGTATTTGTGTAAAAAAATCCTTGTAAAATTTTTTGTTTGTAAAATCAATCCTTTCACTAATTTTCATGGATGAAACCTTAGTTAGGGTTTAATGAAGATTATACATGGACAAA
The DNA here is from genome assembly GCF_000442705.2 of Elaeis guineensis. Taxonomy (NCBI): domain Eukaryota; kingdom Viridiplantae; phylum Streptophyta; class Magnoliopsida; order Arecales; family Arecaceae; genus Elaeis; species Elaeis guineensis. The sequence continues at coordinate 8,291,114 of NC_026002.2, forward strand.
AATGTCCTTGGCTTAATAATGGATGAGGCATAGGACTTGGTCTATTTTAATTTGCTCACTTTGGTCTCTTCTTTATTTTGCCCTCTTCTGGCTGGGAACTTAGCTGCTTGGGGACCAATGGTAGAAGGACAAAGGTCAAGAGATTAGTTAACAGAAAATATGAGAATTGGGGGCAAATATCTAGCAGATATGAAATTAACATTATTAAAAGAATATAAGTAAAATATTCTGTTATCATCTAGTTAATTTAAATTCAGTAACATGTAAGCTATAAGTTACAACACTTCAGCGATTAAAGAAGAAATATAGAAAATATCGGGATTAACATGCAAGTATGAAACATTTCCAAGACTATTCTGTAAAACAACCTTATGAAAGTGACTTTGTATAAGATTTAGGATACTCTTCATGAAATTGGAAGTTGTTTATGTCTATGCTGCCATAGGCACCAAAAGAAGCAAGTCCCAACTCACAATTAGTTCATAAAATTATAATGTATGCTTTTTGACTTGAATTTCGAAGCACCATCAATGTCCCAAACATGAAGTCGTACAGTCAGACATTTTGTCCACCTTCCTTGAACATTGGGCCGAATTTTTGCTAAATCTAGTGGAGCCATCAATCTCATGTTCTCATTTATAGTTGGCCTAAAAAATGAGAGACAACCATGGTGTAAACCCCAAGTGGATGAGCGTGTGCCACTCTCTTGAATGCTAGAGCACCCTATTTATGTGACATTTTCACACAAGGGGAAAGGTTCGAAGAGAGAAATGGAAGTATAGTTTGGAAAACACATGGCAGGCTGTGGGTCCAGCAATTGTACGGGGTTTTCCATGATTTGAGAAATGGCCTTTCAAAACAAAATATATCATCCAAGCAACTTGAGCTTGAGGGAGCAATGGCTTTCATGACTTCACCCACTTTTCTTCCTTTCCTTTCTCATGTTAGCAACTTCAACATGGATGGAGGATATCTCATGAATAGAGTGGCCTCCATCTTAATATGTTAAGTAAGATTTTTGTTCTTGATAATTTGATTAGGTTTGATAAAACCAATGTTTTCATCAATAATAAGACCTTTGGAGCTAGGAGTGTATATGTGTGATATGTTTCCAAGTACTAGATATTAATATCAGGAAAATGAGTAACTTGAGACACTTTTTTTTTTCTTTTTAATTCATTCAATAATGTCCGGCGACCCGATGCTTCTCCGATTTATATCACTACCAACTAGTAATCTTGGAGCGAGATTTCGAAGTGCCTAAACATGGCTCACTGCTCCAGAATTATGAGGACATTGGCAAACATAGCAAGCAAGGGGATTATGGATTGTTCCAACACTAAGCCAAGGATGACTGGATTGCAGTTATCTAACACAGTGAAGTGGTTGATACACCATCCGATAACTGTAGACAGCCAAAATTGGTCCCAAAGTGAGACTAAAAAGGTAGATCCAAGCAAAAGAAAGGACGAGCAGGTTGGAGATATCTCGGTTGTTGAGGCAATGAATCTATCATTCTGAGACTGTAGACAACCAAAATTGGTCCTAAAATCAGTTCAGCAAAAGCTAAATCCAAGCAAAAAAGGAGGAATGGCCCCCGTCCTCTTTAGCTAGGCACCAACAAGAGTATTCACTTTTCTGAGACTTCCACTTAGCAAATTAGAAAGTCGCCCTTCTTGCAAGTAGCTTGAATCATGGTTTAATACAAATGATTGATTTTATATGATAATGTTTGCAATTTCTAAAGGTAATAATTAACCTACCTATTCTGATTGATGAATCTGAGGTGCATTTCTGATTGAGAACTTAGCCCATGACCTTCAATGGTATGCCTTATAGCTAGTTGACTTTTGAATTAAGTATTGGCAATCCAATGTTATGATGTCCTTGATTGAGAACCATTTAAGTATTATTTTCCCATCTGGATTTTCTAAAGGAAATAAAACTATTTATCTTAACTGATGAATATGATGGGCATTATATTCAATGCAATGCCCTATAGCTAGATGACTTTTAAAGTAAGCATGGTCCATCGAATGATCTGATGCACTTGACTCAAACCTTTCAAGTATTATTGTCATTTAAGTACTGCAAACGACCTAATTAGTCTTCATCCCTATGGACTTATGTATTACTAATGATTTAGAACCATTCAAGTATTATTATCCCATTTGGATTTTCAAAAAGTGATCAAACTATGTATATAATGTGCACTACCGTTTTTTTCCTTTTTATGAACAATGTGCATTTGGAGTTCAATCATTACAATTGAGAATCTATCCGATGGATTCACCGACATTCAATGGATGCCTTATAATTAGTTGACTTTTGAAGTAAGCATTGGCCATCAAATGATATGATGTGCTTCATTTAGGGCCATTCAAGTATTCTTGTCCTTCAACTACTATACATGACTTAATTAGTATCTGGCCCCATGGACTTTAACATTACTTTTACGAGAACACTGGTACCCATCTCGAGCCTTCTACTTACATAAACTAGTTGTATTAAACTCGATAAATCTACTCAATAAAATCTTAACTTACTCATTTATAAAGAAATTATTATCATAAAACATTAAAAGATGATATAAGGTATTTCAAGAGTCATTGCAGAATTGTGTGTTACTGGACGTGATAATATATGAAGGTAAAAGAAAGCGGCATTTTTAGCTTAGAGTGATATTAAGAAAATTATGCACATCTAACAGAGGGGGTAATTTGGGTGATAATCTGGAATTTTGGTGGAAATGCATAGCATAAATAGGGATGAACATGGTGAATAGATGCTAGCTCTATTGAATGTTGACCAAGAAAACCAAGATATTTTTTTATTAATTTTCTATCTTCATTTAAGTTCAACATGACCTGTAGGAAATTAAGGAATGCACACATCTTCCTCAATAAAAGTTCCTCTCTTGCTACCATTACTTGCGAAGTATGCACTATCTAAATGATTGGTCGATTCTTTGTGGCCTAAAGGAGCTACCTAGGTTTGGTAAAGTCTGGGATAAATTGAAAAGAATCCCCAAATTCTCTGTCGGGAAATTAGCTTCTTGCTTGTAGGGCATCTCCCTTAGCCTTTTTTTTTCCTTTTGGCTATTTTCTAGCTTCAATGGAATCTATTCCTCTTTTGATTCTAAGCTTGATGTAGCTTACTTGCTAGTTATTTCCTTCTTACGGTAATGTAATGCTGGTTTTGAGTATTCTTACGTCTCCATTGCTTATCTTCTTCTTTCCAACATGTGTTTTCTTTCTCTTTTTCTTTTGTCTTCTAATTCTTCTAATATACATACTTCTACTTTTTTAATAATATTTGGTTGCCAATAGAGTCTACGCTCCTTAGCTTCCATTTTCATCAAAAATAAAAAAAAGGGTCAACACCCGGATTTAACGTGCTTCTCCTTGAAATAGCGAAACTAAACGAGGTTGTTTCTTGGAACTTAATATTTTAGATAAGTTATTCTTCTTCCAATAGGAAACAAACAAGATTAATGGATGAAAAATGAACAATGATAATATTAAAAACGAGAGACGTGCCTTCCATTCTCAAAAAATTGTCATCCCACCTTTCTGAGACCTTGCTTCTCCAAACATTCCTTCCCTATCACCTTGATAAGATATTGTGGTCTCTAACATTTTATGATTTGTCCCATGCACTTATGGATTAGAAAAATCACCTTCCACAACTTGTTCCCTTCAAACAGGCATGTCATTCTAGTTTCATATTTATCTATCCATATCAAACTCCCAAGGGGCCTTTGTCTTCAACTCCTTTTCTACAGGTCATGTCACATACATGCATTGATAAGTGAAAGGGAATCCACGTACGGTTTACAGATTAACAAACATAAATATATATATAAGAAAAGAAATTCGGCCATACCCTTGTGTAAGAAAAGGTGGTCAATCAAAGGATGTTTTGGGTCAAGATGGAGGCTTAGAAATGAGTGATCTAAGATCCCTATCCGAGAATCTTACTTTCCTTTGCATGTTGAGCTTTCTATACTTGAAAGGGTTGCTAAGCATGGGTACGGGAGAGCAATGTGGTCCCAAACCATGGCCCCATGAACTCACCCTTTTTCCAAGAGCACCGAGACTCTAATAATTCTTTATCATCTTGACCTTAGGTTTACAATAACAAAAAAAAAAAAGAAGATCTCTCTCTCTCAACACATACATACATACATACATACATACATACATACATACGTAATATATGCATGCATACGTAATATATGCATGCATGCATGCATGCATGTGTGTGTGTGTATATATATATACACATAATTTATTTATTTCAACACACATGCAAGTTTGCATTATTCATGCACATGAAAAAATCTAACAAAGGCTATTTTAGATGTATTTCAAATTGAGAAAAAATGTATTAAAAACTAATTGCAGTGATCCATGTAGCAAACAATCTTGCCTTTTGTTAAGAGAATGGTGCATGCAAAAATTGATACCTTTAATAAAAATCTGGATTATCTAGTGGGTATATTCATCGAGTTCATTTACAAAAATAAGGATCATTTCCTCACATACTTCTGTTCGCTTCTTTCTCCATGAAACAAGTGGATTAAATCATGCTAGAGCAAACGTATCCAAAAAATGTTAAGCGTACAAAATATCCCGAACTTGAATAGGATTTGGAGGATAAGCTATCTACGATAATGTCACAGTGAAATAACATTTACACGTTTTCATGTTATGGGAAGTAACATCAACATTTACACGTGTCAATGAGCTGACATGGTAGTGCTTTTAGCAGTGCACTTAGGTCCTGAACATATCATGTCATAACCTTAAATATTCTCCCAGGTACGTGCAGTGCTTTTTAGCAGCGCAATTAGGTCCTGATCACATCAATTCACAACCTTAAAAATATTCTCCTAGGTACATGATCTTTTATTGCACCAATTTCCCAAGTGGTGGCTTCAGTGCAAGCTTTTGGAAGCCCAAATTATTGTTACTCTATTTCACTACACTGTACAGATCTCTTGTTCAGTGTCCAGTGCGTGTCATGATTCAATTCTGAATAGAATTCAGACATATGATCATCATTCCCATTCTTCTGCCTCAACTCACAAAGTTCCAAGCGACATGGCCATCCAAAGTAGAAGATTACAGGGGTCTCCCTATCAATCATTAGCTCCTCCATGGTCAAAAAGTTCATTGATGTGATGGTCTTATCTGGCTCAACCCTCATGATTAATCCAATGCATCAAACGGACAGTGATCAAAACCTGCCAAAAGATCTGATCCTTTCTGTCTTTAGCTTGTAAACAATTGTTTAACCCTCACTGGTCGTTAAGCTGTTCGGCCTGTTCCGTTTGGAACTTGGTCCGCCAAAAGTGTTTAAAAAGATGGGAATAGTTATTCCAGTTAAACATGCTTATTTCAGGAGAAATATCTATCTCTATTATATTTTTCGGGATCGAAAACAAAGGATGACTTTAAATTATACCATCTTAGAAGTACAACTGAATTATTCTTGAGAATAAGTCAAATGTAAGATCCAAATCGAAACGCCAACCAGTTTCAAGTCTTATGTTTGGCATCTCATTTTTTTGAGCATGCATTTGGATGGAGGTTCTGGATGCAGACTCTCTCTTTTTGGTTCAAGAGAAGAAGTGATAGGATGCGTCATTGTACATGTAGCACTCATAGATTCTATGTCCCCTTGCTTGAAAGCCCATTTTGATGGCGATCTTCCTAACTATTTCCCCCTTTTTTTATCCCTAATTCTTCTGTCTCTAGTTGGCTTGCAAGTTACCCTATATGATCAAAAAAATATATAGAATAACTATTCTAGAAAGAATAGCTATCTATATTTCACTTCTTTTTTCCAAAATCAAGCACAAATGTTAGACCATACCTAGGGGAACTATCACACCTTACCTAGGAAACTTGATACAAAATCGAACAAACACACAATTTGGTCTTAGATCTGATGATTGGTACCACAATCCTCAGCACATGCTTCTTGGTAGAGGTTTCATTAGCAAACTATAGGATGGTGACACTCCTATCATGAAATCATACGTACCTTCTATTATTTTTCTTTGACCTATGAAATGCAAAGATAGGATCATACCTTTCACATGAAAGGAGGATTCATCTTCCTTCACATGAATACACTATTGAATCATCCACTGGTCGCTTTGAGATCTGTGCGGATAGATGATATGGAGTTTAGAGTATTTTGAGATTTGTGCACTGGTGACCCAACAGCAGATTTGTGCAAAGGAAGGCGAATCCTTCTTCCATGCAAAAAAATGCAAACCCGATCCTTAAATGAAATGAGTCAGAGTCATCCAAGTCAACTATGGCTTTGATCTAGTTGACTAGTTAGGTCATCCCTTACGGATGAGCTTGATGCATATCCAAACCGATTTGCTGTCAAATGGTATATACCAACTTATGTCCACTACGTGACCTCTGCTATGATACGCAGAGTATACCTAGTGGGTTAGGAGGATTAAAAGAGGGATGTATCCACTCAAGCTGACAGGTTGGGTCTAAAATTACCAGGATCCTGGCACTCACACTCCACTCCACCTACATCTTTTTGAAATGTCCTTTGCAGGCTCACATTAGGCGAATAGATTGTGCCCTTAGATTTAGAGAGAGAGAGAGAGAGAGAGGAGGGGGGAGCATTGAGATCTCTGCCTCCAAAGGACTGGAGTTTCTAATTATTCTTCTTCCGTGGATGATTTCATTTACTACTTTGTGGTCCACTTTGGGGTCCATGACTCTCTCTACACCATAATGGACATGGGATATAGTATTCTGGTGGGGGTTGCCTTTGGTGGTCAGTGGAGGGTACCCCATCACAACTCCGCAGTACCCATATCTTTTGTGCCCACTCAAAAAACAATAATAAAAGTTACCCCAAAAAAATAATAAAAAAGTCAATTTTCGCCAAGCCACCAGCACATAGCCTTTCCACGTGATAAAAGAAGTGCAAGCCCACCAAAAGCTAATGCATGCGTGTATGGGGTTTCACCACCCTCTCTTTCTGCTAACCTCTGCTCTCCTCTTTTTTTTAGCTTTCTCCACTCTCTTCCTCACCACATCCCTTTCAAGCCTACTTTAAAGGGCTCTTTTCTGAGCTTTGGTGTGATTAAAGGGAGGATTGGGCTGTGTTGCTGCTGGTGGGGGAGGAGGAAGGAGAAGAGACCCCTAGGATTCTGTAGCACCAAGTTGGCGAGTCAGGTTTGTGGGTGCTTGGGCTGTGGCACTGTTTCCTCTTTTTTGGCTATGAGGTTGGCTTTGTTTTTACTTGTTTGTTTTTGGCCGGGGAGGGAAGCTCTTCTTTTGAGCTGCTTGCATTTGTTTCTTTGCTGCAAATTTATATGAGCTGGTGAGTTGATGCTTCTTGGAAGCTTGGCTTTTTGGGACTGCATCATGGGATCTTTTCAGCTCTATTGGGTTTTGAGCTATAATCCTTCTCTTGTCTCTTTCTTTCTTTTCCTCTTCATGCCATGGATTTTTTTAGTCATTTGCTGGGTTGTAGAATGAGCCTGACATTTTGTTTTGAATTTTGGTAAATGGTCTCCTTGTAAAGTTTCTCTATTTGAAGTTTGAGATTTTATTGTTACGAGTTTTTTTTAATGTAGTTCTATGTTCACGAGTTCAACATGGGGTTGGGTTTATGCTCTAATCCTTCTGTCCTGTTTCCTACTTAAATTTGAGGTCTTCAAAAAATTTCCCCTTTCAAATTTAATGGTTGTGCTTAAGTTTTTGAGTTCTTAGGTTGAGTTCAGCTGAGCATTTTCCTAGTGAAAAGCCTGTTTCATGTAGTTTTCCTAGAAAATTAGATTGTTAATACTTTCCTTTCATTTACTCAATGAATGTGGGTTATGTTCTGCCCAGGAAAGATTTGTTAATGCTTTTTATATTTGTTTTGAACTTTTTAATCTAATTCCATCTTTGAGTTCAGAAAGTGTCTAGAGGTTTCACACTTTTATGTATGTTGCTAAACTCAAGTGCTTTAATATCATGAATTGTATAGTTCATTATATATTTGACAAAGAATTCTACTGTCTACTCTGCAAATACCTGTTGCTGTTCATTGGTTTATGAGGAGTTTTGTCCCTCTGCAAGAAAAATTAATGAGTTTTTGAATTTGGCAATTTGGTTTTGCTAATGAACTGTGAGTTGTGACAAAAAGATGATGTTTTCATTCCTTGTTTCGAACCTCTGGGCTCCATAATCTTTTCATAGTAATTTTTGCAGTCCTTTTTCCTTGGGGATTTCATGGGTCTTTCTGACAGGTATTCTTCTCTTCTTTCTTCTGGTTTTCAGTAGAGTAGCAGAAAATCTTTGAGAAAGAAGACTAGTACTCAAGTTGTTGAAGAAGGCCGGATTTTTTTCTTCCCAAATTCTTCTGCAGCCATGCCTATAAGACAGATGAAGGAGAGCTCAGAACAACACCTTGTGATCAAGGCCCAAGCTAACGCCCCCATGAACCCAGTTCCGAAAGTTCTTAAAACCTCACAGAATGGCAAAAGCCCACCACATCAGGAACCAACACAGGATGCAAAACTGCCGAGCCAGAACCCAGCTCCTGCCAAGAATAGTAGAAGAAGACGAGGTCGAGGGGTGCAGAAGGCCGGGCAATGTGACACCTCCTCCGGCGTGAAGCCGCCAACCACGTACCAGCTTCCGAGTGGGAGTTCGGAGAATGCAAGTCATCTGGGTGGCAGAGAGATGGGTTTTCCTTCCTCAAGTAGATCTCTGAGGTTTCCTCCAAGGCCTGGGCTTGGTCAAGCAGGGACTAGATGTATGGTAAAAGCTAACCATTTTTTTGCCGAGCTACCAGACAAGGATTTAATCCACTATGATGTAAGGAAAATTTATATTTTCTATCTCTTCCTGCTTATAATTTTTTGAATTTCTACAATGCTAGCATTACAAGTGCTGAATTTATATCTTTGGTTAATAATTTCCTTTGAGATATTACTTTTATGTATTTATCTTAGCATTTAAAGATCAGAAATGGATACATTAGTTGGCTTGCTCATCTTTTCTCAGCAAAAAAGAAAGGACAAATGGACATACTAGTCTGGCCTCCACATTTGTTGCTGTCCTTGTTTTAGGGAAAAAAGTAACATTTTTTTTTGTGCATTTGGTTTTCAGGTGACCATAACACCAGAGGTGGCATCCAAAAATGTCAACAGAAATATCATCGCAGAACTCGTGAAACTGTACAGGGAATCTGATCTTGGGATGAGGTTGCCTGCCTATGATGGCAGGAAGAGTTTGTATACAGCTGGAGAGCTCCCTTTCTCTTACAGGGAGTTTAACATCAAGCTTGTGGATGAAGAAGATGGAATTAATGGCCCCAAGTAAGGACTTAATTTAATTTTGTGTACTATTTATTTCCCATATTCTCTTTTACTTTTCTCTTTTGACGGGTATGTTGCTAAATAATCTATGATAAAAATTTCTTGTGGATTTTGTTGGCATTTTTTTCTTTTCTTTCTTCCGTTGCTAGTAGTTCTTTATATATGTGTTTATCCATCCATGCTGCAAGTGTTGAGGACATTCCTTATAGCACAGTAGTAGTGATTCCCTTCTCCTGCAATGATTTCTTTCTTATATTATTAAATTGAAGCAGAAGGGAGAGAGAATATAAAGTGGCAATTAAGTTTGTTGCCAGAGCAAATTTGCACCACCTGGGTCAATTTTTGGTAGGCAAATGTGCAGATGCTCCACAAGAAGCTCTTCAGGTTCTGGACATTGTTTTGAGGGAACTTTCAAGTAAAAGGTATCAATCCTAACGACATTTTAATGTGGTTATTCTACTTCAAATATAATGAGTAGTTAAGCTGTTCATACAACCTACTGTGTCTGTGTATTAGGTACTATCCTGTTGGAAGATCTTTCTTTTCTCCTGAGATTAAGACACCACAGAGGCTTGGTGATGGTTTGGAATCATGGCGTGGGTTTTACCAGAGTATAAGGCCTACACAGATGGGTTTGTCCCTAAATATTGGTATGCTTGCCTAAAATTTAGTTCCTGTATGATTAAATGACGTTGGTATGTTAATCCATGAATTAGAATGGAGGCTTTGGAAGCTCTGTAACTCTTTACATATATTTGTTCCATTTTTGTTTTTTAGACATGTCTTCAGCAGCGTTTATCGAGCCTTTGCCTGTAATTGAGTTTGTCGCTCAGCTTCTGGGAAAGGATGCATTATCGAGGCCATTTTCTGATTCTGATCATGTTAAGGTATGACTTCATCTATACAGTGTTAGGTAGGTATAATTTTCCCTTCTGCATGTCGGTTAACCCTCCTTATGTTCACCAGATTAAGAAAGCACTTCGAGGAGTCAAAGTTGAAGTAACTCATAGAGGACATGTGCGACGGAAGTACCGGATATCTGGGCTAACATCACAACCTACTAGAGAACTCATGTAAGATCCAAGACAGATTACTCAATGAAGCTTGAATTAGCTATCTTCTCAACCCCTATCTACTGTAATGTGTTTAATTTCAGCAAAGTTTGAGGGATCTTGGTGTTAATCTGCTCAGATTGAATGTTATTGCAGTGGTTCAATTCTTTATTATGGGTCGACTTTGTAGGTTTCCAGTTGATGACCAGTGCATGAAGTCAGTTGTTGATTACTTCCAGGAGATGTATGAATTCACCATCCAATATACCCATCTTCCTTGCCTTAAAGTGGGAAATCAGAAAAAGGCTAACTATTTACCAATGGAGGTGAAAAGCTTATATTCTGATGTCAGATTGACTCAGTAGGTACCCTTTTAACTGGTGTTGGCCATACTGAAAAAGTCACTTGCTGGCATCCAACTTTATAGGCTTGTAAGATTTTGGGAGGACAAAGGTATACCAAAAGGCTGAACGAAAAGCAGATCACTGCGCTGCTGAAAGTTACATGCCAAAGGCCAAAGGATCGGGAGAATGACATTTTGCAGGTGCTTTGTTGACCACATGTCCCGAACATTTATGAATCATCTGCTGATATTTTAAAACTACTTTTCATCAAGGTTATGAACTAAATGCTTGTTTATTTATGTGCATGAAGTACGATTGTTCCTTACATGCTTATGTCACTTGCAGACAGTTCAACATAATGCCTATAATCAAGATCTGTATGCAAAGGAGTTTGGAATCAAAATCAGTGAGAAGCTAGCATCTGTTGAGGCTAGAGTTCTTCCTGCACCTTGGGTATTGGAATATGATTATTATTTGACAACCTTGTGTTCCTTTTTTACTTTCTCTTACTGCTTTTCTGTTGTCTTTTCTTAGTTGAAATATCATGATACCGGGAAGGAAAAAAATTGCTTGCCTCAAGTTGGACAGTGGAATATGATGAACAAGGTACTTCATTTTTACCTATTTCCTTTCTCATTCGGGGAAAAAAAAATCACAACCAAATTTGTGCCTAAGCAGATACTTGATGCTTCACCTCTTAGCTCAATTTTTCAGTATATGCCATGTCATTCTAAACCAAGATTTGCCATACTGATCGATACTATACCGGTCGATACTGCACCATATGGGACATACTATACCATTCCAGTATCGAACCAATATGCAGTCTCATAATGTATCATTATTCAGTATGCCTTGCCATCTCATACTGTGCCGTATATCAATACTATAATAAGATGGTACTAGTACGGGATTCCGTACTGAGATGATGAAACTTGTTCAGAACTATTAATTTTTTAGTTATGGGTTTCACTTTGATTTCTTTGTAGAAAATGATAAATGGAAGCAAGGTAACTCGGTGGGCATGCATCAACTTTTCTCGTATTGTCCAAGAGAGTGTAGCACGCAGTTTTTGCAATGAACTGGCTCAGATGTGTCAAGTCTCAGGCATGGTAATCTCAATTGACTTGTATTAAAAATGACAGTTTTCTTATAGTCATCATCATCATTATCACCACCATCATCACCATCATTTGCAGGAATTCAATCCTGAACCTGTAATTCCAATATATTCAGCCAGGCCTGAACATGTTGAGAAGGCTCTGAAGCATGTCTATCATGCATCAAGCAAACTCAAAGGGAAGGAATTGGAATTACTATTAGCTATTTTGCCTGACAACAATGGCTCTTTGTATGGTACATTCTTCATGCCCTTTACTCGATCCCACTTTGTAAATTTACAATTTATGTCAATGGTGATTGTCTTATATTTCCAGGGGATCTCAAGCGGATATGTGAGACAGATTTGGGGTTAATATCACAATGCTGTCTTACGAAGCATGTTTTCAAGATCAGCAAACAGTATCTTGCCAATGTCTCCCTGAAAATCAATGTGAAGGTAAAAAACCAACATCCTAATTTAGAGCACCATAATAAATATACAACTATATTTACTTGTTCACAGCTGTTATATGTAGTCTTATGAGTTGAAAGATGAGATATTGGGTCATTTTAGCAGATCATTGCTACCAAGATACATGTTTGTTGATGAATTTGTTGTTCTATTTATGTCTCCAGCTGTTCAATGTATATTGTCAATGTATGTCTACTGAAATCTTATTTGATACTGTTCTTTCTTGGTCTTATACTGGCTAAAAAAAACTCAAATATTACTTCACATGCATAATCATACCATGTTCTGAGGGTCATATGTACTGATATATTGGCTATCATGCTTATGGATGTATGCATTTGCCTCTAACTTTGAGTGCTTTTCCATTGGTCATGCTAATCATCTGAAACCAAGAGAGATGAATCCTGGAAAGTCTAGCAACTTATATAGAAATATGAAAAATAATGATGGTTAAACCTTTCTTTTGTTCAGGTTCTTTGAAGTGGCCAACTTATAGAAAAACAGGATAACCTGAAAATGTATGATGTATTGCAGATGGGAGGAAGAAATACCGTTCTTGTGGATGCAGTGAGTTGGAGAATACCATTAGTCAGCGATATACCGACTATAATATTTGGAGCAGATGTGACACACCCAGAAAATGGAGAAGACTCCAGTCCTTCAATTGCTGCTGTACTGATAAATTTATGAATTGCTAGCTGGCTTCCACAATATTTGTTCAAGTATCCTGAATGTCAATGGGTCATTTCCTTATTGTAGGTCGTAGCTTCTCAAGACTGGCCTGAAATTACAAAGTACGCTGGCCTGGTTTGTGCTCAGGCTCACAGGCAAGAACTTATACAAGATTTATATAAGACGTGGCATGATCCTGTCCGGGGCACAGTTAGTGGAGGCATGATTCGGTAAGTAGGCTTTCTTAGCTAAGACGGAGTTAGATAGATTCAGTCAAGGTATGCCATCTCGATATCGGGCCCTGGACCGGTGGCACCCCATTGCTATATTGGTACACCTGGTATGGAGGCCGGTTTGGAGTCCCGACACTTGGTACACCTCCTATATTATGTATCAACACCAAACTGGTACTGTATGGTATACCCCATGGCCCATACCATCTGGTTTGGTATGGTAAGGCATACCTTGATCCAGTTTAAGTACACCATATTTATATGATCTTCTGGAAGTATCTTTACTGAGAGGTTATTCAATTTTCATTACTGTGATTCAGCTGATACCAGCTTTTCTGGTTGCTGTTCCATAACCATTCCATCATCATCTGATGAAGTTTTATTCTTTTGTTGAGGATAACTGATTCAGGGCTTTCCTCTCTTTATGCTAAACTTCCAACAGAAATTTTTCTTCCTGATATGCTTTCTTTTAATATACTGCAGGGATCTCTTAATATCCTTCAGGAAAGCTACCGGGCAAAAGCCACTGAGGATCATCTTTTACAGGTTTTCATATCGTTTTCAGCATATGTGTACATTTAAATGTTATTGACTATATTAACAAGTAATTCTGTATGATCCAACTTCTAAATACAAACAGCATATGATTGAAAACTGTTTGTCTGTTTCCCATTTTTGGAGCTTTAATGCAGACTTGATTTCTAATGATAAAGTACTTCTTTACATATATATAGCCTTCTTATCAATATATGGAGTTCAATTGAGAATATCTAGTATAATATTTTGAAGTTACTCCATACCCTCCTAGGCAAGGTCTTAAGTCTTGATATCAGGTCCCATGTTACACCTTACTGATACAAGATGATATATCACATGGTACATTACTGGAATCAGCATTGCATCTATGCTGAGTGTCCGCAGGAGTGTACTGAGCCCCTGTGCTGCACTGATCAGTACAGTATTGCCCTGCACTTCTTCATAGGTATTGCTTCTAAGAGCCTTAAGAAAATAAATGTGAAAAAAAAAACTGCTTTGTATATAATTGAGACTTGACTAACTTTTCATGATCTCAAAAAATCTACCATGATGTTATAGTCTAGCAAGCTTATGATAAACACGTAATTCATCGAATATAGCACAATTATTTAATGATCTGATCATTAATGCATCTAGGCACTATAAATGTATAGATCCTTGCATATAGACCATCCATAGAACTTAAGATCCTCCCACCCTCTTTCTTGTGATCATGATGGGTCATTGATTAAGAGTTTGTTAGATACTGAAATTGTTTTGCAATGTCAAACTTTATGAAAAAGCAGAAGTGCAGTTTGAGAGGATAGACATAGAAGTCTTGTATTAACTGGTACTCAGTGAGATGTGCTTTGTGTGCTAAGTTTGCTTATGAAAATCTAGCCTTTTGTTGGATAATTGGCTAATAAATATAACAGATCAAGGGTGTCTAAGCATGGGACCTAGTTCATGGGATAGTATGGCAGCCAAATAACTTCAGCTATCATGAGAGACACCACCCAACACTTTGCTAATACTAGGGTAAGCGATGATTCTCTTGATTATTTTCAGAGATGAGATTATCAGAGTCCTGTGAAAGAACAAGAGCTAATGGTGGAAGTGAACATTATTAGTAGGATCACCAATCTTTATCTATATAATTATGGGCTCAAAACTCAAGCATGAAGTAGACACAATTATTAAACTAGACATTTGTGAGCATAGCATATAAATGTCTTACATTATTAGCACAGTATTGGGTGAAAAAACCAATAATCCTAAATGACAGTGTCTTGTCATTTTAGACCAAGGTTTCGTGCCATCTTGGTACTCTATATTGGTATCATCCTATTACATTGCTGGTATGCTTGGTATGCTGCTCAATTCGGCATGCCGAGTATTGAAATGCCTTTCATACCATGTACAGGTTTGATACCAGCATAGTTCGTATGTATCGGTACTGATCGGTATGCCAAACCTTGTCTTGGGCATTGAGCTACTTAATAGTTGGATTGACACTGGTAACATGTGTTCACAAAATTCAGTTCTAATTAAGGTGCAGAATGACAAGTCATGTGCTTAACATAGCAACTCATGTAGTCAGCAGGACTGCTCAATGCAGGGGAGCTGAGGGCAGAGGGATGATCAAAAAGAACAATGTAAATTTGTAACATGGAAGACTAGGTAAATATCAAATAAACTTTTTCTATAACATGTATTATATGGAGCATATCTTGACCATCAATCAACCGTGTTTGAAATTCAAAATACCCTAAACAGAGTATATCTTCACAATCAATAAAAGCGAGAGGAAAGATGAATAGTGAACTTGATCAACAAAAGAAATGCAGCCAGAACTAACATCCCAAATAATAAAAAAATTTTGAAGACTCAATGAAGGAGGTGAAAAAGGAGAAGAGAAAAGTCCTTGTGGTTGTACAGACGATATGAAGCAAAAATTTGTATCCAACTGAACTTGAATAAATTAAATTGTTTGTGGCTTCAAAATGGCTTGGTTTGCTCATGACCGGCCCAAAGTTGCCTATGGGAGGGGGAGTTCTAACTTAGGATTAAATGACCTTATAGACATTGGTCCTGTGGCAGAGCAGCAATGCAATGACAAAAAATAAAAAGAGGATAACATTTATTGGGTAAGAATAGGGGACTCCTAACTGGAGAAGAAGATAATGTTTCAATTATCATATGGGGAACCTTAAGGTTTTGTGAGTATGATGAACTTTGCAGCAACCAGTGGCAATTAGGAGCCTGATTTCATCAACAGGCTGCCAAGACTAGGCATCTACAGTCTCACTTGTTAAACATTGATGGGATGATTGCACTTAACTCAGAAGAACTATGCATGGCAATTTCTTACAATTAGTCACCTAAGGTATTGCAACTAGCTATAAGACAATTCCCAACTCTGAAGGAATAATTACTTGAATCCATAGGGCCAACTGCCAAATATACACAGGCCATAGTCCCTCACATTTGGCACATCTATGACATGCATGACAATGCATTGTATGTACATATATTCAACAACTATATGATTAATGTCCAGACAATTAATTAGCATATTCACATAATTTATGCAAATTCACCAACAATTTTTGGATATTTTGGTTTGCAGGGATGGTGTGAGTGAAGGGCAATTTTACCAAGTTCTGCTCTATGAACTAGATGCAATCCGGAAGGTCAATAAAAATTTTCATATCGTTTCTTTATTGGTCAGAAGTATAGATATAGAAGGTCAGAAATTTATGACCTAAATAAGATCATGCATACCGTATATGCAGGCCTGTGCCTCTCTTGAACCAAATTATCAACCACCAGTGACTTTTGTTGTGGTCCAGAAGAGGCATCACACAAGACTCTTTGCCAACAATCACAAGGATCGAGCTAGCACTGATAGGAGTGGAAATATTTTACCAGGTACATTCTTGATTTTAAGCTATGTAGGCTTTAAGGTAGATTTATTTGGAGATTTTTTTTGATATAGATCCTTTTTTGGTTTTTTCAGGCACTGTGGTTGATTCTAAAATCTGTCATCCAACAGAATTTGACTTCTATTTATGTAGCCATGCTGGAATCCAGGTGATTCTATTATTATGTGAAACACCAATCATAAATTTAGCCTGTGATTAGCTGAACCTACGCATAGGATTGAACAAGGTTTACTACAGTTAGAATGAAATCAAATTCTATTGAATGCTTAGACTCAGTATAGAAGTAAAACAATTAAATACTAATGCACATAATAATCGCATGGTCTGGAGTAGTTTGTAAGTTACCTAAACTGGTTTTGTATTGGGTATGATGATACGTTATGTGACATATTACCAATGCTGATCTACCAATGCAACTTAAATTTGATTGAAGGAATTGATTCAGTTAAGCTGGCATATATTTAAGATGTAAAACCTTACCTGAGATCATGATTCACAGAAACAGATGCAAACATTCAAAATTACCAAATAGAAACAATATCTGACTATACACAATTCTGCAGATCTCCCTTAAGGACCATTCTTTATGGTTTAGGAAAACAACATTATGCAAAAAAAAAAAAAAAAAAAGACATTAAAAAATGCTTCTCTCTATGATTATTGCTGAGGATTCTTCTTTGTTCAACAGAACTATAGATTTGAGTGGTTCATCAAACTACTATCTCTAATTCGTCTTGAATCATGTCTTGGGTTATGGTAGGTGGAAGTCTTTTGTGTCCAGCATATGACTCTCTTCTTGAAAGACATTTGTCAACCATGTTTCTTGGAGTACCACCTAATCATGAATAGAGATCTAAAATTTTGTTTCAAGGAGAAGAAAGTAAATTACATCTCATCTTTAAGTCAACACATCTAGATGGAGTTTAATTAAATAAATTCATGACTTCATTTACATCGGCATTGTTAAAGGTAAATTTGGACAGAGAAGCAACTCGAGGAATAAAGGTTTTATGAGCCACTAGCCATTTATGCAAAAATGTTTTGCATTGTTATGAGGATGCATCATTAACATTTTAAAATTATAAACAAGTTCCAAGTCTGATTTGCCTGGCTGAGATTTATCGAGTGATTGGTTGCACATGCCACTATTCAAAAAAAAAGAAAAAGAAAAGAAAACCATAAAAGGTTGGAGGTTTGGAGTTGTGCATGGATTGTATCATAACCACAAAGATAACCCTGAAACATTGTAAAAAGACCATTTTCGTTGCACATGAACGATATCAATGACCAAAACACTCGAATAGGACTGAGTAATATATTTTCAAAAATAATTCAAAGTGATCCTTGAGCTGGTTACAGAAAATTAATGCTGACATGGAAAGTATTTCAAGAAGTGGCTAGATCTCTGAATCAAGGAACCTTCTTGCCAAATGCAAATTGAAATTATATGTTGTAGCTATTTTGGTGAAAATTTGTCTAATAGGCAGTTGGATAAGCATTGTTTGAGGAGATGCAAGATTTTGATGCATCTGAAAGAACTAATTGAAGCTATAACCTAATTGTCTGATTGGAATAAAGAGCATTAGGTAAAGGCTTGTGAAGAAGGAGAGAGGTATTGGTTGCTGTAGAGCAAATGAAGGGATGATTAGAAGAGGAAGAAGCAATATTCTCATTAAGAGCTTGTTTGGATGATCAGGCTAAAAATCCTCTGGGATTCATGGGTTGGACCAGTACAACTAGCAAAATTATAAGATTATAGACTAGGCTAAGTATATATTTATAGATACCCAAGAGTATCTTTAGAGTAGGCTGGCTCGAATCTCATAGGAAGAAAAAAAAGAGATCCAAAGGTACTCCTAAGTACTTATAAAAATATAGGTCTAGCCCAGCTTGTAATCCAATGATTTTATTGATTGTAATGGCCCAACCTATAAATCCTATAAGATTTTCATGGTTTGCTATACTGTCCCATACCGTTTGATACTGAATATACTGTACTATACCGATATGCTGTCTCATACTGTACTGACATGCGGTACACTATCTCGAACCATACCGAACCACGTACCAATATTGTAATAAGATGGTACTGATATGGGGTTCGGTATCGAGATGGCGAACCTTGATTCTAATCTTGGGTCTTTAAGTTGCTTTATTTACCTACTTCACTAAAAGATTATGCTACATGACATTCCTTCAGTTATCTTCTTTTTTTTCGTAATCATTTGATATTTCATTTGAGGTTATTTCTTGGTTTATTTTCATACCTTTATAATCCTTTAACAAGATAGCTTTTACTTTCCAAAGTAGTGGAGTTTACTTTTCATATGGTGTTAAAGAATAAAGAGATATCATTTCAATCCAAATTGTTAAACATGTTTTATCTTTAAACATTCAACTTAAACAAAACTCTTTAAACTTAAACAGTGTATTCTTAGTTTAACAAAAGAAACAAATTAGCTTATAAATAATGAGTAGTCTCCTGCCAAATCAAGAGTTTTTTTTTTTTTTGTGGATTTATCCCATTGAATTTCACATATTTTCTATTAAAAACAAGTTGTGATAGACCTATGTATGGATGCTTTTATGCATTTCTCCCATGCAGAAAGAGGTATCAAGCTAGAGGTTCCAGGTTTTTACTGTTTTGTTTGCTAAAAAATATTTATACTGGTTTGCAAGTCGAGACAAATTCATAAGGGGATGTCAACTAGCAAAAAGGTTCAATTGACAAAGCTAATGTTGGCTTTTTTTTTCTTTTTAGATGGTTGAGTCTTGCTGTTAGAGATGATATTCGTTAGGCTGTACCAACCTGTCAGAATTCAGTACCAATTTGCTTTTATTTTTCCCTTTTCAGTGGACCCATCATCAGTTTGCAAAAGGTTGACGTCAAGTTGAAAGGTTGTCATAAAATTATCTAAGTACGTGATGGACAATTGGTCCACAAAGTCATTCCTGATTGCCGACTAAGTATAACTAAGGTGCATTGATTAACTAGATTTAAAATTTAAGTAATTCCTGATTAGCTAACGATTAGATCTGAAGCTCTTATTTGAATTGATAGGCTTTTCCTAGGTTTTTTCAATGGTGAAGAGCAGTTTGTTTCTTTGCAACAAATTCCTTCTCTTGTTCATAGTTGAATGGTACCTGTAATTCTTATTTCTTTTGGTACCTGTAATTCTTATGGATCTTTGACTTAACACTCCAAACATATTTAGATATGCTCCTGCCCAATGTTCTGGATCTTGACACTAAGTTGAATTAGTACGTGATGCCTCATAACTGTTATTTGTTTTATCATAATCTCTCACAACATACAGAGGATGTAGAGCTTCCAACATACTCCAATTCACTACATTAAGGACCCATTAAGTGTCTGAAGTCTTGTTACAATTACTCACTGTCAAGAACTAAGAATCATACATGACCATGTCCATAGATAAGTACTCGACAGAAAACCATTCTCTCTACAATAACAACCTAATGCCTCTTGAGTACCTCACCGGAGGCCTTCAACTAGTCGACGACAGCCTGGACCAACCTCCAAGTAGATTTTAGGTCAATTTTGTAACCACCTTTAGAGTCACTATATTGTATAGTACTAGTGTCAAACTCTGATCTTTTCAATTGGTTACTAATAAAAGCGCTTACCTGAACTATTTACAGGCTCATTTAAGGCCTTTCTGGAGGTATACAGTTATCTTTGTTAACTCTAATGATCAGAATGTGCTGCAGTCGGTACCGAAATAGCTAAGCCATGGGGTCCAAGAATTTTCCTAATTTGAGCTCTCTTGGGACATGGTACCGCATCACTATGTAACCAGAGATAATCCTGGACTACAGGAAATTCAAAACAAACAAGACTAGAGCAGCATACATGTTGGATTTGTTGCAGCTAACGAAGATGCAAAGGTTGAATTAATGAGAGTCTATGCTATTATGAGCATCAAATAATTGACTTTATGCAAAATGTCAAATATTGAAAAATTTCAAGAGTCTCAAGTGCAAGGATGAATGATGGACGGGCCAACATATTGTGCCTTGGAGTTTAGTACAAACGTGTACCCAACATCCTTTAAACTTATCCTGCACTTAAAGGTTGACTACATCACAATATACAATAGAAATATTTTATGACACTGTCATATGTAGCAGTACTTTAACTTTGTCAGAGACACTCAAGGGCCTTAATGTTGCAATAATATGTAGGATTAAATGCTGGTAATTATGTCTCTATTTATGCTATAACGTACAGAAATGCATGAAGATATACTTTGTTCAATACATTCAGACACATATGCATGCATCCATTCTCAAAGCAATACTTTGTTAAACCTGTTAGTATGTATTATTGCTGCTGGGGCAGGGAACAAGTAGACCAGCTCATTACCATGTTCTATGGGATGAAAACAATTTTACGGCAGATGGATTGCAGTCTCTAACAAACAATCTATGTTACACGTAAGTATAATTATCTTTTCTTTTTACCTTTGTTTAAACAGTTTACCTTGGTTTTTTGTGTTTAATTTGTTGAACAACTTCCATTATGGTGCCTCATAATTCTCCAGATATGCAAGGTGCACACGATCAGTCTCTGTTGGTATGTCAATCTTCTGACTGTTCTTGCTTAAGTTTTTTCAGCAAGGATTTACTTTAGGTGTGCTACCCTCAAAACAACCAAGGTTCACATTTCAAACCTAACTATTTAGTCCCTGTTTCCTCTGAAGCATAATGAATAGCATTTTAGAAGCTGCACAAAATATTTCTATAATACACAGTTTTTATTTTGAGAAATTACCTCAAATATCCTATTTGATTCTGAATTTAGTATAATTGGACTTGGTGGTCTTCAATTGCTTTGACAAACATCAGGAATTTACCAGCGGTAATACTACATTATGATGTCAAATCCATTATTTCTTGCAACAGTTTGATTTGTTAGCAACCTATAATCATCTCATTAAAATTCATTTTTCTATTATCATGCTCAAGGCTTCTCGGTATCACACGGTTTTTGCACTTACCATGTTCCCTTTCTTTGCGTTTAACTGTGCAGTTCCTCCAGCGTACTATGCACACTTGGCAGCCTTCCGAGCTCGGTTCTATGTGGAACCGCATTCCCAGGAGAATGATACAGCAAGCAATGGTGTACAGGCCACATGTGCAGCTGGAGAGTCTGCAGTCAGGCCGCTGCCAGCACTCAAAGAAAATGTGAAGAGGGTGATGTTCTACTGTTAAAGCTTTACGACATGATAGGATCTAGTTCATGTATAGAGGAACAATGGTCTCATAGAAAATGATTGCTCCATGTGGCACTCCAATGATGGTGTATCAAGTTGTCTATTCGATTTTGAATCTGTGAAAGGCCTTAGTTCATGTGTAGTTTATTGTGCTTCTGCTCTTTCTGAATTCAGAGGTGTATGAATTTTTTGGTAGCAATAAATTAGAAGGAAAGTGGAAAGAAGTTTAGTTCTTCTTCAAACATCAATACATACAACATGACTCTTATTGTGATACTGAGCCTCATTTGGTTTTAATTTCCCCTGTGCGAACTACCTTGAGAAAGTTGGCGGAAGTTGGAATTTTTTAGGGGTTATGATAACTTTCATACGTTATATTGTTGCTATTGCCGCCTGTTGGTGCTCCATGCTTGCTGAGTTGTGCTGAGAAAATTTTTGGTCCCTACAACCAGACACTCGATGGACTTGCTTGGATTTGATTCGCAGAGACTACAGAAGGTAATAGGATTGAACTCTCCAAGACTATGCAGTCAGAAACAGTAGTGAAACTTTCAAAGAAATGATGACGATCATTTCTACAACAGACCTAGCTAGTATCCCATATTTTGGGGACAATTTGCTTCGAACAGTAACCCTGGTCGGTAGAAACTGTACTTCATCTTTCAAACACCATTTTGATGTATTATGCAGTGTCAAAAAAGTATAATTTCTTCTTTCATTTTTTTTCCCCATATTTTTGCTAGATGATCTTTCCTTTTCCCAAGTGGAACTAAAATCATGACTCATTCTAGCCTAGGAAGAGGAGGGTACTCATTCATGGATGGGTATCCATTACATTCAATCTCCTTACTAGAATTGCTTCCAGAACATGTTGCTACAATTGCAGCAGTCCAACCTTCTGCTCTCCCATACCTAACCAAGCTTTTATTTTCGCATTAAGCAATGCTATTGATACCAACCCTGCAAGCAGTTGACCTCCTTAAAGCCCTTCACTGGACAAGAAAGTATCGTTGCCCTTTCCATGTGTCAGAATTTATTTATTTGTTTATTTACTTGTGGGGATCTTCTTTTTGGTGGCTTTTGTGGTGGTCTTAGGAATCCCCGCCCGGAGACTCGTTAATTTGTCACTGCATGGTTGCTTGCTAGATTCTTTTTCCATTGAATTTCTTTGAAAATAATGTAGCTCTATCTCAAACCTAACTTTATTTTTTGGAAGCTCATGTCAAGCTTAATCCGCACACTCGCTGACGTCACACGCTACAAACAAGTCCTTTTTCCTCTCTCCTGCTATAAAAAAAGGTCTACAGGCAAATTAAATACCTTGAAAGAGTAGCCCTTCCCAGACTCCCCTAACCTTCCATCTAAATGTCAGTATTTGGGGGCATGACTCACATATTCTGAATTAGTTGCTTCTGAAGGACCTCACAACAAGAGCCAAAATTTATATCCCGAGACAAAGTTGTTGTTATATATTGGAGGAGACCGTCAAAGGCACTTGCATGGCAAATTTACACAAAATCCTCTCTCAACTTTAAGATGTTTCATTTTTCCAACTCAGACATACTGGATGCTAAAAAATTAAAGAGACGTACACTTCCTGGGTAAGCATAAGCATAACAGGATAATTATAACTAGATGAGGTATCCAACATTTACATGAAAAGTTTGTCATCGTAAGGTTGAGTGAAGAAATAAATTCATCATCGATCCTCTTTTAAAGTTGCACTCTCATTCTCTCTAACTAATAAAAACTGTTTAAAGGCAAATGATTTCAAGAAGAGCAAGACTTGGGAAAGAAGAGTGAATGTCTTAAAATCTGAAATATAAAGACATGGAGAGCCTAAAATAGTCGAGATGCTCCTAATGGTTGAGCATTGGAGGGGAGTCATACATGCTTGTTTGCATCAGAAAGTGATGTCTACATCTTAAATAACTTGACCTCGATCACTTGGTAGTCGTTTGAGTGCAAGGTCTGATTTGGTTATGGCAAGAACAGTTCAAAATCAAGTTACCTGCTTCACTTTTTTTGGAGCCCTAAGACGTGTGGTGATTGGCTAGAATCATGCCTTCCCAGTAATATAGGCCTAGCTTGCAGTCATACTGAGGATGGCATGGTTAATGCAAATGATGTGTAAGAAACTTAAATATAAGCATTTGTTTGTGAAGATGGCTGTTACTAAATTTTATATTGCCATTTTCTTTTGAATAATTGGCGAGCCATAGAACCCTATTGTTCATCAGTATTTGTGGAGGGGGAGAGAAAGAGAGTTGCCCCAACTCTTCAAACAACAAAAAGTCGATCCAATGATGAATCTTCCAAAAAAACCAACCATTATATAATCAACAAAGCTCAGAAGGCAAAAACCTTGCATGCAAAGCCACAGAAAAAATTACAATCTTCAAAAAAAAAAAAAGATTTAGTAGAATAAAAAAATAAACAAATAAGAGCTGATATTGGTTGTCTCCTCTGGATACTTATGGATCATCATGGAGGGAAGGACTTGAACAAAAATGCAAAGACAAGAAAAATGTGGTTTATATGCATAACTTACATAATTTAGCTTTTTTAGTATGGATTAAAACAGATCATGGTTAACTTGGGAACTGAGAAATTAAACACCTTGGAATCTTACTTGCAACTTTTCTATCAATTGGGATATACACAAACCCAGATCAATTGTCATTAATAGCCCAGAAATTAGATCAAAACTTAACTACTTACAGTAGCTTCTTATCATATAATTCTTATCTTGCTACATCAAAAAAACAAACTTATCTTTACTTCCCCCCCTTTTCTTTTACTGTTGAACTATCTGCATATTACAAGATAGCTCAACCTGACAATATGCAGAGGACCAATAGCCAAACAAACAAATAGCTGTTGTAGGTGAACACCCACAAGCCTCCATGAGCTTGAAAAGTTCACCCTAGTTTGTTCTGATACACTATTTAATCAAATATATGGATCTTCCCACAAATTTGATCCAATGCCCATAAATCAATATATCCAGCTGGTTGGGAAAACCATTTATTTGTTATGATGTTCTTATCTGAATATCAATATGACACGCACTCCATATAACACAATATCCTGGGATACAAAACCATAACAATTAACACTGGCATGCTTTTACAGTGGCTTACCCAATTCTACTGCATAGTAGGCATCAAACATCAGACTTATTTTGGCAAATTAAGATTTGAGATGTAAATCCTTGAATAATTTTAATATTGAACAAGCGAAGGGGGCATAATGAGATTAATTATTAAGAAAATTTTCAGCAAACATTGCTTAAGGTTTTGTTTTTCTATAAATTTTTGGTAGGTTCAAGGGTGCATTATGAATTTATGAGTTTAATTATCCTATTCTACTAGGTATTAGGCCAAAAAATTATTAATATTTTTTAATTCAAGAATGTTGGGACATTCATGATAAAAGTGTACAAACCCCTCGGCTCTTTTTTACTCTCATGCAAGTACCCTCATCTGGTATTTGAGAGTGTCACTAATTGAGTTGATAGTTGTTTATACCACATCCCTATAATTTAGCTAGTGGCTAGAAGCAAGCATCACATGGATTAAGTTTGAGTGAATTAAATTATGTAAGAATCACGTGAGTCTTGCTAAGATTGGATACAATTTGGATATGAACATTATACTAAGAATGGGGATCCAAGCCAATAAATAGAATTTGGTTATAATATGGATAGGCAGGCTACAAGACCAAGTTTGGCTGTGAAAGATCATTGGTAGAAGATCAAAACGATCATGCCGATCTGATATCTTTGAGAATAGAGGATTTTATTGTAAGCCGAATGAGGAAAGAAAACCAACACAAACAATGTCAGAAAAAAATTAAAAATGGTAAGATATAACTATCAATCTAATAGTTGCAGAATGATCATGTTTATATATATGCATACTAGAAAGATGGTTGGCAATAATTGCTAGAACCACCAAGAGTGAGACTAAATATAGGGAAGCAACCATCAAAGTGGACAGTCATTGTCTTTGAGGGTTGTTGTTATATATTAACATAAATAATAAAATCATACTCTATATCAAGGATCTTTCAATAATCAATCCAATCAAATTATTTTTATCTTTATTCTTATTTTTATCTCAGAAGTAAGAGTTACTCGAATATCTCTTGTATCCCAGTGATATATCATTACCATAGCTTAGTGCCATACTCCTATCATGGCCCAATATTACAATCACCTACTATAGCCCAGCACTATACTTTTCTATCATAACCCTGTTGCATTTTTATCCAATTTTATCTTTTTAAATAGTAGTGTGATGGTAGTAAAAGTTCTTGAAGATCAAACCATCTGGATCCACACTACTTTCTATTTTTTCTTTGATCCACATCTTTCCAACTAGCCTAATGTCGGAGGAATGCCTACATATGCATCTACGCCTGGTTCAAGCAAACTTGGCAGTATATCCTCCACCCTGCCCAATCGACCGATTTCCTTGAGAGTTCCTAGTTAGCTTGTTCGGGCTAGTCTGGAGCAGGATAGGTGGAAAATAAAATCTCTAGTGTTGATATTAGAGAGGCTCAAGTTCAATCATACTAAATTCCCTTATTTGGCTGGATATTCATCTATCCTAATTCTCAAAGAAAAGCTAGCGATATTGCATCCAAGTATTTGTTTATTTACATACTCCACAATAAAAATACAATCAGGTCAATAGCAATGATATGTCATCATTGTTTGATTATATATGTGCATTAGTTCATAGGATATGTTGAAGCACTATGGCCAATTGAACATTGATGAAGAACTTCGTGATAAAACAGTTTAAATAGAGTATGATGAGTGATGTTTTGCATCTTTGATATACTCTTGTGAGGCATGAATTTGAACTTGTTGAGATACTAGAGTCTATATTACTGACGAACGAGGTGGAATAGGTTGGTTAATAACCTCTAGAATCTTTATCAAAATATGCTATGTTCTATTTCTTGATCTTTTGGAGGAAATTCTATTTCTTGATCAAAATCATGAAAGTGTGTGATCTTTCATAAGCTGCCTTGTGTTTTTCGAAGATTCATACGTTGAGAGCTTCTTATGAAGATTTAAATCGAACACCACCTCTGTCCAAATCAGACTGCATTAGTTATCAAATTCTTTGTCATCTGGTGACCTGGGGCATGCACCAGTGGTACACCTCCAAGTCATTGGAAAAGGTTTATTGTGGTACATCTCCAAGTAATTGGACCTGCGTAGTTTATCTCAGGTGGGGTCCAATCTCTTTCTCGCTCTCTCTCTAGAAGAAGAAAAAAAAGAAAAAAAAAAAGGAAAAAAGAAAACCTTGACATTAAACGCAAGACAGATGTTTCATCAACAAATGCTATTTTATGCCTGTTAATCTATTTTTGCTTATGTTTTTCTGCATTAGTCTTACACCATGCTAATATAAGCTCAGGTTTTCCTGTTACCCAAAAAAAAGAGGAAAAGACTAGAAAGCAAAGCTTCTAATCGAATTTCTTACGACTATTTAAGGTTTAGAATTAGAAACATATATAGAATTACTGGTTATAATTAACATGAGACTAATAATATTATTCTAGTCAATCCCTATAAAACAATCTTCATGGAGGTTAGTGTTGATCCTAGATATATGTTTTGTGAAGGCATCCTTACTTACAAGGCCAACAATTCTGATGGTATGATAATGAGATTTAGGTGCTTGTTTAAATGTGATGACAGGTGATTAGAAATCATCTATTTTTCACAAAAGGATCTTGCTTTTCAAGCTAATATAGATATCATGATCTGAAAAGAACAAATTGAGAGGGAGGATGCGATTTTGAGGTAGAAAAAAGCCATCCATAACTAAATAAATTGACAAAAAAAAAAAAAGTTCTAACAATTTATTAATGGGTATAGTCCTATTTTCTGATAAGAAGATTAGATCCTACCATTTGCATCTGCTATCAGGGTCCAGGTACAAAATTCCAAGACACAAAGAAGCAAACCACCCCTATTTCTTCCTAGGAAATGAAAATTGCCAGAGTAAATTCAGTTCTCTTATGCTTTTCATCCAATTTTTGCAAGCTTATGCAAAGGCATCATATATAATGGTTATAATGATAACAAATCCCAACATCTCCAGTTCCCATCTATCCATCAATATATACCATATGGTCCAAGGCAGATTTTCCCTCCCAAAATTAGAAAAACATTCCTCCCTTTCTCTTATGTCTCCTTCTTTCTTTTCTTATATAACCTAGCTGCCCACGTCAACCCAACCAAACAAGGACTTGGTAGAGAACAAGTGTCCTCATCAGGAGCAACTTTAGAAGACTACGTGGAGATATGCCATGTTCATGTTAAGGGAAGTGAAGAGGGCCTGGCCTTGGGGACTTCATCAGATCAACTCTAAACTGCATGGAAACAAACAATTGAAAGGGATATGACAGTTCCCCATACGTCCTTCAACCCATGAGCAGCACTAAAGAGGAGCCAAGGTGGGTGAGGATTTATGGTTGTGTTGGTACCAACAAAACCAAAAAGATATCTGGACTTTTTGGCAAATGTCTGCTTCTAAGCATACAAAAGCAACCAAAGCAATGCAAAGAGCCAGAAAAGAGGAAGAAATGACAGGGGAAAGTTGTTAGAGGGTCAGGCAAACAAGCATGCATGAGGAACTCTGATAGATGAAGGCTCTTCAACGAGTATCTAAGAAGGAGATCCAAATTTAGTTTTGCTAATACGAAGTTAAGGGAGGGATAGGGGGGGGTGGGCACAGGCTATTAATGACAACTGCAGTAAGTTAGAGAAAATGAGAAAAACACAAGAAATTAGTTCATAAAGTTTAAAGGAAACTGAAGGAATGGGGGAGAAATATGTAGCTTAACAAAGCAAGAGTTGATAATTTCATATAATTGATGGTGGCATATAAAAAGCATTACATATATACGCACAGGGAGGAGGAGGGGGGAGAGAGTATAGCGGTATCATGTTGTCATGCACTAAAAATTATTTTCTTTGCTTTATCCCCAATTTGGATGATGCAAACAGCAAACAAAAAATATAAAAATGTTTGAGCAACTTGAACCCAAATTCAGCTTTGAAAACCATAAAGATTTGTTGAGAGAGAGAGAGTGTGTGTGTGTGTGTTTGTACAGGAGACTTAATCCATATACATCATCACGAGCACATCCGTACACATATTTGCATGTAATTCTCATCCTTTGCTTAGGTATGAAGGCAATATTTGTCCGTAACCAACAGATAAGAGTAGCAACAGCAAAAGAGAAGAGAGCGAATTCTTCCCTCCTAGTACAAGGTAATATGCCATATCATACATATATGGTTACCGTTTATTACTCGAGGTAGAGTTCAAGCCATGCTTCAAATTAACAGCTTCCAAGTATGAAATATGTAAAGAAGCTAAGAAATATGACAAAGATAGCCAAAAGAAAGCGAAAAGGATAATAAAACAAAGACTTACATAGAAGTTTGTGTAGCTCCATTCCCCGAGCCCAAAGCCGTGCCCTCCGCTCCAAAAAAACTGAAATCCTATTCGTTTCATAAGATTCTCCCAGTCCTCCTCGTAGCAGACAAACTTTCAGAACAAACATCAATTAGACAAGATTAAGAGGGAAAAAAATAGAGATTATGGGAATCCAAAAGCTTAAAACAATCAAGACCACTAAACCTTTCAGCTTCTCCCCCTAGGGGCCTTCATGAAAGCCTAGCGAGCAGGTGGGCATCAGGGTTAGGGTTTCTTTGTGCTCCCATCAGTAGATGAAACTGCCAGATGATCTGATGGGCTTCCTCTTGAAAATAAAGAATACGAGAATAGAGAAGGGATCAGATCATGCTGGCAGCTTCAGCAACTTGTGGTGCACCAAAAGAAGCCATGCACTCCATGAAAGGTTCTTAGTATAGAGGAGGAGAGGAGAGGAGTATGAAAGAGAAGGCAATTAATATTGTTTATTAGGCAGAGGCTTTGAGAGGGGTTTGGGGGTGAAGAGAGGAGAAATATATAGAAGGATGGGAAGAAGGAGGGTGTGGAGGGAGTTTAGCTTTTGGTAGTCTTTTGCTATTTGGTGTTGGCATGGTAGAAAGAAGACAGAATAATTTAAAGAAGGTGGTCCCAAAGAGAGAAAGGAGGATTGGATATGGTCTTGCCCACCCCACCGTGCAGGCTAAGGTTTCTATATTTGCTGTGAGCTTTTAAAAGCTTTCGGATGGGCCCTTTCATGCCTCAACATGTCCCATCCAGAGCCAGAGAGGGAAGGGGGACCATTTTGCATGGACCCTACTGTTTTGTGTTGAGTTTCACAAGAGGGCATCTTAACCTAACAATGACATGTGACTCTCTCTCTCTCTCTCTCTCTCTCTCTCTCCTCACACACAGAGTCTCCCCCATTGTACAATTGCACGTAACATCATATAAAGAATGATTGTTATATCTGTGCAGTGTGATCACTACAACAGCACCTTACATTAGTCATAAAATATCGAGCTCCAAACCAACCACAATGTGATAGTCACAAATTCTATTGTGTATAGCTATAAAGAACATGCAAGATCGTTTCCAACGAAGAACAATTTTCATAATAGATATTATCATTTTTTAAAATAGAAAAATAACTCTAATATTATTAAATGATATGAACAGTCCAAATACTAATTTATTTTGTGTATCCAATGATGTCAAAAAGCATTATTTTTTTCATTTCTCATCAATGGACCTAATTTTAGCCAAGTGCTTAGCATCCTAAGACTCCGACAAGGAAACCAAGAAACTAGCATGAGCTAACTTGGTAAGAAATCTCCACACACAACACCTATATATAATATGAAAAAAATACATAATCATGAATATAACTATTAAAATTGCATCAAGGATAATATAGTACTCATGACATGCATACTCCAAAATAAATCGGTGTTCAAAATATGGGTCTATTAGTCATTAGGCTCAATATATCATTTCCCATCAATAGCAATTTATCTCAACAATGTTTCAAATAACATCTTATTAGCATGCATCCAGTTTACAAGGCTTGTACAACAAGAATTTTAATTATCTTACCGTACATTTTAGATTAGCCATGGCCCCACTCTAGTCCATGATTGGTAAATCATAGTACCATGCTCCTACCTATAGTAAGACTATATATCCATGGTATCATATTTCTTTCTATGACCAGATTATCCACATGTATATGGTTTGTCTGGCCTTTCTTTATTAAACACTAGATCATGCCAAAATTTAATTCATCTTAATTAGTTGTGCACTTTAGTTTTGTTACAATCATATCATTATAATCCATCAAATATTTGATCTCATTACAATATATATACTTAAAAGTAATTATCTAGAATATATTCATGCATAACAATTATAATTAATATGTGGACATGCAAGAGAATTCTTACTTAAGCTAACAACAAATCCAATAATGCACCTATCAATCCAAGTGTAACCTAACAATTTTCTGATAAATTTGATATTAACAATTAACATAATTAAAGTATCCAAACATCCAATGAAATTAACCATTCCTAATTCAAATTAATCTAATAATAAATTAACTAAAAGAGAAAATCAGAATTTTACCCAAGTTCAAGGATTCAAGTGTAGAACACATGCTAGATCACTTTTTGTATGGATAGCTGTACCCCTACAAAATTATTATCACTGTATTAGGGAGGAAATAAAATATGAAAGAAAGAGAAGGGATAAGACTAGCCAACTGATGGTGCCCAACATCCCAAATCCATTCATATCAGAGTGGTGGTTGACCAAATTAGAAGTAGGGGTAGCAATGACAATAGAGCCAAGGACATTAATGGCCTAATCTATTAAGGCTAGATTGATATGAAGTCATCATGGGGGTCAAGTGGTAGAGATGGCATTAAGGGGAGAAAGAGGCTGCAGTAAAGAAATGGAGAGGGAGGTAAGGTAGGATCTTTCATCCTAGGATCAGTGGTCCAACTATAGTGTAAGGCAGAAGACACACCCTGCTAGCTTCTTGTGTACCTAAGGAAGAAGGAGAGGGAGACCGCCAGTCATGGAGGTGGTGACATGGATGGCAGCACCAGAAAAAAGAAAAGAGAAAGGGAAAGAATAAAGTGGCCAAGGCAGAGCTTCGCCTATAAAATAGGATTGTGAAGGAAAAGGTCTCGAGTCAGTCTCTCAGCAAATGGTAAGGTTTGGCATAGACGATGGACGTACTAGCTACAACAAAGAGGATAGGTGACTAAAGGAGGAGGTCTGATCAATGTCAAATCTCCAAAATAGGAAAAAGGAATGGGGAGCTTTGTCTTGAAATAGGACTATCCTACTATGCTCAAAATTGACCACTACTTTTGTGATGAGATTGAGCAAGCACACCCACATCTTGGTCTCAGTAGGTATGAGAGGAGAGGGGACAGTGCTCCAGAAGGATCATCAAACACGATATGAACCAATTTGACCACTAAGAGTAAGATCAAACAAGGTCCATCAGCGAGATTTGCCATATTGAAAAATCGAATCATATGCCAAATTTTTTATGGCCACAACTTGATCATGTGACATCCAATTAGGATCTTTTTGTTAAATTAGATAACTTTTCAAAGCCTACAGCATGGCACCACCTCTTAATAAAGGCTATCCAACTAGCAATCAGACCTAAATTCCATCCTTTAGTCTCTAAATGGACCAATCAAATCAAAACATTTTCTTTTCAAGAGAGTTTTTGGTCGAACATATCTTCTAATTTAGAAAAAATAGATAGAGTATAAAAGACAAAATTGATGTAAGAGTCAAGAATTACCTCCAATAGAATTTTATCTTTTTCATATTTATTTCTATTTGTCATATATATTTTTGGAAAGCTAATCTTATTCAAACTAGAAGAAGAATCTGACCTGAATTATATAAGAATAGATCTAATTATTATAAATAGAGGCTATGTACCTCTATTTTGGAATCATCAATAAAAGAAAAGGAGATCTAAATTCTACTTTCGTTAATCTTTTCTACTTTTTTTTATAATATTTGAGAGTTTTGGATAGAATGGATTGACAAAATTCTTCTTTTTTCTTGATCAAATCAAGCTAGTATACCAGAGCTTCGATCCTCCATTTCTGTTAGAGCTTTAGTGCATGTATGGTCCAAACGTGCAAGTGGTACAAGTCAATGCTTGAAGTACATCGAAGGATAGAAGGGAGTATGGCTACTAGTTCGACCTCAATGGATGATGAGATAAAGAGGTATCTAACATAACTAGAGGATAGGATTTTTCAACTCACCAAGATCATATCTTGATTGGCGATGTCTTTTGTATAGGCCTTAGCAACTCCTATAGTAAAGTTATCTCTTAAGTTTAGAAATGAGGATCTATGCTCTAGCAAGGAGGATGAGTAACCTATGGGCACTCAAAATCCTCATGTTTAACCCTTCAAAGTTGAAGCTCAAATGAGATCCTTATATACAACTAGTTTTTTTATGTAAAAAATTCGGATAACTAACTAGACTAGTTAGAAACTGACTTCACTATTTATGGATACTTTAATATTTAGAAAGATTTTACTACCTCAAGCTTTTCAGTCATGTCCTTACTTGATAGAATCTGTATATGAAGAACAACGATATCTCTAATCTGATATGGAGTAAATTCAAGAGCATCATCAAGAAGTAGTTCTATCTAATCAGCTATAAGAAGGATCAAAGAATCAAGTGGCAGTCCCTATGATTAAAACATATCAATCTATCTAAGACTATATCATCGAGTTCCATAAACAAGCTATTTCACTCAGAACCTCCATCGATGATCATGAAGTCTTCATGAAATATATTAGAAATCTCTACAATAGCATCTGAAAGGAGCTAAATCTCTTCAAAGTTGAAGACATCAGGAAAATATGTGTAAGTTGTAAGGATGGAGAAAAAGAATCGACATAGGGAACCCAAGAAGAACGATAAGTTTAAGAAATGCAGTAGAAAACAAGCTAGAAAAATGAGCAAAGAAAAATAGGCTAACATAATTCAAAAAAATTATTGAGACTACTATAACATCAATGGACATATGGAGAAGTGTTGGAAGCTTTACCTTAAGTTGTAATCAAAGAGGAAGAAGTCAAAAGATGGGGATCCTAAGAAGAAAGAGAAGGTGGTTTTCAATATGATAGAGCTTAAGGAGCTGTTTGAACTTGAGCAAGTAACTTCAAAATTAAGTTTGATGGTGAGAAAAGCTGAGACAGCAACTAAGGTGGATCCAGAAGTATGAGAGGAACTCTTTTATTTAAAGCTTAATTACTTTAAAAATCTTAGACGTTTTGGGGGTTTTCATTTTTATCCTGAACTTTGATTCATTGCAATCAAATCTTCAAATTTTTATAATATTATAATTTCTTCCGTGATTACTAATTCTGTCTAATGGCCATGATGGAAATGTCACGTGCTATCTTGTGATATGTAATGGAAGCTAATGTGGAATCTTAAACTCCTTCCCTATTTCTTCCTTTTAGCTAAGATTTTTACTTTCAATTTTATCACTTTCTCTCCACCGTTGTCTTCTCTAAAACCCCACCACCTCCTATACTACCATCGACACCTCTATCTATACCATCATCAACTCTAAACCCTTCTCCATAAGGGCCACAACCACACTAAGACCACTTCCATCACCACCCTTTTTATCAAGCATTGAAAAATTGAACTTTAAGGTCATAGAGATCTTAGTTATCTCTTTTTTTTTGTTATTTATATTTGCTTGAAAAATTTATGATTGATAGGATTTTTGGATTTGTAATGATTCGAATTGTTGGTTCGTCTATCTGTAGCTAATTTTATAAACTTATAAAAACCTTAGAAAATCTAAATTTTAAAAGAGGCCAAAAAAAATAAGAACAACCAATCCTACCATACTTTATTCTCCCATCTTCTTCTTCTCAAGTACGTCGTGCTCCAAAAAGATGAAGAAAAATAATAAATAGAAAGTAAAAATCATAGCCCGAAGAAAGAAATGGAGAAGAAGAAAAAATTTAGGATTCCACATCAGCTAATTCTATATCACATCAATTTTCACTGTGTCACATGATAGCATGTGACAGTTCATCACGATCATCAGATGGAAATAACATTCGGTGGAGAAATTACAATATTATAAAAGTTTGAGGATCTGATTGCAACGAATCAAAGTTCAAGATAAAAATAAAAATTTTAAAAATGTTCAAAATTTTTAAAATAATTAAGTCTTTATTTAAAGTTTCAGTTGAAATAGAGTATCATCAGACTATCATAAATCTTGAAAGCCAAAAAAACTTCATCTCTGAAAGTTTGATTCAAAAGCTAGGGTTATATGCCAACCCTCATCCGCATCTATACCTTTTTGGTTGGAGCTAGAAGGACATTGAGTCAAAGATCACAAAGTAGTATACCTTTAAATTTGTGAAAAACATGCATAGAAAGAAGAGGCAAAAGTAGGATCAGGACTTTCAGCCAAAGTTATAACTGAGAGATATACTGATAATGTGATATGCAAAATAGTTTCTTTTGATGTTTTTCAGACTATCCTTATAAATCCATGCCTATAGAATTAAGATGCAGATTTCTATAGGTGGTAGAGGAAGTATCATTTTGTAAAGGATAAGGAGTTCATAATCAATGCCTCTAGAATGTATAGAAATACTTGTAAATTCTACAACTACTTGTAGGGCGAAGCAACTTGTTAACATCTATAATAAGTTTGTGATGATAACACAAGAAGTCGATTTCACTCACGAGAGGCCAAACTCTCGCATCTTGGTTCCACTGATCAATGGATTGAGATTAAGATCGAGGGGAAGTTGTTATTGCTATTGCCAACAAGAAAGAATGGCTAGGAGTTGCCCTACTATATATGGAGTCTAGATATGGGAGCAGTGCAAATGATTTGTTGAGATCCGAAAGTGAAGAAGAGCAATATAGGAAGCCACTTTTAGGTAAAGCCGATTAGTTCACTCATAAGTTAAGGAAGCAGGCATTTCTCAATCTATAGTTCAAATTTAATAGAAGCTAATCCCTTAAATAGAAAGAGACTTGATCCAAGAGGATAACAAAACTCTATGTGGACCATTTTGGTCATTATGGATAGGATCAAATCACTCACCAAACTTTTAAATGCCATAACTTGATCAGATAATGCTTGATTGAGATGCTATTTTCCTTTTTTTTTTAAAAATTAGATATAACTTTACGATATGATGTTGCCTCCTAAAGGGAGCTGTGCAAAGAGCAATCAAACCCATATAGTATCACTTCGATTCTGAAATGGATCGATCAAACCAATTTTTTTTTAAAAAAAATGATTTGACTAGACGTATCTTTTAATCTAAGAAAAATTAGATGGAATAATAACAGGTAAAGTTGATGTACAAGTTAGGATCTACTTCCTATAGATTTTTAATTTTTTTATATTTATTTTTAATAGTTATGTCTACTTTTCGAAAGTTAGTCCTATTCGAAGTAGGTGATAAATTCAGCATGAATTATATAAGCTCAAATCTCATTATTATAAATAGAAATGATGTATTTTGGCTTTTGAATCATTAATAAAAAAAAATCTTACTTTTGCTAACCTTTTCTACTTTTGTTCCTAATTTCTGAGAGATTTGAATAGAGCATATTATGGGTATTCTTCTTTCTCCCTAACTAAATTAAAGAGAAAGTCTGACAAAATAATCTAGGCTTGAATGAGCATCTTTATCTCGGCTTGAAATAGGAGAAGGCCCGATTGCTTGGCAAGATCGGCAATAAGCTCAAGAAAAAATAGAGAAGGGGATTGAAGGCGATGGTGGAGATTCTATCATTCTAGGGAGAGAAGTGGAAGAAACAAAGAGAAAATGGTGAGGTTCTGGGTGCTTTCACGCATCCTCGCCAACCGGTTCGCAATGATAGCTAACCCACAATCCTCAAGAAAGTCACGCCAGGCTATCACGCAAAGCTAGGCCTCAGCCTCCTCAGCAGTTGTCAGCACATATAATGTGCTATAATAGCAAGTTACTATTTCATTATATATATATATATATATATATATTCAAAAATGTGATAGTTTTGATCTCTAGATCCTTTCAATCATTGTAACAACAATAACGATCCTGGGCCACTATTTGTCAAAGGGTTGGCACCAAGTTATTGTTGATTTCATCCTCTTCCTCTCAAGTTGTTGAGATTAGTTACAACTACTTCTTGTTTGTTGTTCTTTTTGATTAATTGAGAGATCAAGAAAGGTTCTTGGCTTCTTCAAAAATCAAAAAAAGAAAGATCAAAAAGGATTCAAGAGTTGGTCCCTATCCAAGCTTGATTCAAACCTATTCAGGCTTCAGGCCTTTGGTTTAAGCAAACAGGATCCAAGAGAAAATAATTGAGGTTGTCCTGTGGATATCCGTAGAGGCAGAATGCTTATGCTACTGATTTAGAACTTTCTCAACCTCAGATCCGGAGATTGAATTAGATTCAACAAAGTTATAGATTTGAGGCAAAAAAAAATGATTCAAATATGTGAATTGATCACAGATTTTCTTTATTTATCTTAAAATCTGTGTATGTTAATTTCAGCATATGAACTAAATTCATAAGTGCTTTCATATGATGAATGCATGCTTAGATTAAAAGTGTTGTAATCTGATCCTTCCTCTGTATTTTAGATTTAAAAAATTTTGAAATCTACATACACTAGTATCTGTAGAAAATCCAACAATGATATTGATGAGGTATTTATAAATGATCTCCTCTCTGTCTTTCTGTGCGCATGCGTGTGTTTGGTGCAATGGCTCTGTCACAAATAGGCATCTTTTCCACGTTAATATATGATTGCTTTTCTTTAAAAATTGCTACTGGAGTTTTGTGGCTGCTATTAGTTGTTCAAACTTGTACTCAAGCCATTAGTTTCGACGTATGGTGATCATCGTAAGATCAGTCTCCATCAACAGTGGATTCCACAAAAAGAGAAATAAAATCAAATGCATGTTCAGAGAGCATTTTGAGACCACTGACATTATCTAATGTACTCTTATGCTGCTGCACCTTTAGCTCTCACACATTTGTACACATGCACGTGCACACCCATGATGCACACACGTGCTCACAGACTGAAGTAATAAATCACTTCCATTTTTGTGAGAATCACTATTTTTGCGGTCACACTTTTTTTTTTCTTCCTTGATATTTACTTTTAGAGGAGTTTGTAACGGATACAAACGAAAGTGAGGATGAAAGTCATATGAATAATATTCATCAATCTGTAGCTATTTTTTTATTAAAATCAATTTAAATATAAATAAAAATTTAAGAATCTAATTAATATTCATATTTATAGCTATAAATAGATAACTATTTGATCCATATCCGAATATTTGAATCTATCTGTAATATTATATAATTTTATATACTATTTATTAATTTTTTAAAAAATATACAACCATATAAACGTATTATTGATTTGATTTATCATCTATTTAGTAATATTTTTGATTTTATAGTCATAAAGTTTAATTATCCAATTTATATCCGTAATTGTAATCATATTTCTAGCATTCGAATTGTATACATATCCCTTTAAAAAAAATATGGATATGAATTTTTACACCCGAATGATATCCTTATTATATTCATATTCGTCAGATAAAATAAATATAGATATGCATATGCTGACATCCAATCCGTATGATCCAGTTTCAAATTTAGTCGGAAGCACTTTTATTTTATGTTTAACCATTATAGCTAGTATTTTATTATTTTTTGGTGTAAAGCTCTAATTTTTTTCTTTTGATACAATAAGATCGGAGATTAAACATAAAATGACGATCAATACACAAGTGGATCTCAATTACCTTATTATTTATAGATGTCTTAGAAGACTTGCCCATGCAGACACTTGAGGATACATCTCCCAAAGTCTCGACTTAGAACCTCTTCTTATTGGAAAAGAGTCCAACCACTAGGCTATTATGACCTTATTTACAGTCAATCATAAAATTTGTCATCAAAATTTTAGTGGAACAAACTAATGAACCCATTTATATTGAGCGACCTAATTTGTAGACTACCTTTGAACAAGTTGAACTCTGAAGTGGATTTTTTTATGTGGATCCAAACTGGACAAGCTCACATGGTTGATTTCCCATGCTTGCCCTTTACCTGCTTTACAAGTACCCCAATCTTCTGATATTGCTTTGTTCCTCCAAAAGCCAAATGGGATGAGATCTTGTGACTCAAGTTCCATGCTTCAGGGTTGAAAGCTTATCGAAGTCCATATTCTATAATATTAGTTTCTTGCTTGAAATTGACATCAGGAGAGAAAGACAAGTATCCTTTTCTCTCTCGTAAAAACTGCCTTTGTAATGCAGCATTAATTATTCTAGAGCTTAAAGGTGGCAATCTGATCGGATTAGATCAGATTTAGGCCGGGCTATATGCACACCAGCCCAAAAAATTGTAATTTCGAATCCATCATTTTTATTAGATATATTAAAAATTCAGATATGAATTTGATCTATTTATTAAACAAGTATCCCGATTCGATCGGCATAACTCATTTACTAGATAGGTTGAGAAAGATTAAACAAGTATAGTAAATTTTTAATGAATGAAAAAATTTAAATGGATAAAAATGTTAAGTTGACCTGGTTAAATAAGATAAGAAGATTTTAAATGATTAAATATATCTTAGACGGATTAAACGGATCCAACCTAATTATTAAATAAGTTAAATTGTTCAAAAGTCTAAACATGAATCTGATCTATTTAATAAATAGATTAAAAAATATTAATTTATTTATAATTTAAATCTATTTATGTCAAATCTGAATCTGTTTAAAGTAAGTCATTAGAGCAGGGACGGATTGATGGATCGAATTATAAATCATGACCTCTGATTCTTGGTAAGACAAGTAGGTGACTATGATTTTACTAGTATATTAGTTTTCAAAAGAATCTTCCTCTTGACTTTTTATAGATTAGGTTCATCTCAAGGGAGAGGTTGAAGGAAACACACGGATAGTATGTGGACGAGTGTTTTGATATAAATAACATGCACAGTGGCCACTAAAATGGTTCATGCTACGAAGCAAGATGTTTATTTTTACAAAAATTGGTCAGAACTAAGGGGAATCCTTGCCTTGGGCATAAGAACTTTATAACACCATCTTAGGTTTTTTTTTGTTCGTATGAATAGCTGTAGTTTCAATTTTACGTATCAAATGCTAAATGCCTTCCAACTATCGATCGATTACTCCTTTCATCAAAATCTGCATCGTCTAGAATGCCTAAAATCCAGTTTTCTCAAATAGAGGTCCTAAAATCCACAACTAGAATAATTTAGAGATGTTTCGCCAATAAAAACTAATGTGATATGGACT
The DNA here is from genome assembly GCF_000442705.2 of Elaeis guineensis. NCBI lineage: Eukaryota > Viridiplantae > Streptophyta > Magnoliopsida > Arecales > Arecaceae > Elaeis > Elaeis guineensis. The sequence goes on from NC_026002.2 coordinate 8,331,396, forward strand.
ACAATGATTTCAAAGAACCACCACTAGCGAAAGAACCCCTCACCCTCACTACAATGCCCACAACTAGCACAAGGACCCCAACTACGCCTACCAGCCTACGCTAGCCATTGATGCCATGGTTACTCCGGTTGCACCAAAGACATTGGTTGTTTTGCAATATATGGTGGTCCAATGAGCAAATGAGGTCATATTTATGTGGACAGGTTGGTATGGAGTAGTTAAGGATGGTAATTTATTCCACTCCATCGGTATCTCATCCAAACCATTCTAAATGGAGTGGATTTCATCTGACCTGCAATGAATCTGGAGTAGGTATCCATAATAGCAAAACCTGCCCCAAACTTAATCTGGATATGTATATTTCTTCACAAATCCCTTGCTGGAGACAAAAAAAATTGATATATATATATATATATATATATATATATATATATATATATATATATATATATATATACGTTTTTATTTATTTATTTATTTACTTATGTGGTCCCTTCCAACCCGCTTCGTTTAACTCTATCCACCCTATCTGAGGCAAGTCCTCATAAGCTGTTGACCGGTAGAAGAAAACAAATGCTTAAAAAAAATTAAAAGAGTGAAAACAAAAATAACACTAGAATCAGGACGCTAATGCCTAAGTGGTCTAAATAGCTGGGCTCCGTAGGGTTGGTATGTTCTTAGCCCTCCCTCCTCTTTGAATAATGCACCCCACCAAACAAAAAGCATGGCCAGCGTAGCTGCAAAGGGTATTAAATATATCAATGTATCAACTGCCAAGATTGATACATTGTTCTTTTTTCCTGTTTAAGTTTCATGGAGCATCAGTACAGTCGTCAGAAGGAATCAAACAGGACCATCCATGCATAACTCCCGGTGGATTGTTTCATTGCATTGTGATCACCAAATTTAGGAAATATAGATAAAAAGAATAATCTCTATGCATGAATTGAATTTTCAAGCATAGATAAAAATATTAGGAAGTATGATTTACGTGGCTATTTTTTGATATTTGGCATAGATGTTGAGAGGGTTCTTGGTTTGCTCCCTCAAATGAATTTTTGTGTAGGAATTTAAGATGATGGGGAGAAGCTTTTTATGCATAAAGAATGATGTATCATTACTACCAAATTTGTAATAAATCAGAGTAAATGAACAATGTCACAAGTTATTTAAAAGTTTCAACAGCCATCTGTAAAAGTTGCTGCTGCATTAACTGATAATTTAATCACTTCGAAATATCATAAAATCTTTATAACCGATTAACATTATGTCTAGTAGTAGTAGTTTTCTCTCCCACCTTTTCTGGTCCTTCCAAGCATTAGCACATGGATATTCCAATTGTTTCAGTAATTTTTTACAAGTTACTTTATCAACTTTTGGTAATTTTTCCTCTCTTGTTCTTTGAATTTTCGGTAGTTCCATCCTGCAGCATATTTTTGTTGAACACAATGGTGATTCTCTTGCTTGATCCTTAACCTATGATCTCCAAGATACCTTGTTTTCAAATGCTTCTAAGATTTGTCCCTGGAATCAGATCAAGAATTTCATCACAGAAATAAAATTAATTCCTGCAAACCTACATCTTTATTCGAACTTCTTTTTTTCGATCACAATAATAAATCGGGACCCTCACTACATTTGAGAAGAACAAATTAGCTCGTTAAATGCCAATCGAAAAATAATTGTAACACTTGCTATTCATTAGAGACAGATTCTGGGGCTCCCAAAGAATAATAATGTAGAACATAGGATCATCCCCTTTGGTACAATGAGACAAAGCCAACTGTGGGAGAATAGTTGCTCAACATGAATCATCAACAGTAACTGATTTGCTCCGAACAAAGTAACTATGTCCATCATAATCATAAAAAATTAGATGACAGCTCCAAATACCATCTTTGGCTGTTGGGGACCATAATACATATGATGCCACAGTACTGCAACAGTACAATATTGCTGGATCTGTATATAATTAGCCACTGGTGCTCTCAGACACATGTGATCTTGTAGAAACAGTGCTGTGTGAGTCATAGATGCACAGCCGGGAACGGTCAGCTAGATTTTTTTCTAGTACATCGGTAAAAAAAGATATACTCAAAATTTACCATCTCAATATCCAACTCTATATCTGTACCATTCTATTACAGTATTAGTACAGCTAATTCAAAATTGATTTGTCATATTGAGTCTCAATATATCTCTCATACTGTATATTGATTTGGTACTGATATATTATGGTATGGTTGGTACACACAAATAGAGCAAACTTTGGATCTATCAATAGCTTTAACATTTTAACAACAACATCAAAAATAACTTTGATTTTAATCTTGATTTCAGTTCATGTAGCAATTCTAGTGCTTCTAATTCTGGTATAAGCCTTGGGTGCCGTTTTATCTGTTGAACAAAGAAACAAATGCTTAGGAAACAAAAATAAAGAGCAAGAATATTAAAGGGCATTTTACAAGGAAGAAGGCATCTTGGATATGCCAGTCCGTGACTGGAATATATCGGCTTAATTTGAATAAATGTTCTTTTAATGAATGATGTATATCAGACGTCTCTTATCACCGACATCTAATTTGAGGTATAAAAACTGATCTTATAATAGGTAATGACCTGGCACATTAGATCAATCTGTTAAACTGGGTGGTTTAGCTACCATCTAAGTGCCAGGCTGCACTTTGGATTCCAAACCAAGTTTATGCTCCTGCTTCTCTCTGTCTCCCTCTCTCTCTCTCTCTGAGTTTTTTTCTTAAAATAAAGATAATTAGGACAAGAGGAAGCCTGGCTGAATATTGAAATGGTACAGTATTGATCAGCATGACAAACCTTCGTGCACAGCAATGGAATCTTTCAAAATAGGAGTAAGAGAATCTTTCAAGACAGGAAGTGTGAAATATGCAAGATAGCATATTATAGAAGCACTTACAATATAATGAGTGAGATCTACTATTTTTAACAATATAAAATAAAAATGTACTAAGTTGAGCTCTTCATTCACCACACGAATACTGGTATTAATGATATCATTATTTTGGTTCTTTATTTTGAATAATAAGTAGAGCTCTTGCTTCTGTTTTTAACAATATAAAATAAAAATATATTAAGTTGAGCTCTTCATTCACCATATGAATACTGGTATTAATGATATCGCTACTATGGTTCTTTATTTTAAATAATAAGTAGAGCTCTTGTAATTGATACAAGATGAAGATATGCCTTTATTAATCACTTATTAATAGATGCATCTTGTTAGTAAGTATTATACTATCTATTTCTTTAATAATAAGTTAGTATAAGGGATAAATAATGAAGTATCTTACCATTATCAATATTAAGTTCAATGATGCTTATATAATTAATATTAAGCATAATTTATACTTGAGAATATTATCTAGCTAAAGCATATGAGTAATATCCTTATTTAGATAGTTTAGACAATTAATGGGAGTTTTTTTTCGGCCATCATTAAAATTTATCAGTTAATATGCACTATAAATTTGGCTATTGGAACTTTCTATTTATTACCATATTGTTAAATAGTGTTTCAATAACAATTGAGGAAAAAAAAAAAAAAAACATACCCTACGCATCACAAAGGGCCACCATTAGCGATATGGATATTAATAATAATATTTTCTATCAAGCTGAGATATAATTTTACATTTGATATATAAATCTATTATTAATGATACTAATATTAATGGCAAGAGTTTCCACTCAGTCATTAAAGTTAACTATTTTTATAATAAAAATTTGACTATTAAAATTTTTTATTGATTATAATATATTATATTTTTATATTGCATTCAAGAGCAGTTGAAATGAGGGGAAGAAAGGGACCTCATGCATTGCATAGATTATATGCTAATTAATATAATAATTAATTATATTTTTTTGAGACTAGGAGGCTTATTGGTGTATTATTTTTCCTCAAATTCCAAATTTCTTGACATAGAAAACAAGAGTTTGAGATAGAATGGCAAGAGTTCGGAGTTTCTTAAAGAGTTAAGATAGGCTTAAAAATAACAAAATTAATGGATAGATCCCAACAAGATTTCCTTCCTTTTGTTTACTTTGGATTGCCAAGAAATATTGTGTTTCTATTATTCTTCTCCCATGATTTTTCTTTCTTCTCCTTGTAGAGCACAACATCATATCAAAATAATATTTTGATAACAATTACTTTAAAATTATGTTATCTATACATTAAATTGGTAGAATCACTTAATACGCACCATAATAGCTGGTAAAATGTGAAAAATCTTTTATCATATACCTTTATGAGACGTTAATTGTTGCAGAACAAAGCAAGCTTTTTTTTTTTTTTGGGCGGGGGAGAGTGTTGAATGAACGACTTGAGGTTGAGATTAGTGTCTTCTAAGGGATACAAGAATTTACCTGTTGGAATTCTCTTAGCCGGTTCCGAAAGCCTAAATGCTTATCCTATTAAATAAGATGATTAAAGAGGAAGCTAACAGGCCATATCTTGAAAATACAAATCAAGCTACAATCGGAACCATGCAAAGCTTAGGACCAACATGTCAATGACGATGTATGCACTCAGTCTTTCTGGTAGTATGTGCACAACTCTTTTAAACATTATTACCAATTTGGTAGACCAACAACAATTTTTCTTTTTTACGTAGTAAACATTGTTGGTAAAAAGCACATGCTAGCGTACATTGTCACCAATGCAAATGTTTCCAAATTATCACTTCTATATCGTGTGAAGAAGAGAGGAATAGAGCAGGAAAATTCTCAACAAGTAAATCATCCCTGGTCCCAAAATTTTTAAACTAAACTTATCTCGGCCCATTTACACCGCCCTCCCTCGAGTATTTCTTTAATTCTTCTTTTGTTTTCTAAATTATATATATTCAAAACTATAATTATTTTATATTTATCTTTAAAAATCATAATTTGTATATTACAATGATTGAGATAAATGCTAATTTCCCTATTTGTCGAGACTTTCTAAGCTTCTGGGCTTAGCCCACATCAAACATTACAGAAATAAGAAATTATTGATTAAAATTATTTTACTACGTGCATATTAAATCATCCAATAAAAAATTAATATATCAGATAAAAAAATAAATTTTTTTTATTAAAATAATAGAAACTAGTTAGTCATGATTAACAATGAACTTTTTTTATTTAAAATTTTTAATAAAATTTAAATGATAATATATTTTTTTAATAATAAATAATATATTGATTTTTTATTGCATGGTTCAAGATGTAGAACATTCTGATCAATAATATCTCTAATACACCGGTCTTGTGTAGCCTGCCATTACCAGCAGCCGTTGGATCTAAACCATAGCCCGGATGCCGCCCGGAACTCAAGAAATTTAAAGCCCATTTGAAATACTTACCATCGGATCCTTTCCCTATATAAACAGACCACTGAGGTCCGGAATTCAAAGGATCTCAGTGCGCGCGTGCTTCAGTTTCCGTCGAGCTCGAAACGCCGAGAAGATGATAGACGTCAAGTGAGTTGAGCCCCATCTCCTCTTCTTCTTCTTCTTCTTTGCCAGAGCTCTCTCCAGAAGGTAACGCCGTAACGCATTCGTTGATCTCTTTGTTTCGATGGCATTCAGATTCGAAGAGCACGGCCAGCTCCAGCTGCTGGACCGAGAAGAAGCTGAGGAGGAATACGATTGCTTCGAATCCATCGACAAACGTGAGATCTATGTCATCTCAATTTTTTTCTTTTCTATTTCTACTTGGTTCTTCATTAATCTTTCCATATTGACTTGATTATTGTGGAAACACACTTGGATATTTGCGCTTTTTGATCCAATTTTCTGACATCCTAAAAGAGTTCAAATCACCTCTCTAGCTGGTCATTAGTTTTGCATTTTTGACCCGATTTTTCTAGAAATTTAGTTATATTTGGTTTGGCTTCGCTCTGCTGTTTTTCGTTCTCATTTTAATCCAATCTTCGGAAATCGGAGAAGCTTTTAGGTGGATCTTCTCTCTTATCGCCAATCCTTTGTTATGATCTGGTTTTTCCTTCGATTTCCCACCTTTTCTCGCGAACTTTGCTATAATTTATTGAAATTTCGGTTCTAATTCGCAATCGCTGCGATATCTGCAGTGATCTCCCAGGGGATAAATGCGGGAGACGTCAAGAAGCTCCAGGACGCGGGGATCTACACCTGCAACGGCCTCATGATGCAGACCAAGAAGGTTCTCGTCTTCCACCGATCCACTGCTTCGGATCTGAAGAGAGATCCTTCGAATTTTACAGGGTTTTGATCCTAATTTCGTTCGGTTTTGGTCTCTTCGCAGAGCTTGACGGGGATAAAGGGTTTGTCCGAAGCGAAGGTCGATAAGATCTGCGAGGCCGCGGAGAAGCTCGTGGTGAGGGCTCCCTTCCTTCTTAGGAACCCTTCTGTCTAACTTGTGCCGGTCTGTGTTTCCTTCGTTCGCTAAGCTTAAGCTTTTTCTTCTTTCTTCTCTCCGATTTGGTTCGCAGAACGTGGGCTACGTGACTGGAAGCGATCTCCTCCTCCGGGTAAGCTCTGTCGTCTACACTAACATGCGCCGAGCGGTTGAATTCAACGATCCGAGCCGTTGGATCAGATCTCGATGCTCCCTGATCTGATGATTTGGTGGCTAAGATTTTGATCGCGCGGCCTTTCTGTTTTTGAACCTTTTTCGATTTCCAGCGGAAGTCGGTGATACGAATCACGACGGGGAGCCAAGCCCTGGACGAACTCCTTGGCGGTAACATAACGAACCTTTTTTTTTTTTTTTTTTTAAAAGGCGTAGAAACATGCAGGCATCCTCTTGATCTGGCGGTTTCTACCGCTAGATCATCCGTGAAATTTAATCAGAACTCTCTAAAATTAAATTCTAACCGCTTTGTGAAGGTGGAATAGAGACGCTTTCGATCACGGAGGCTTTCGGAGAATTCCGGTTCGATATCTATTTCTTGTTTAAAAAATATAATTTTCTTACCCTGACCGTTGATCACCAATCGACAGATCAGGAAAGACCCAGCTGGCTCATACCCTCTGCGTCTCGACACAGGTCCGCAATCTAGATTGATGAGAATCTGACGTCTAGGATATATTGGTTCAGAAGAAGATAACATATGATGAATTTATTTCGTTTGTAGCTCCCAATCCACATGCACGGCGGGAACGGAAAGGTGGCCTACATCGACACCGAGGGAACATTGTATCCTTTAATTATTATTCCTTTTAAAATAAATAGCCCGTTAATTATTATTCCTTTTAAAATAAATAGCCCGTGTATACACTAAGTTATGGTGTACTAGCATTTATTGCGTTGATGGTCTTTGATGTTCGTGCTGGACCTTATCGGAAGGCCAGTCGACCGGACCGGATAGTGCCGATAGCGGAGAGGTTTGGGATGGACGCCGGAGCTGTTCTCGACAACGTGAGTCCCAAATCTTTCCATCTTTTCTTTTTTTAAAAATAATCTCTTGGTGTTCTTTCGGCCAATGGTTGATGACGATTCGTTTCTTTCGTGTGTTGTTCGATTGGGAGTAGATTATATACGCGCGTGCTTACACATACGAGCATCAGTACAACTTGCTGTTGGGCTTGGCTGCCAAAATGTCCGAAGAGCCCTTCCGCCTACTGGTTCGTTTTCTGCTGTTTCTATGTACGCATAGTGTTGAGCGGGAACTGGCCTTTACTCGTATCTGTGCTCTTGTTTGCTCGCAGATCGTGGATTCGGTGATTGCGTTGTTCCGAGTGGACTTCTCCGGAAGAGGAGAGCTTGCAGAACGTCAGGTACATGTCTCGGCCTTGGATTATAAGTATATTTACATTTTTTTGGATGGTTTTATAGATAATATTTATCATGATGAGCATGTCACCCCTAAGACATATTTGGTTGGAGAGGGTGGAGACCCTTGAAATAAAAATGGTTCCATCTTTCTAAATTCAACCGTTATTTTTCCTTTAGTATTCAAATTTTATTTGTTTGTGATTTCGATTCTAATCACGAACAAGGGATGCTTGGTTCACGATCGAAATCGGAATGGGAATGAAAATCATAATGGATTGGAATTGAAATTGAAATGATTTAATCCTCCGAAGTGTTTAGTTCGTAATCAGAATCGGAATGAAATTTAAATTTATAGAAGAGAGTGAAGATTGAGTTTTAAGTAAATTGGACCATTTCCATTTTACTTCGAAATTTGAATCGGATTGAAATTCCCCCCAACCAAACGTTAGAATGAGAGTCACCCATTCTCATTCCGATTTCCATCTCTACTCTTCTTAACCAATCATCTTGCAAATATATTGGAGACAAGATCATTCTTATTCTTCTTTCAATTCATTCAAATTCCAGCTAGAATCAAATAGACTTCTAGTTCTTTGATGCATCATATTGCGCATGGCTTGTTGTTGTGCCTATTTATACCTCCTATATTGCCTCTGATGCCCCACAGAATCATTTTAGTGCTTCAGTCTGGTCGATGTGGAGCTCCACCATCTCCAACCGTCAAACATGTCATGATGCTTGTTATTTTGAGCTGATTATAGCTTAAATCGACGTGCATAAAAGAAAGAACCAGACCCAGCTGTTGCGCGGGTGGTCCTGCAACGCAAATAGTTCCCTGTTACAATGGGCTGCGTCGTCGTCTGATACGTGTCTTTTCTCTGATCTGTGCAGCAAAAGTTGGCGCAGATGCTCTCTCGACTCATAAAGATAGCTGAGGAATTCAATGTGGCAGTTTACATGACCAACCAGGGTAAAAATTCCAATTATGTTATCGCTTATTCATAATACTAAGCTATCAGGATAAAATCTTAATTCTTAATTCGTCACTATTTGAAGCATTAGAGGATTCTAGTATGTAGTAAAGGCGCATTATCTTTTTCTCTTCGATATTTCGGCAGTGATTGCGGATCCAGGGGGAGGGGTGTTCATTTCGGATCCAAAGAAACCGGCAGGAGGGCACGTGCTGGCGCACGCCTCCACCATCCGGCTGATGCTGAGGAAAGGGAAGGGCGAGCAGCGCGTGTGCAAGATCTTCGACGCCCCCAACCTCCCCGAGGCCGAAGCCATATCCTTCCCCCTACCTTCACCATCACTACATGCCGCTTGACTCCCAGAACTCTCTTTTCCAACTTTTCGTAAATCTAGGAATAGACAAATTATCTTCTTACTGAGGCTAGATACAGGAAGAATTGTTACATTTCGCATTCGGCATTCACACCTATAATGATTTGCACGCAAGATTGCTGAAAAGTTGATGACCTTTACAAGGCAGTGCACGTTTTCCAGATAACTCCAGGTGGCATCATGGATGCGAAGGATTGAAGCTGGAAGCAATTTTCATTCCTCGCTAGCCTTAGAAATATATAAAGGGATTTATTAAAAAATAGTAGGAAAGTTGTTTTTTTTTTTTTCTTCTTTTGAAGTTCTAGTACAACAGAAGTTTTATCTGAGAAGCAGGTGGGAACATACTTGGTTTTTGGTTCAAATTACTGCTTGGTTCTGTTGCCATTTGACAGGCAGCAGCATGGAACCATATGATTTTCAGTAATGCGAAGCCAATGTAACACCCTGTTTTTTTTCTCTTTAGTGGTCTGATGCGGTCTAGCCCCAGAGCTCTGACTATCTGCATGCCTGGTGCGCCATCGCCTTCAATTCTACCAGTTTTTGGTGATCACATCTTAAAATCCTTTCTATCTTTCCAGATACAGATGACAGGCACTGCATTACCTTGTAGATATTTGATATCCCATGAAACTGCAAGCTGTTCACGCTTTGCAATTGATATAATGCTCATGGAACTTCTTTAATTTTCTTAGAACCTTGTCTGGTTTTTACTAACAACGGATAAAATCCATGATTGTGGTGACATCGAAAGTAGCACTGCCATTAGCATGTCCTGTTAAGCCCTACGTTCCTGTCAAGACAAAATTCTACAATACCAGCACGTTACTCCACTTACCAACCAAGCACCCGCAAACTCATGAATCTAGCACTCCTTAAAGTCCCACTAGATGAGCGCACACAAGCAAGCTCATGAATCTAGCACTCCTTGAAGTCCCACTAGACGAGCGCACACAAGCAGCAGGCATTAGTTACGTCGTAAGCTCAGTTGTTGTAACCAACAGAAGCTGTTTTGTTCAGTCTCCCAGCTGGAGTTTGACCATTCAACTTTCCTCTTACCTGCAATCCTGCCTTGATATATAGAGATGTACAGTTCCAGAACCATCCGATAATTTGATAGTGATTAGTGAATTCTAACTTACACATGCCAAATGGAAACACCGATCCTATCAATACCAGTACAAAGGACAGACTATGGCTGCAGCCTGTAGGTGAGAATGTATATACCACTGATACAAACAGGTAAGGATGCAATTTTATTTCCCAGATGGATCTCTTTGGCAACTACAGGTAATACATATGCTCGCAAGGATCCATAAGTCGACCATGACAGTTTTCATGCAATAAGAAGTCTTCTGAGTTAAGCATAAGCAATTCGTAAAGGATGCGGGGTCAACCAGTGGAGACTGGAGATAAATGTCTAAAAAATGGATCAATGTACCGAGGGCTTAAAATAAAAAGATAGAAGGCCCTGCTTTGAGATTCACAGAATTAATAGTGAGAAGACCAATTTGCAGCACTGCCAACCCTAGGCATTGCAGTCTCCTTCTTAGCTTCAACATCCACTTTGAAAGTAGCCCCACAGAGTTGACCTTGGCTATCAACCCTTGGCATTGCCTTTACCTCATTCATAGGATATTCGAAGCTCTGCAATCCCCCAGATGTTGTAAAGAAACAACCTGGTCAAGGCAGAATGAGGATACACTAGAAAAGCCATAAGGACATTTACATCATGTAAAATTAAGAGTATTGAGAAGCCATGCCTTGTGCATTACCTTTCGGAAATGGAGCATATGACTTCCCACAGCCTTTCTTAACAACCTCCACATCATCAGACAGTACAAGATGATCTTCAGAATCAGCACCCCAAAAGAAAGGCACACTTCCATCAGCATCCTGAATTGGAAAGAAAATTATGAGATGCAGCTGCTCTTTTACAGGAAGATTAAAGAGTTCATAAGATGATTCTCCAATGCTTAGATAACCAGTCAGACTGATACACGCACCTCATCTCATTGCATATGAATGAAACTTATACTACACTTAAATAGTCTTTTTCTCAACCTTCAAAACCCCAAGTAGATTCAAGAATCCAAAGATTGCACTGATATATATTCAATAGTGTTTAATATGAATGTTTCTGATGTATCAAACCGCATGTAACTAGATAAGGATGCTTATGCTAAAGCATATGACCATTCTATTTGAATTTCGCCATAACTGTTTTGCATGGTGAACAGATTTGCAAGATATAGAGTGAAGGGATGTACATAACAAAGATTCCATGGATATGCATGTATAATATGTAACTGATGTATCTAAATTTCACATATGATCATTTATACGGGTATGAACCAATATGATGAATTTATATCGAGTATGAACAAGTTCTTCATATCGTATTCGAAGAAAATACACAAAAAGAAAGAAATTTACTTGCAAGCATTTTTGGGTAAGGAAATGACAAGACACTTGTTTGATAACAATAATGCCATGTATCATCAACTCATACATCAGATAATTGAAAGAAATGTTTTCTAGTTCCATTCAAAATTTTAAACAAGCCTCCTTACCTGCATGTCTCAATCAATGGTTCCACATTTCTTTAAGTATTCATGTCTCTTTACAGAAAATTAGACTGCATATACCTGTGTATAGGCATAAGTTTCTTAAATGAAACAAATTCACATAAGACACTGTGCCTGGACACACTGGTTTATCAATTCATAGCTTCTATCTGCATCCTAGCCCTAATTCTGATTTAGGATAAACAAAATTGTATGCATATCTCTGCATCACCAGGAAGTATGGACAACACATGCAGAACTGATGCTGCTTGCTTGAAACTTATGACATTTGCTATAGCAGGCCCAATTAAAAGTTTGAACTTAAAATTTAAGAATAAATGAGAAATTAATGCTAGATGTATGAAGAATCTTCATCCCATTTTTAAAGGTTCAACAATACCATTCGGTATTAGTAAAAGGATAACTTCTATCAATAAAGCTTTTCCCACAACTCACCAGTCATAAGAACCATCTAGCTTCTAAGCAACTTGACAAAGTCAGACACAAAAGAGGTGTCAGAATAGTATTAAACCATCGCACTTATATATTACCATGACACAAAGAAACTAAAAAAGTAGGTGGTAATAACAGGAAATAAGACAATCACATACAACTAAATCATGTATATCCATGGATTAGATACGTAATAGAGTCCTGTTATGAGATGTGGAAGTTCATGGAATGAGTGCACTGCAAGAATGGAAAGGAAAACTTCCATTTTTTTTTATTTTCTAATTTGTTGGAGAAGACCTCTGTGAACTAATTCAAGAAAGGAGGATCAAAAGTTCCATTTAGGGCACTACAAGGTATGGTCCTTATGGATGAAATTGATGCACATTGGCCAAGGACTGACATTTATGAAAATGGAAAGCTACCAGACTACCAAATTGTTTACTGTTTTCTTAAATTCCAGTAACTCTATCTTTCGAAAAAAAGCAGAAGAGATGGCAAAAAGGGAGAGAGCGAATTGGAGATACTCACAGCGGCTATGAAAGTAGATTTTGATGAGCTATCGAACAGAACAAATGCAAATTTCCCATTGAGATCTCTCACAACCTGGCTTGCAGGGAAAGGTCCTCTGTCTCTCAATGTTCTGTAGGCTTCTATTACAATGATTGCTTCATTGGCAGTCTTACCCAGTCCATACTGTTGCTTCAAAAGAGTAATGTTCTCAATATGTCCTTGGAACAAGCAAAATATATCATCCATAGCACAAAACAATCTGTAAACACATTAATTAACAAAATAAGACATTGAAGAGATCACTAAATTATCATAGAGATGATAGACAAATGCAGGGAACATAAGTTGTTCATGATAGAAGAGCCTGCAAGTATCAAACACGGGAAAGCAAACTAAGACTGAACTTCAAAAAAAAAAAAGAAAAAGAAAAGAAATTAGAAAGGATTACACAGAGGATGAATGTGGGCTTTCACCAAATAGCATCTACGAACCAGAGAAGAACCACTTCGGGCAGGCATCAAAGGAAGCAATTTGCAAATCACAAAACAACCAGGCAATTTTATTTAATGAAATGATATTAACAGACACAGTAGCATCATCACCATCAAAGCCACTCACACAACCATTAGCAAAAACTACATTTTGTCATAGAAAAACAGAAAGCAAGAAAAAAGGAGACTTGACTGACACAACTTTTGCATGGAAACCTTTATATTAGCATAAACCAGTGTCCGCAACATGCTTTGCACATGATTTAAATGAGAAAATGAAAGGAGACTTGTTTGGGGGCCATGAAATAAAAGAGGCAAAAACCAAAGTTCTGAAGTCAACAAGCATCAGGGCAAGGCTGGAAATGAAAGTGGAGTAGAGATGCATGGTTCCCATACCATGAGTCCTCATTATATATATAGTAGAGATGTACAAAAGATGAAGAAAAAAGATTTAAATCCTCATTTGGCTTATCTGCTAAATAAGCAGAGAATAAAATTTATCGCAATTAAGAAGGAAAGGCAGAGGGAGGAAATGTCCCATTCAAGTAAAAATTTCATTAAGTACATCACTGAAAAAGTTATGTTGCATGTGCTTTGTGCTCTGCACATTGTAGCCAGCAAGCAAGTACAGAAAACCAGAACAAGTCTTTTGCATTAACGCCTTACTGCACAGTGTGCTCTGTGAGTTCTAGCTAGAAAGCAAGCATTGTAAAAAAGAGTAGGAGTGCTAGCACACCATTGCCTATTTAGCTTTGCTGTTTGCGTATCTTCTTTCCACTTCCCATTCCCTTGGGAAAAAAAAATAAGTACACAAAGATGATGTGCATCTGTTTGAATCTGCTCAGTCCTTTCATATGGCATTCTCAACGTAGTTGTGCTCTCTAGTGAAGCTGGAAAGTTTTGGGTGATAATAGTAGACATGATTAGCTTTTCCATCATGCTGCTCACAGCAACATATTTCTTAAAATTCGTTATCAAGTCAGTCATAGAGATAAAAATACTTATATAGAAATTGATAGAAACAGAATTATAATTCCCATACCAATTAATGGCTAGATCTAGGACTGACAAAATATGACTCGACCCACCAACTTGAGCCGTGTTCGACCCATCATAAACAGATTTGGATTTAAGCTAAATAAGTTTGGGTCATAAACAGATCGACCCGTTTAATCCGTTTAATATTTGGATCGGATTTGGATTTTAGGTATCTGACCTATTTAACCTATTTAATATTCAGATCGAGTTAAGTTAGATAACCCACTTAACATGTTTAATCTGTTTCTGACCCATTTAATCCGATCTGTTTCACCTGTTTAATCTGTTTAATACCTATTTAAAACCTACTTAACGTATTTCTGACCCATCTAATCCGACCTGTTTAATCCGTTTATTCCGTTTAATCTAATTTGACCTATTTAATAAACGGATTAAACGGGTCAGATTGGATTATCTGTTTAATAAACAGGTTGGGTTCAGATTTTTTAATCCGTTTAATAAACAAGTTGGGTTTGGATTGATAATTTTCTGACCCGACCTGACCCAATTGCCACCCCTAGCTAGATCCTCTTTTTAAAAAGAAACACCAATGAAAAGGAAACCATATGGAATTAAGCATATTGAAATTTTCCTTTATGCAATGCTACAAATAGAACAAACCCTAGAATCAAGAAAGCTAACCATTCCTTGCATGGACTCACAAGTTAAACCCAGTCATGGATAGCGGATTCCAATCTGCTTATGTAGAGAATAACTAAAGCAGCTAGGACTGGCAGAAAACAGCTCCTAGAAAAATAAATATCATAGTTCCTACTTCCTCTCAAGTCTCAAGAATACCACACAAAATATTAATTTTACTATGACAAAAGTCAAGAGAAGCCTGCATAAAAACTACACAGCTTCAGCATGACTCAAATCATACACAAGATGTTGAGTTAAACAATGCCACCAACCAATATGGGACACTACCACGGTTTAAATTCTTGGAATAAACCATGTGGAAGCAATAATGTGCCTCATGCCTTGGCACCTCAAGGCCTTTTATATACCAATACAGGTAGCCTAGATATAATCCATTTATGGTTGAATTCATGGATCAACATATGGTTCACCAAAGTTTGCAAACATTTTCATGACTGACTATTAACCAGAAGCAATCCTTTTCATGTTCTGGGTCGATGTTTTACCAAGGAAAATTTATGTAAGAGATGGATCCATCATGAAACCTTAAATATTGACAGGTAAGAGAATCTACACCGTTGATTACACATTTTAAGCTTATGCAGTCAGTGAGAACCAATCAAAGTTGGCCTACACTCATATAAGACCAACAAGAAAGGCAGTCCAAGAGCCAGCATAACTGTGTGCATGTTTCTTTTTGTATAGCAACTCAAAACTGATACAAAGCAATATGAAGATTCATCACTGACAACAGCTTATAGATGTTTTGGGTGTCCTTGTCATGCTCTAGGTTTATGACACATCAAACATGACCTTAAAGGAAACTGTGAGTACAATGCACCATTGCTTAAGTGACAGCTTCCAATCTTTCAAAGATTCATGATCTCTGATCCCCTAAATCAGCAAACTGCCAAGGCATCCAACAACATTGTAGTTTATCAAAATGGAACACTTCTAAGAATTGTTTGCTTGAAGGCTAGTCACGTTATAACAATGCACCATGTGCAATGTAACAATGCCTCAAGTAGCCTAAACTCCTGTCAGTCCTTTTCCTCCATATTAGGGTCTAGGACCAAGCATTGGACAACTCACAAGACATGGTCCATGGCCACGGCCTACATACATTAAAAGGAGTAGATTTAGATAGGCATGATGGCTGCCACTCAAGATTCATTTTCCTCAATAAATGGCATGTCTTAAAACTCCTTTCATCATTCTTGTGAACTTGTGAATTTCTACTTATTATTGCTTGAAAGGGAAACAAGAAACAAGAAACAACAATAGTAATGTTAAAAACAACAAAATGGAATTCAAAAGGAGTTATTTTCCTGAAATAGCATAGTTACCATGAGAAGGTGAGAAGTTGGTGAATTAAAGGATGTATAGGAGTAACACTGCTAATGGAAAAATAATCGGTGAAATACCAACTATCATATTAAAGGATTCTAAAACAAGGAAATGAGGAAGTGATAGTGAGATAAAGAATCATATTTGTATAAGAGGGATGCAATGGAGCCATGCCCTAACATCCCATACCCAATTGCCTCGCCTATGGTTCATGGAATCCAACTAGGTCTTAAATAGGATCCACAATTCAAAAGAATCCTCAAAGGCACCCCTTGGATGGGGTCACAGAATGTCTACTCCCCATGTCGCCCCACCCACATGAGAGAAGGAGAGAGAGATCAAAGTTGGTGTTGGTACAAACCCAACATCCTTTGATCACCATAGTGTGACCTCTATGACCACACAGCGGGGCCTATGTGGTGAAACAAGATCTCAGGGCATCCCATCATATTGCTCCCATGGGGTTCATTGCATGAAAAGCCACTCATGGTGGCAATAGAGGATCCAAAATCTTGGGCACAACAAAGGGTTTGATGGACTAGATAAGGTGGTGGGTTGGTGTGATCAAGAAGCAAAAGCAATATGGATGAAGGATTGGGTTTTGGGTTGGGTTGGGGGGGGGGGAGTGGTGTGGGCAATAGTGAAGAGAGGTCTTGCAATATGGACATGTAGGAGGGAAGAGTGAAGGACTATAAGTTGGGCATGGATCCCATGTTTATTTTTCAGAGAAAGAAGGTAAAACAAATACCATAGGAGGCTTGGTATTTGGTAAATTCCTGAGTGGTTGGTAATCCATACTTGACAAAAATACCTCCAATAAAGCTGTATATGTAATCTTTGAATTTGTTCAAATGTCTTTCTAAATTCATTCAATAAAGAGCTTACAATTAAGATGGAGATGGTGTTATGCAAAGGGCTATGTGATTATAATCATTATATAAAAACTAATTGGAGATGACGATGCTATCTTAGTATTAAAAAATTATTTGATGTTGAAGGATATATTTATAAATTTGACCATATTCCTATATAGATTTACCTCCAACCAAACGTAATAATCTTTTTTCAGCATCATTTTTCAGAGTCATTTTTCCACCAGCCAAAAATAGTAAAAGTCATTTTCCTCCACAATCATTTTTCCAAACAAATGATTCTCAGGTATTGTCAGATTACCTCGTAATCTGACATACCCCAACCAAACGGATCCTAAGGATTTGTGAGGATGATAGTGAAGAGTAGTCTTGCAAGGAGTAGTTAAGAAATTTAAAAATTACCAAGTCTATATAAGAGAGAGAGAGAGAGAGGAAGGCTCGAGAGAAGAATTGGCATGGATGGATATGCAAGAGGGAAGGGAGATGATCCCAAAAATGAATCTGAAAAATCTTCCAATAATAGCAGAGGTAGCCACTAATAGAAAGAAATTGAGAACAAGGATCTACAAGTCAGCTCACGAATTATAACCAAGAAACCCACTGTTGAATTGGTGGCTGATGGTTTCTATTTTCTTATCGACTAGAACATGCCATGTGTAAGGATGAATGAGTTCAGACCAGAACCTCACACACTGCTTGGTAGTTTGCTTTTAGTTTGCTTTTAATAGTAGAATAGTAATATCTGAACCACAACATAAAACTACTTTTCAGTTTGTACCCATTTTTCATTGGTTGGCTAGTTTTGACAAAAACCAAATGAATTAGTTCCACAACCAGCAAGATCTCATGGGAGTTGCATCGTCTAGAAACCAATGTAATTAAAGATGGCGAAACTCATAATGACAATATGAGGAAAACATTAAAACATAGTTTATAGGGAAGGGATCAGAAGGGATTCATTTTGTGATATTATATTGTGTCAAAATTTAAAAAAAAAAGTAATAATACTAGAAAATCAAAAGAATCCACTTCTACTATTCCGTTCGTCATTATAGGATTAAATTTATAATCTTTACCACTTATTTAGTTCAATAACCATCAAAACACCCTGTTTTCAGATAATTTAAGGGATGTTTCTTTTAGAAATTTCTCATGCATTCCTCATTAGAGGTGAAGTTACATTTGTTTCAGATCCCCAAAGAAGTTCCAAAAAAAAAAAGGTTATTCGTAAGCAAACAAAATGCACAGCAGGGCTTGTACCCAAGAATCCCAAAAAGATTAAGGATAATAGATTAATCGATTAAAAAATAATTCAGCATCTTCGATGAATGTGATGATCATATATCATTTCCATTCAAAATTTGATCCGATATCTCCAATTCAACGCCTCGAATGTTTATAAATCAAACAATTACGACACAATATCGAAGAAAATAGAATTCCAAACTTTCAACGAAAGCATCTGAAAGAAAAAGGAATAAAAATTCCGAACAAGTCGTTACGCATCTAAAAGGTGGATCTCTTGGGGAAAGAAAAATAAGACTAAACACACTAAATCTGTAACGCGAAACAAAGAAAATAAAAATAATAAGATAAATTTAGAAAAGTTGATTGGATTTAGACCTCGGGAGGAAGGGGTTCTGCATCTCGACGGAGAAGGCCAACGCGCCGACGGAGGAGCCGAGTTTTATAGTCACCGCCCCCTCGTGTGCCGCCGCGAAATGCTCCACTAAAGGGCCCACCCCTCCGCCACCCTCCTCCGCCGCGGCCGCCTGGCTCCGCAGCCCCTCCGGGCTCTTCGCCACTGCCCGATCGAACACCGCCAGCATCTTTTCCGTCCGATCTGATCCAATGCACCACTACTCGATCGCTCGATCTCACCCTTTCTCTCTCCTTCCTCCGATCACACGACGTTCTTGCAATGGAAGCAGCGGGTCGAAGCTGGATATAAAGACCAAGAGTTCTGAAAATACCCTGAGTTCTTGGACGAAATTACTGCTTTGGTATGCCGCTCAAACAGATCCGATACAGCTCTCGATGCAGATGTTAGTGGGATGAAAGAATTCATATACATATGTTAAACGAATACCTGTTGATTAATCAAATTTTATAATCATAAAATCAAAATATTATTAAATGATTAATAGGTATAAATATGATTATATATTTTTAAAATTTTTAATATTATATAAAATTAAATATAATTATAAATAATAATAAATATTTGAATATGATCGAATGATTATTTTTTATTTCGAATCAAAATAGATAAATTATTATATATATTTAAAATAATTAAAATAAAAATAGATCAAAATAAATATTATCTTTTCTATTTTGATAAGATATAGATAAATTTGAAAAGCATATAATGGATTGACAAACTTCATTAAGATAGAAAAACATAAAATATGGATGTAATATATCCACATCAATATGTATTTTTAACAGAATTATTTAAATTATTATTATATTTGGATAAGATTTAAAAATAAAATTAGAGCAAGAAAAATATTATCCCATCCACCTTGCAGGGTACGGATAAATTTGGAAAGTGTGGATGGAAGAAACATAAAATTTGATCGCAAATGGAGACACGTACACGGGTTATCTCAAAGTCGCAGAATTATTGTGGGTTGGAAGAAAGAATGGGGCAGAGGTAACGGCAATGGGGAATAAAGAACGGACGGTTGGGATTCTCACAAGGGAAGCGATGTCCAAAGCCCCTTTTTCCACAGAATCGGAGGGTAGTTTGGTAAATTTGTGGAGCAAAAGTCGGTGCTTATCCATTCCGGATGACGAACAAAAATGTCGGTGCTTATCCATGCATCATCGGCGACGCGTCATCAAGTTCCTTTGCTGAATAAGAAAGGAATAAAAATATATAAACGCGGATCATACCATGTGCTTAATGAGATCATGCTGCTACCTTATTTCTTTACGTAGGGAATGATGCTTGTCATTGTTTTCATCCAATTGCAAGCTAAATGCATCACACAATCATGGTCGCGCTTTTTTCCCCTAAATTCTCTTTAGCAACATGGAATGGTGCGATCTCTTAAGTAGGCTTCAAGATCCTTACCAATAAAATGATATGGTTGTTTGTTCTGTGCACAAAAAAAAAAAAAAAAATTCTTCAATCGAATGGCAGAACAAGATTAGTGTAACTCACAATGGTTGATATGATACATCCAAATGATTCAATATTGAATTGCCAAACTAGTATTAATATATTTAAGGAAATTTTTCCTATACACATGACCGACGCCGAAAGCATTTTTCTTATTCAAATATTTTCTCCAATATTTCATGTTTCAGCATAGAAATCCATTGTATCCAACATCCTCCTGGATAATGTTGAGATTTCCCAAGCTCCACTCAATGTTAATGTTTTAATAGAGTTCTCTTTTCTTTTTGATACTTCATACCATATGCTAGGAGAATTATTTAAGAAATATTAAGAGCCTATTTGGGTATTCCTATATCTCGTATGAAACGGGGACGTCAGCTTGTTTAATCTATATCTGCTAAAAACTGATTCAAAGCTTACCTTAAATCTCAATCTATGAGCTTGTTGGCCTACAGGAAAAAAAAAAACTCATAAAAATCCTTTTTTCTCTCATAAGTTTTGGATTAGGAAGGTTCTAGTTCGATATGGGCCCTATCAAATATGCTGGCTAATCTATGAATCCAGCAGAAAAAATCCAACCTAATCTTGAATTTTCCAAACAGGCCCTAAGTTCTCTAAAAGAAATAAGGTTGAGGTGATTGATGCCCCAAATGGAAAGAATTTCTATGGAACATCTTTATAAACACCCTTCTCTTGGTTTGTATCCTTGACATGGGCATGAACCATTTTGGCCATGTTGAAAGACTGCTTTGTAACATTATTGCAATATTTATATTTGTCACTCTCCAAAAGAACCATGCCCTATAACACCAAAATATTTTCTAAAATTCTTTTGTATAACCAACCTAATGTAATGTTCAGTTATATAGTTTAAAAATTTCCATCCCCTTAGCAACTATTAGGAGCCAAGGTTAGGTGCCCATGAGGGCATGCCCAAGCTCACTCAAGCCCCGGTTCATGTTAAAGTTATTACATGGGGATACCTAATTATTGTAATTATCACAACTCCCCTAAATTCCATAAAACTTCCCCAACTGTCTTTGCATTAAAAGGAAGGGGATCAAAAATAGGAATTATTACCAAAGTGATTTTCTCTCCTAAAATTAGTTTCAAATCAAGCTTTGTAGAGCATATGACAATGTCAAGGAGACTACTTCATTGAGTGACTTGGTTGAGGGCTTGAGTCTATAGTAGAATGTAACTATTATCTATTGTGATGGCTAGAGTGCCACACATTTGATTGAAGTGAAAAAGGCTAGGCATATTGATGGTAGATGCTACTTCACTAAAGAGATTATTGTAGATGGATATTTTACAATCCAGAAGATCCTACAACATATAACATAGTTGATATGATGAGTACATCTGCTTCTATTATGAAGTTCAAAAATTGATAGGACTTGATTGATGTTTGCAATGGCTGATTTGTGCCTTTAAGTGCTTGTGGAGGACATGATCATAGAGCTTGGTCAAATGCAATGCAAGATGGAGATTTGTTTCTGTGTATTTTTGTATTTAGAGAGTACACTGGATGGCCTCTCCTCAGGCCTTCAATAAGGCCTATTATAAGGGCCAAATAAATTTTTTAAAATATCTTTAAATGTATAAGTTTCGATTATCCTAGCATATCTAGGATTGCATCTTTATTTTAGGTGTTTTTGAGAGCTGATTTTATCCTCTTTATTCTTTTCATCATTATTAAAGTTTCTTCTATTGTCCCTCTATAGATTTAGACCATAAGCAAAATCATGTGAATCTTTATACTCCTGTGTCTCTATTTGCTTTGCTATCTCTAAATCTAGTTTCTTTAGACAGCATGAAAGAAAGGAAACCTTGCCCTCTTCCAATGTCTCCTCCATTGGTCTTGACTGCTGCGAATACTACTACTACAACATCTGTGATGAGAAGTAGGTAGAGCAACGGCGTGGTCTTTGCCATTCAGACCCACCATCGACTCGATATCCTCTTCAATAATATTGGAAAGGTAGGCCCCCAGTCCACTTTTTAGGGATGAGTTTGGAGAAGTGAGATGACATCATGGTCGTCAATGTACAAGATGTCACGCCTCCGATCCGAGATTTTGAATCGAGGATCATGGCAACCGCCGCATATTCATAGAAAACTCTTCTCATAAGCATGCAAGGCATCTTATCATGCTATCTTAAAACAACAGTGAAATAATTAGTCAATAATTTAAATATAAAACATAACGATCTAAATTTCTTCTTTAATATCTTAATAAATTCAACAATGATTCATAGGCCTTACACCAAATTCAATAAGACTTTCAACCTAAATTAAAAGTATAGAGATTCTGCTTCTGATCACTCTTCCATTCATATCTTGTATCATCTTAATTCCTCAACATCTGTAAAAATAGAAAAATAGGAGGTAATGAGCTAGATAGCCCAGTAAACAATGATCACTTCTCAACAGATTTCATCAGGCATTTAAGTAAATAATCATTTATAGAAAATAAGCATATATAGTTCATCAATTCGAAATCAATTTCAATTATGCAACATGATTCATGCCAAATTCATTTCTTTTTCGAAAATTCAAGTTTCTTTCCAGATTTCAATTTCTTTCGTTCTTAAATTCTTTTCGTCAACCATGAGCTATGACCATATTTTTTCTGTGGTAGGGTCATAACGCCGCGTATCTTCTTGCGGTGAGCTGCGAATCATCTGGCAGCAAAGTCCTTCGGAACCGCTGGTCTCTCTAGCGGTTTGTCGCTGGTCTCTCTGACGACGTAAACCCTCAGGACAAATCAATTGCCAACGTATATGCCCCCATTGGCAGGGTCCTTTACATAGTTAGGTTGTCAATTCATAATGTTCTTATATCATAATTCTTCATAAATCATATTTCATATTCTAATTTCGATAGTAAAATATAAATCATGTAGTATCGAAATCAATCAATATAATGCATCATGGAATCAATATGTTCAATCATGCTTTATCATAACATTTCAAATAAGATATTTTCATAACAAAATACCATTCATCCAATTCATGCATCGTTTCACAAATCATGTCCGAAAAATACATTATAATTTGTCGATAAATCTAGACAAACTGAAACATTACTTACCTCGAACGTATTCCAATAAACCCACATAATTCTATAAATTTTTCTTTCAAAAATTCTGTTCGTAGATCATAACGTGATATCCCATGATCAAACATCCACAATCCTATATAGAATCAATTTCAATAATTAGAAAGAATACGAATACCATATTTCAACGGTTTAGATTGGGTCCGATCATCTAATTTTATCTAATCAAAATCTAATTAGGACCTAAATGATCCAAAGTTTGACTATCAAATCAAATCAGATTCGAAGTGATAGGATCGAGGTTTCTTCATCGATTTCATAAAATCAAATGGAGAGAGAAAATCAGAGGAGAGAAAATTCATGAGGTACAATTCGAATTGATCAGGTAACACAATCCAATATTATGATTGATCCAATATCTCTAGTGGTGAAATCAACATGATCAAATCAAGTCATGGTGAGATCGAAATCATGGATGATCAAATCTAAAGATTCATGGTCCGATCAAGATGGGTGCCAGTACGCTGTCTGATAATCATGGATCAGGGTTCTTATTAGAATCAGATCAAGACTATTAAAAAAAATTTCTTCATTCACTAATATTTTTAGAGAGAGAATCAATCAAGAGAGAGAATATTTAGAGAGAGAAATTTTTAGAGAGAGAAAATTCTAGAGAGAGAAAACTCATCTTGAATTCTTCAGACAATATGATTCAACAAATTTGATCGATCAGATCAAATCATGTTAAGATTATCATGTGGACAATTCAATAAAATCATGAGAAATAAAATCTAAAAATATCTGATCTGATCAAAGTGGATGTCGGTGTACCGTCCGACGATTACAGATCAAAAATCTATCACGATGATCATTTAAATTCATCATCATTCTTCTCAAAATTTTAGAAATCTTAGGAGAGAGAAATAATCTAGAAGAAAGATTCTAGAGAGAGAAAAGAGAGAAAGTCTAATTCTAGAGAGAGAAAATACTAGTTCAGGCTGAAGAGAGAGGAAAGAGAGAGAAACTCTCTTTCTCACATTTTATTATTTATATCATTATTTATTAATTAATTTATTTTATTTTTTTCTTCTTTTTTTTCTTTTTTTTCATGGAAGAGAGAGGAGAAAATCCTATTTATTATTATTATATTATTTTTCTTCTTCTTTTTCTCTTTTTTTTTTCTTTTTTTTCTTTTCTTTTCCTTCTTTTTCTTTTCCTTTTCTTTTTCTTTTCCTTCTTCTTCTTCTTCTTTTCTTCTTCCTGTGGGTTCCTTTGAGCCGAAACAGGGGACCGTGAGGTCCCCTCGTTGGAGTTCCGACCGACGGCGCAGCCGGTGTGGGGCGACCGTCGGCAGGAGGGGGGCGACTTGACGATGAGAGGAGGGCCAAATCGGTGGTCGGCGGTGACCATCGGCATCAAAAAAATCGAAGAAAAAGGGCAAAAATAGAGGTTCTTCCGCAACAAAATCCGACGACTCCGGTCGCCGGCGAGTGTGCACACTGGCACGGGAAGGAAAGGGGAGAAGAGAGGAAGGGGAGGAGGCTTATCTCCGACGCCGGCGAGGCTTTTCCGATGAGCAATTGGACGGACACAGGGACGGGTCTCCGTGAGGATTTTCCGACGATTGCCGCCGTTTTGTCCCGGGATTTCTTGATGAGAGGGAGAGAGGAGGGTTCTCCTCCTTAAATAGAGCCGGAGGGGGTTCTTTCCGACTCTGATTGGGAGCCAGCGAGAGGAGGAAGAAGACTCCCTTTGGGAGTCTTCTCTCCTGTTTTCTTTCTTTTTTTTTCGTTTTGGGCTTTGGTGGGCTGGGATTCTTACATGGGCTGGGCCATCACATTCTTCCCCTCTAAAAAAAATTTCGTCCTCAAATTTTTTTTGCTTGAATCTTCATAGTTTCTTACTTGAATCTCATCCATAAATATTTTAATATTCTAATTCTTGATGTAAATTCATTCTTAAATCATTTCATAAGAAAAAAATCGGTACATCAAATATCTATCTGAAACGGAACCATTCATTTTCTTATTTATCAAGATCAACATCTCAAAAATTTTCAATATTTCAAGATTTCAAAATTATGATCTCATTTTCTGTAAAAATTAATGTTCAATATCTCACGACTCAAATTAAAATCAAATCTATCTCTTGTGAATAGAAGAAGGTCAATGTCTCTATTCTTGCATAAGAACTTCATTCATCATCATTCATTTATTTATTTGTATATATTTTTTTAAATATTAATCACTCTTAATTTCAACCCATCATAAGCTTGGAAAAACATACTTATGTGAATCATTTGATGATATCCCAATCAATCAAAATTCAAAAATATTTTCTCTTATTCGTACTTTCAAAGATTGAAGATTTATCATTTCAATCTCATTCTCGAACTTTTGATATTTTAATTCTCGATACAACTTCATCATTAAGTCATTTCATAAAGATCAATATCACCATTGTTGATTGAATCAATATCACTATTTTTAGTCATCAAAATTTTCTTACTCAAACCCTCAAACTCTTAAATATTCTAATTCTTGAAGCAAATTTTATCATTAAGTCATTCAATAACTCAAAAATTGATCTAAATCAAAACTATATTTTTCTTATAATCAAAATCAATGTCTCTATTCTAAGTAAGTATATCAATTTGCTTTATCTAAACATTCACTACTCTTAATTAATCGATTCATTATCAAATTAAATTATAAATAACTCCAATCTATCTTTTGTAGAACAATCGTCAATATCAATAGATAACCTCAATCTTTTCCATTCAGTCAGAGAAATAATAATGATCAAAAGAGTTCTAACTTCAAATTTATTATACCCTAGAGATAAATATTTGAGTATAATAATCTAAGATCAAAATCATCATTCGATAAACGATCTCAAATTCTTCCTAATAAATAGAGAATTATAAAATTTAATTTTAGGATATTCTAAATCTAAAATCAAAGGTCCACTCATCCTAGAATTAGGATGCTAATTATTTTTGTAGCATAGTAGGTGGAAGCACCACTTTTAAAAATCATATTAGGATATCTAAAATAATTCAATTTTTTTTTAAAATATTATTCATTCTAATATCAATAAATTTCTTGTATCAAACCATATCATCTATCGTAATTCTTTAACTCAAAGGGTCAACATTCCTGACTTACTCAAAGTAATCCAAATTACCATGCTTCCGCTGCGCACTCTAATCTAACAATCAAAATTTTTTAGGTTCACCAAAAAAAAATTGATCAAATTATTTTTTTATCTTATCAATAGAAAAATCTAAAATTTTAAATTGCAATTGAAGCCAAAGATTAACTTTCAATTCTCATTCATATTTTTACTGGTGTACAATAATCTTGATTAACCCTTGAGTCCAATATCATATTTAAAACTATATAGATTTACTATAATCAATGTGAATCAAATTTTAATTCTCATATCAATTCAATTCGATAATTTTTAAATCAAAATCTTTATAAGTCAAATCAACGAGAAAATCCTTCGATGCTCCACCAAATTTGGATATAATCAGAATATATAAGAATTTTAAATCATTATTTTTTTTAAAAAATTTCTATCATCAGGATCTTCAATATCTATCAAATATCCTTTCATAACAATCATACAAGCTTTAAAAATTAAATCTCCATTTAATAATAGATTCAATTTGGACCTCGTTAACAAAAGCAAAGGAACTCCATATCAATTTCTAAATCCAAAATTTCTAAATTATAAATTCACATGGATCCCTTATTCTGAAATAAATATAAATCAGATCTTTTACCTTAATCTAAATATATCATTTTTTTTCATTAACAACCTCAACAATAATATCAAAAAATCTTTTGATCAACTTAGATATGAAATCTTTAAATTAAAATTTCATACACATCATGTACTCTCCAAGAGACATAATAAGATCCATTATCTAGATCTAAGGATATGATTCAAGATTCCAGTACGATGAATATTCTACAACCTCATAATCGATTTCATCAATAAGAAATAGGTTTCTTTGCAATATCCTCAAATATGCATTCATCCTAATATGTCACTTTATATATAATCCACATACCAAATTTAATTTCAATAAATATTTCAATCAAGCTGTGATAACCCGGCCCAATTGAGGCCCAAAACCAGCTCAAAGCCCACCCGAAAAAAAAAAAAAGGAAAAAAAAAAACAGAGCAGGAAGACTCCCGATCGGAGTCTTCCTCTTCTCCGATCAAGAATCGGAGTCCTAGGGCCATTGAAAGACCCTAGGACGAACCCTATAAGAAACCCCCCTCTCTCCTCTATGGGTAGACCCTTCAGTCGCCGTCGATTGCCGGAGATTTCCTCCGATTTTCCTGTTTGAAGCCACGACTCCTCGACCCGTGTTCGCCGCGATTGCACGCCAGTGGGGGTCACTGGAGGTTGTGGTAAGGTCTTCCTTCTCTCCCTCTCTTCTCTCCCTTCTTTCCATGCCCGTGAGCACGATGGCCGGCGACAGGTGTCGCCGGATTTAGTTGGAGAAGGAAACCCCCTGTTCACCACCTCTTTCCTCTGATTTTCCGACGCCGACGGTCTCGCCGACCGCGGCTCTGGTCTCTCCGAACCCGGGAGGGTCGGCCGTTGCCGTCGGCCACCACCGGCCATGTTATGGCCTTGATCAGCCGATCAAGGCACGGGACCTCAAGGTCCCCTATTTCGGCCCAATAAAAGCCCGGGAAGAAGAAGAAAAGAAAAGAAAAGAAAAAAGGAAAAAGAAAAAGAAAAGAAAAAGAAAAAGAAAAAAGAAAAAAGAAAAGAAAAGAAAAGAAAAAAAAAAAAAGCAAAGAAAATACAAAATAAAAAAATAATAATAATAATAATAGAAATAATAATAAGAAAAGAGAAATTTTTCTCTCTTCCCTCTTTTTCTCTCTCTCTCTATTGTCTCTCTCTAAAAAGAAAAAGAAAAAGAAAAAAAAAAAAAGAAAAAAAATATATATATAAATATATATATATATGTGAGAGAAAGTTTCTCTCATCCCTCTCTAAAGTCTTTCTCTCTCTAAAATTGGATTCGTTCTCTCTTTACTTTCTCTCTCTACTTTCTCTCTCTAAAAAAAATAATAATAATAATAAAAAAATCTATGAATCCCTTATTAGGCTATCTTCTTCACTTTTAGGGACCTATGACCTTAAATCGGGTTAGAGCCGAAGGGAGAGATTTATTGGACTGATTATCAAATCGGTCACTTCTTTATATTATATAATTTTATTAAAAATATGGAATTTATTAATGATTTAATATTTAAATAGGAATGTCTGATTCTTTTAAGGAAGATTAAAAGGTCCGGGACGATCGAGGTAAGTAGATCTTATGCTCCTTATTTATTTTTAAATGATCATATTTTTATGCAAAAAATTGTTATTGATAAAATCATAATTTTTCATAAAATAAGGATCAGCATATATGATATGAAAAAGCATGTTTTATTATGAGCATTGATTTCATGAATATGTCTTATGAAAATAGCATGATTATGAAGCATGAATTTCATTTTTTTCCATCTATATATATGTATGCTTTAAGAAAAAGATATAAAGATTTCAAAGGCTCTCAGATGGCTATGAATGAATCCCTTCGGGAAGGTCGACATCCGGAGCTAGCATCCACATGAAACATGACCCTGCCAGCGGGTATAAAGTTGGCACATGAATTAAGAACTCGGTCGATTAAGAAACATGGCTCTGTCACGGGTATAATAGTGACCTTAGCAAGAATGTCTGTGAGCTATGTTTTGAAACATGACATGAATACATGATAAAAATGATTTACGATTCATAATTGTGAAATATACATGATTTATGCATGCATGATGAGCTTATAACTTATTTTATTATATGCTCTATGAAATATTTATTTTTGCAATAATTGTTATTTGCTAAATGATGCATTATCATAGAAAACTTATGCCTGATCCGGTAAGGAAGCGAAAGTCTACTTACTGAGCTAGTGTAGCTCATATTCTTTTTATTTTCTCTTTTATGTACAGAGAAATAAGGCTAGGATCGAAGGAAAGAGAATCCAAGCTTGGAGATCAGCAAAGCAAGTTTAGAAATTTTTGCTCTAGGAATTCAGTTTATGGATTGTAGTCTTTATGAATTTTAAGACTTGAATTATTTTATCTCTGGATTTAGATGCTCTGAACTAGTTTTGATTTAATTAAATAATTAAATTAAACTTTATTATTACATTTATTGGAGATACACCTGTTATTATATTTAAGAAGATGAATTTTGGCTTCATGTTATTGTGGGTCCATCCCTCGGTAGCATGGCCGTGTTATGTCCCGGATTCGGGCGTGACATTTTATGGTATCAGAGCAATAGGTTTAATCAAGGATAGAACTTAAAACCTAACAGTGAGTAGCTAGGTTATGCATAGTTAGACTTTGACTTAAATTATTAACTGTACTGTAACTCTGTTATAAAATAACGTAATAATGATTGACATTTGAATAGGAAGCGATGAGCTATAGGGAGGGCGAGACTTTGGCAAATATGGCCGCTAGGACAAGAGGAGCAAGAGGAGCAAGACTGACGTCACGAGGATCTGATAATCAACCAGCTGAGCGGGCTCCTGACACACCGGCCACACAGCGGACATTGCTGGTGTATGTCAAGTGGTGGCTCAGCTTATTCAGCAGTAGGCACAGACTGCTCCTCGACCGACATTATCTATGGAGTCATACTATGAGAGATTCAGAAGGCTCAACCCACCTCTATTTGAGGGTGGATCTGATCCTATGGCTGCAGAGACATGGATTCGAGAGATAGAAAAGATATTTGATGCCCTGCAATATCCTGAAAATGTGAAGGTCCGATTAGCCATCCCTATGTTAAAAGAAAATGCCGAGTTTTGGTGGACTGCAATAAAAGCTGCCTATGAGAACAATGATGATCAGCTCACTTGGGAAGAATTCAAAGAGATATTTTATGACCATACTTTCCGGAGACAATGAGGTTGGTAAAAGAAAATGAGTTTCTAGCCTTAAAACAAAAGGATGATATGACGGTGCTAGAATATGCTAACAAGTTTAATGAGCTAGGCCGCTTCTGCCCCCAGCTTATGGAATTCGAAAGGAGTAAAGCTAACAGATTTGAACAAGGTCTAAGATATAGAATTCGATCCCTCTATCTTCTCATATTTTCAATAACTACAAGGATGTACTAGAGCGAGCTTTGAAAGTGGAATCTGAATTGAAAAGAGCAGAACTAGAAAGAGGAGATAAGAAGAGACCAAGATCAGCAGGAAATCTAAAGGATCAGCAGAAAAATTTCAAAAATAATAACTCTGATAAGAAGAAAGAATCTTCATCCTGCTCTTACTGTGGAAAAAATCACAATGGACCTTGTCTCAAGAGGATTGGAGCATGCTTCTTATGTGGTGAAAAAGGACATATGGCTCGTGATTGCCCAAATAAGAAAAGAGATGACACTAGATCTAACAAACCAGTTGATCAAAAATAAAAAGGAAACGCACGAGTGTTTACTTTAAACCAGCAGGAGGCCAATGCAAATGATCAAGTGGTGACAG
This sequence comes from Elaeis guineensis, assembly GCF_000442705.2. Classification (NCBI taxonomy): domain Eukaryota; kingdom Viridiplantae; phylum Streptophyta; class Magnoliopsida; order Arecales; family Arecaceae; genus Elaeis; species Elaeis guineensis. Next base: position 8,362,200 of record NC_026002.2, read on the forward strand.
TATTATCCCAGTCAATTCTATTTATGCTCGTGTGTTATTCGATTCTGGCTCTTCACACTCTTTTATATCTCTCAAGTTTGCTACTTCTTTGAATTATGTGCCTGAAAAACTAAATAACCATTATATGTTAGCACACCTTTTAAAAATATTGTTGTTGCTGACATTATTTTCAAGAATTGCATAATCCAAATAGAAGAAAAAAAAATTAGCAGCAGATTTGATTCAGCTAAATATGTATGATTTTGACGTTATTCTTGGGATGAACTGGTTATCTTCATACCATGCACATATTGATTATTTTGGAAAAAGAGTGGTATTTCAAATTTCAGATGAACCACAATTCTTCTTTCAAGGCGAAGTTCATAATACGGAATCCAAACAATCTTTGGGTATAATCTCAATTATGAACACAAGAAAAGTTTAAGGAAAGGATGCAAAGCATTTTTGGCCCATGTAATAGACGTCGAGAAGGAAAAGATAAAGCTGGATGATATCCCAATTATCAAGGAATTTTCTGATATTTTTCCAGATGAACTACCCGAATTGCCCCCAGAGCGTGAAGTTGAATTTAAAATTGATATCACCCCAGGAACCGGACCTATTTCGAAACCTCCTTACCGGATGGCTCCCGTAGAATTACGAGAATTAAAGGATCAACTGCAAGAACTTTTGAATAAAAAGTTTGTCCGGCCAAGTACATCACCCTGGGGAGCTCCTGTGTTATTTGTGAAAAAGAAAGATGGAAGCATGCGATTATGCATTGACTATCGGGAGTTGAAACAAGGTAACCATAAAGAACAAATATCCTCTTCCATGAATAGATGACTTATTTGATCAACTTCAGGGTGCTCAAGTTTTCTCCAAAATCGACTTACGATCGGCTATCATCAACTAAGAATTAGAGAGGACGATGTACCTAAGACTGCATTTAGAACCAGGTATGGCCATTATGAATTTTTAGTAATGCCTTTTGGACTAACCAATGCACCGGCTGCTTTTATGATATGATGAACAGGATTTCAAGCCGTATCTGGATCAATTCATTGTTGTTTTTATTGATGATATCCTAGTGTATTCTAAAAATATAGAGGAACATGAGAGACATTTGAAGATCGTATTTCAGACCTTGAAGAAAAGAGAAGCTCTTCGCCAAGCTTAGCAAGTGTGAATTCTGGTTGGATAGTGTTGTCTTCTCGGCCATGTAATATCCAAGGAAGGAATTTCAGTCGATCCAAAGAAGATGAAGCCGTGGTAAATTGGCCTCGACCGACTAATGTGACGGAAGTTAGAAGCTTCTTAGCTTGGCTGGTTATTATAGAAGATTCGTCAAAGATTTTCTCAAATTGCAATTCCTCTGACTCGCTTAACTCAGAAACGAATAAAATTTGAATGGAGCAGTGAATGTGAGCAGAGTTTTCAAGATCTGAAGCAACGATTGATATCTGCCCCAGTTCTTACTCTACCATCTAATGAAGGAGGATTTTCATTTATAGTGATCTTCTAAGAAAGGATTAGGTTGTGTGTGATGCAGAATATGAAGGTCATAGCTTATGCTTCTCGACAACTAAAAAGCCTATGAGCCAGAATTATCCGACCCATGATTTGGATTAGCAGCTATTATTTTTGCTTTAAAGATTTGGCGACACTATTTATATGGAAATCATGTGAAAATACTTTACTGATCATTAAAAGCTTGAAATACTTATTTACTCAAAAAGAGCTGAAATGAGCAAAGAAGGTGGCTTGAACTATTAAAAAGATTAATGATCTAAATATTAAATATCACCTGAAAAGCTAATGTGGTGGCAGATGCACGTTAGTAGGGAAGTCTTCAGCGAATGTGATGACTCTGCTATCCTTTCCGCAACCATAATTCTTAGGGATCTTGAAGATTTACCAAATTGAAGTGAACTTGTACTGATGTTAAAGAATGTGTTAGGCAAATTTAATGGTACAACCAGCATTGAATCGAACAGATAAAAGTGGGCCCAACAAAGTGATATTCATTTATGTCAGATTAAGAAGGACATGGAGAAAGGATTACGAACTGAGGTTTAGACTCCATACAGATGGAACTCTTTATTTTGGGAAAGATTATGTAATACCAGGTGATCCTGAACTAAAAAAAAAAATTTTGGAAGAAGCCCATAAATCCGTTTCTCTTTTCATCCCGGTAGTACAAAAATGTATAGAGATTTAAAACAACTCTTCTGGTGTAAATAGTAATGAAGGCAGAAGATAGCCTCGTTTTTTCTCAAGCTTGGAATGCCCAGATGGAAAGCCGAACATCAAAGACCTGCTAGTCTGCTAAGACCATTAGAGATACCAGAATGGAATGGAAACATATCACGATGGATTGTTACTGGACTTCCAAGGACAACAAGAAAAAGGATGCGATGGGGTGATTGTTACCGGACTTACTAAATCACTCACTTTCTACCTTTTCGAGTTGGCACTCCGCTTGATAAGTTAGCCCAGATGATTATTGATGGAATTGTACGTTGAGGATGTTCCAATAAGTATGATCTGATCGAATCCACGATTTGTATCTAGATTTTGAAAAAGTTTTCAAGATGCTTGGAACAGAATTGAGGCTTAGTAACTGCATTCCATCCTCAGACCGATGGCCAATCTGAAAGGACAATTCAAACTCTGAGGATATGTTAAGAGCTTGTGCTTTTGACTTCGGAGGACATTGGGATAATCATGTGACATTGATTGAATTTGCATATAATAACAGTTTTCATTCTAGTATCCAGATGGCACCCTATGAAGCCCTATATGGAAGAAAGTGTAGATCCCTCTGTATTGGGATGAAGTGGGTGAAAAGAAATTAATTGGTCCCGAGTTAGTTCAAGATGCCAGAGACAAAATTTATCTAATCAAGAGAAGACTCAAGGCAGCACAGGATAGACAAAAGAGTTGGGCAGATAGAAAAAGAAGAGAATTAGAATTTCAGGTCGGTAATCATGTTTTTCTAAAAGTATCACCTACTAAGGGTGTCATGAGGTTCGGGAGACATGGCAAGCTGAGTCCGCGATATATTGGACCTTTTGAAATTTTAAATCGAGTAGGAGATGTTGCATACGAACTAGCCTTACCACCAGATTTATCCAAAGTGCACAATGTCTTTCATGTTTCACTACTGAGAAGTTTGTACCTGATCCAAACAGTGTGATAAAGTATGAGCCATTGCAAGTTCATGAAGATCTAACCTATGAAGAATTTCCCTGAATTATTGATCGAAAAGAGCAAGTTCTAAGATGGCGTACATTCCATACGTAAAGATTCATTGGAGTAATCATGAAGAGAGAGAGGCTACTTGGGAGCTTGAAGATGATATGAAGACGAGATATCCACACTTATTTGAAAATGAAGGTATGTTAAATTTCGAGGACGAAATTTTTTTTTAAGGGGGTAGAATGTGATAACCGGCCCATGAGCCCAAAACCAGTAAACCCAAAAAAAAAAAAAAAAAAAAAAAGAGCAGGAAGACTCCCGATCGGAGTCTTCCTCTTCTCCGATCAAGAATCGGAGTCCTAGGGCCATTAAAAGACCCTAGGACGAACCCTATAAGAACCCCCCTCTCTCCTCTATGGTAGACCTTCAGTCGCCGACGATTGCGGAGTTTTTCTCGATTTTCCGTTTGAAGCCGACTCCTCGACCGTGTTCGCCGCGATTTCACGCCGGTGGGGGTCACGGAGGTTGTGGTAAGGTCTTCCTTCTCTCCCTCTCTTCTCTCCCTTCTTTTCGTGCCTGTGAGCACGATGGCCGGCGACGGGTGTCGCCGGATTTAGTTGGAGAAGGAAACCCCTGTTCCCGCCTCTTTCCTCTGATTTTCCAGCGCCGACGGTCACGCCGACCGCCGGCTCTGGTCTCTCCGAACCGGGAGGTCGCGTTGCCGCGCCGGCCACCACCGGCATGTATGGCCTGATCGGCCGATCAAGGCACGGGACCTCAGGTCCCCTGTTTCGGCCAAAAAGCCCGGGAAAAAGAAAAGAAAAGAAAAGAAAAAGAAAAAGAAAAAGAAAAGAAAAAGGAAAAAAAAAGAAAGAAAAAAGAAAAGAAAAAAAAGAAAAGCAAAGAAAAATAAAATAGAAAAATAATAATAATAATAAATAATAATAAGAAAAGAGAAAATTTTCTCTCTTCCCTCTTTTTTCTCTCTCTCTATTGTCTCTCTCTAAAAAGAAAAAGAAAAAAAAAAAAATATATAATATATATATATATATATATGTGAGAGAAAGTTTCTCTCATCCCTCTCTAAAGTCTTTCTCTCTCTAAAATTGGATTCGTTCTCCTCTACTTTCTCTCTCTACTTTCTCTCTCTAAAAAAATAATAATAATAATAATAATAAATCCTATGAATCCCTTATTAGGCTATCTTCTTCACTTTTAGGGACCTATGACCTTAAATCGGGTTAGAGCCGAAGGGAGAGATTTATTGGACTGATTATCAAATCGGTCATTCTTTATATTATATAATTTTATTAAAATATGAAATTTATTAATGATTTAATATTTTAAATAGGACTGTCTGATTTTTTAAGGAAGATTAAAAGGTCCGGACGATCGAGGTAAGTAGATCTTATGCTCCTTATTTATTTTTAAATGATCATATTTTTATGCAAAGAATTGTTATTGATAAAATCATAATTTTTCATAAAATAAGGATCAGCATATATGATATGAAAAAGCATGTTTTATTATGAGAATTGATTTCATGAATATGTCTTATGAAAATAGCATGATTATGAAGCATGAATTTCATTGTTTTTTCCATCTATATATATGTATGCTTTAAGAAAAAGATATAAAGATTTCAAAGGCTCTCAGATGGCTATGAATGAATCCCTTCGGGAAAGGTCGACATCCGGAGCTAGCATCCACATGAAACATGGCCCTGCCAGCGGTATAAAGTTGGCACATGAATTAAGAACTCTGTCGATTAAGAAACATGGCCCTGTCACGGGATAATAGTGACCTTAGCAAGAATGTCTGTGAGCTATGTTTTTGAAACATGACATGAATACATGATAAAAATGATTTACGATTCATAATTGTGAAATATACATAATTTATGCATGCATGATGAGCTTATAACTTATTTTATTATATGCTCTATGAAATATTTATTTTTACAATAATTATTATTTGCTAAATGATGCATTATCATAGAAAAACTTATGCCTGATCCGGTAAGGAAGCGAAAGTCTACTTACTGAGCTAGTGTAGCTCATATTCTTTTTGTTTTCTCTTTTATGTACAGAGAAATAAGGCTAGGATCGAAGGAAAGAGAATCCAAGCTTGAAGATTAGCAAAGCAAGTTTAGAAATTTTGCTCTAGGAATTCAGTTTATGTTTATGGATTGTAGTCTTTATGAATTTTAAGACTTGAATTATTTTATCTCTGGATTTAGATGCTCTGAACTAGTTTTGGTTTAATTAAATAATTAAATTAAACTTTATATTACATTTATTGGAGATACACCTGTTATTATATTTAAGAAGATGAATTTTGGCTTCATGTTATCGTGGGTCCATCTCTCGGTAGCATGGCCGTGTTATGTCCCGAATTCGGGGCGTGACACAAGCATCATAAAAGATTTTTCTTAGTCCATCCTGGAATAATATTTTATCGTCAAATCTTTATCTTGTCAATAATAGTCAACTTCTCAACTAGAAGTAATATCATAGTATTATTCTCACATAGAATTTGAACTTACGATTCACTTGAATAACCAATGATCAAATTAATAACCATAATGCACAATAAAATTTTATGTCAATCCTTTTGTGATTACTTTCGATCAAGATCTAACTAATTATATCATGATCAATAGATCATCCATCATATTTTAAATTCTATATGTTATAATCTCTTGTGATCCTTTCATACATAATCCCAATGTTTAATCAAAATTTTTAAATATTTTTTCCACTACAATCATAAAAGATCTACACTATAATGTCCCTGGTGTCTATCCACTTACACCCATTCTATATCTGATTCTATGTTTCATAATTTAATCCACTTATGCTCTGATACCACTTTAATTGTCACGCCTCCGACCCGAGATTTTAAATCGAGGGTCATGGCAACCGCCGCATACTCATAGAAAACTCTTCCCATAAGCATGCAAGGCATCTTATCATGCTATCCTAAAACAACAGCAAAATAATTAGTCAATAATTTAAATCCAAAACATAACGATCTAAATTTCTTCTTTAATATCTTAATAAATTCAACAATGATTCATAGGCCTTACACCAAATTCAATAAGACTTTCAACCTAAATTAAAGGTATAGAGATTCTGCTTCTGATCACTCTTCCATTCATATCTTGTATCATCTTAATTCCTCAATATCTGTTAAAACAGTAAAATAGAAGATAACGAGTTAGACAGCCCAGTAAGCAATGATCACTTCTCAACAAATTTCATCAGGCATTTAAGTAAATAATCATTTATAGAAAATAAGCATATATAGTTCATCAATTCGAAATCAATTTCAATTATGCAACATGATTCATGCCAAATTCATTTCTTTTTCGGAAAATTCAAGTTTCTTTCCAGATTTTAATTTCTTTCGTTCTTAAATTCTTTTCGTCAACCATGAGCTATGACCATATTTTTTCTGTGGCAGGGTCATTGAAGCGAAAATTTAGTGCAGGGGCAAAATGGTAATTTTAAAATTTTTTCAAAATTACTATTTACAGTGGAATTATTAATTAATCTCATTAATTAATACTAATTAACCCTACACTAGGATCTAAATATGATACAACAGCATGCATTTAAATTTGAAATTCAAATTTGAATCAGTAAACGTTTTACAGTACTGTGTTCAGAACACATCACCTTTTGCAGGTAGTCGATCACCGCAATCTGATCGCCGTCGGAGGGCTCTGATCATCACGTCGTAGCCACCCAACTGTCTGGCCTCTGCGGATCGTCCACACGAAGCTCCCGTCTGATCAGCTCCTCACGAATGCTAGTTCGTGATTTCACCCTTTTGATGGCAGATGTTGATCGAACTCCTTCGATCGATGTGTGCCGACTTCTCGGATGCTCCGGATCATTTGCAAAGTTACTTGAGAGGCTGATGGATCTCTCTCTGAAATTTGGTGGACTCACGACACTCGTGGCACACCAATCTCACTTCCCAAACCCTAGGTAGAAACCCTAGGTACACACCAAAAACCCTGCGCCCAATTTTCTCTCTTTTCTTTCTTTTTCTCTCGGAAGATTTTGGACCTTCACCTTGCGCAGAAGCCTTCCTCACGCCCCAAAGTTTCTCTCCTAATTTTTCTACGCACGTCCCACCTTTTTTCCTCTTTTTAAAACAACGTCGAACGTGTCTTATCCGCGTGAGAGGATAAAGATAAGAGGTTACACATTTGAATTCAAATCAAATTTGAATTCAAACGAAAACCAACTTATCCCTATCCTTTTGGACGTGAGAAGAGAAGGGGCGTAGCTCTTTGTGCGTAGAAAAAATTTCACGAGAAACCTTTTCTCGTGTAAGTAATGTGGTGCACAAAATGGATAAGGATGAAAGGGCAAGTGATAAGTTATCCATTCAAATTCAAACATGCTTTGAATTTGAATGGCTAACTAATTATTTTATCCATCCATATGGCGCACAAATGAGGACGTGGGGAAGGGTTTTGCGTGAGAAAAAATTCATGAGAAGTTTCTTCTCGTGAATTCAAATGGGTGCAAGGAAGTTGGGTGACGCAGGGAATTTAAAACAAGGTGGTTTGATTCAAATTGAGCCAACCTAGTTTAAAATAGGTTGAGCACAATTAGACCAAATTAAACCCAATATAATTAGGCTTAATTAGGCTTAATAAAATCCTAATCAAATCAGAAATTAACTAAACCTAACCCCTGATCAAATCAGGGACTAAACCACCTTAGCGATTAGGTCAACATTTAACCTAATCGGGTCAATCCAAACTGAATCCAATTCAATTGGACTTGATCCAAAAATAATTACTCAATCAAATTGAATTATTAGTGATTAAATCACTAATTAAACCTCTCAAAAATATTGAGTCCAAATCTGATGGGCAATCAGGCATCAGAGACCATCGATATGAAACCCTGATCAAAAAGTTCAAATTTCAAATTCAAAATTTGAAATTCAAAATTTTGACCCCGGTACCCAAAATGTGTGGAACTCATGATTAGAGAATCCTAATTCTCAATCATAGAGTCCCAGATAGATAAGACTTATAATCAGCCATCAGATCAGAAAGGAACCTCTAATGTGTGTGACCCCGCAGGTTCGAACCTAAGCTGGTAGCACAGGAACCAATTTCTTGTACTAATCGAAGTGACCATCTAGCAATGGTACCCGACGACCGGATAGGTCGAATAATCGCAATCGCAACATTCAGAACCTACGTGAATTATGGTTACCGTATAATTCATCCCTTTTGACCCATGTGTTTAGGATGACTCAGGGTTAAACTGTCAACCCTGATGATATCATCCGAATCGTGCTCAACTCAATTAGTCCTGTGACTCCTCACTAGGACTACCATGGCCAAGGTTTTGCTAAATTGAAACACGACTGTACACAGCTCCTAAACTGGAGTGGTCAATCCCATCTTGACACACGCACCGACAAGTCAAGTACTTGACTATACCCAGCAACCTTCCGTCACTGAATTAAAAATTCAGGTAGTCCAGTGCCTAAGTGCAGTGAGTTGCTTGCAAGTCACCGTGGCGGTCTCAGGTCGGAGGGATATTTATACCCATATCCCATCGGAGCAAATCTTGACAGCAGAAATAGCTCCGGAGTTGGTCACGTTCAGTGCAGATGTACCATTACATCTCATCTGTATGCCATACCAGTGTCTCCACACTCTTTGGTTACGAGGACAACCAACCCATATGGCACACAACGACCTATGCTCGATAAATATTGTCGTCCTTGGTAACAACGTATCATTTGGTCGCGAACATTTTAAGGACTAAACGACAAATCCTCCTTTGTCGAGTCTAAATAGTCCTAAGGACTTCACCACAACACAGGAGTTCATTAGAAGATGAAACATTTGTGATGAAAAAATATCAAATAATTTTTATTTATTTATAATTCATGTACTAATACAAAAGGAGCACAACCGTCAACAGGCTGACGATTGGCTTTGGAACTATTCCCAACAGTCATAACGCCGCGTATCTTCTTGCGGTGAGCTACGAATCATCTGGCAGCAAAGTCCTTCGGAACCGCTGGTCTCTCTGGCGGTTTGTCGCTGGTCTCTCTGGCGACGTAAACCCTCAGGACAATCAATTGCCAACATATATGCCCCATTGGCAGGGTCCTTTACATAGTCAGGTTGTCAATTCATAATGTTCTTATATCATAATTCTTCATAAATCATATTTCATATTCTAATTTCGATAGTAAAACATAAATCATGTAGTATCGAAATCAATCAATATAATGCATCATGGAATCAATATGTTCAATCATGCTTCATCATAACATTTCAAATAAGATATTTTCATAACAAAATACCATTCATCCAATTCATGAATCGTTTCACAAATTATGTCGGAAAAATACATTATAATTTATCGATAAATCTAGACAAAGTGAAACATTACTTACCTTGAACGTATTCCAATAAACCCACATAATTCTATAAATTTTTTTTCAAAAAATTCTGTTCGTAGATCATAACGTGATATCCCATGATCAACATCCACAATCCTATATAGAATCAATTTCAATAATTAGAAAGAATACGAATACCATATTTCAACAGTTTAGATTGGGTCCGATCATCTAATTTTATCTAATCGAAATCTAATTAGAACCTAAATGATCCAAAGTTTGACTATCAAATCAAATCAAATTCGAAGTGATAGGATTGAGGTTTCTTCATCGATTTCATAAAATCAAATGGAGAGAGAAAATCAGAGGAGAGAAAATTCATGAGGTACAATTCGAATTGATCAGGTAACACAATCCAATATTATGATTGATCCAATATCTCTAGTGGTGAAATCAACATGATCAAATCAAAGTCATGGTGAGATCGAAATCATGGATGATCAAATCTAAAGATTCATGGTCTGATCAAGATGGATGCCAGTACGGCTGTCTGACAATCATGGATCAGGGTTCTTCATTAGAATCAGATCAAGACTATTAAAAAAAAATTTCTTCATTCACTAACCTTTTTAGAGAGAGAATCAATCAAGAGAGAATATTTTAGAGAGAGAAATTTTTTAGAGAGAGAAAATTCTAGAGAGAGAAAACTCATCTTGAATTCTTCAGACAATATGATTCAACAAATTCGATGATCAGATTCAAATCATGTTAAGATTATCATGTGGATAATTCAATAAAATCATGAGAAATAAAATCTAAAAATACCTGATCTGATCAAAGTGGATGTCGGTTTGTACTGTCCGACGATTATAGATCAAAAATCTATCATGAGGATCATTTAAATTTATCATCATTCTTCTCAAAATTTTAGAAATCTTAGAGAGAGAAATAATCTAGAGGGAGGATTCTAGAGAGAGAAAGTAGAGAGAGAAAGTCCAATTTTAGAGAGAGAAAATACTAGTTCAGGCTGAAGAGAGAGAGGAAAGAGAGAAAAACTCTCTTTCTCATATTTTATTATTTATATCATTATTTATTAATTTATTTATTTTATTTTCTTTCTTCTTTTCTTTCTCTTTTTTTCTTTTTTTTTTCATGGAAGAGAGAGGAGAAAATCCTATTTATTATTATTATATTATTATTATATTTTTCTTCTTCTTCTTTTTTCTTTTTTTCTTTTCTTTCCTTCGTTTTCTTTTCTTTTTCTTTTTCTTTCCTTCTTCTTCTTCTTTTCTTCTTCTCGTGGGTTCCTTTGGGCTGAAACAGGGGACCGTGAGTCCCCTTGTTGGAGTTCCGACGACGACGCAGCCGGCGTGGGACGGCTGTCGGCAGGAGGGGGGCGACTCGACGATGAGAGGAAGGCCAAACCGATGGTCGGCGGTGACCACCGGCGTCGAAAAAATCGAAGAAAAACGGGCAAAAATAGAGGTTCTTTCGCAACAAATCCGACGACTCCGGTCACGCGGCGAGCATGCACACTGGCACAGAAAGGAAAGGGGGGAAGAGAGGAAG
>NC_026002.2:8373441-8564300 GCF_000442705.2 Elaeis guineensis
GTTTTGCATGGTGAACAGATTTGCAAGATATAGAGTGAAGGGATGTACATAACAAAGATTCCATGGATATGCATGTATAATATGTAACTGATGTATCTAAATTTCCATATGATCATTTATACGGGTATGAACCAATATGATGAATTTATATCGAGTATGAACAAGTTCTTCATATCGTATTCGAAGAAAATACACAAAAAGAAATTTACTTGCAAGCATTTTTGGGTAAGGAAATGACAAGACACTTGTTTGATAACAAAATGCCATGTATCATCAACTCATACATCAGATAATTGAAAGAAATGTTTTCTAGTTCCATTCAAATTTTAAACAAGCCTCCTTACCCTGCATGTCTCAATCAATGGTTCCACATTTCTTTAAGTATTCATGTCTCTTTACAGAAAATTAGACTGCATATACTGTGTATAGGCATAAGTTTCTTAAATGAAACAAATTCACATAAGACACTGTGCCTGGACACACTGGTTTATCAATTCATTAGCTTCTATCTGCATCCTAGCCCTAATTCTGATTTAGGATAAACAAAATTGTATGCATATCTCTGCATCACCAGGAAGTATGGACAACACATGCAGAACTGATGCTGCTTGCTTGAAACTTATGACATTTGCTATAGCAGGCCCAATTAAAAGTTTGAACTTAAAATTTAAGAATAAATGAGAAATTAATGCTAGATGTATGAAGAATCTTCATCCCATTTTTAAAGGTTCAACAATACCATTCGGTATTAGTAAAAGGATAACTTCTATCAATAGAAGCTTTTCCCACAACTCACCAGTCATAAGAACCATCTAGCTTCTAAGCAACTTGACAAAGTCAGACACAAAAGAGGTGTCAGAATAGTATTAAACCATCGCACTTATATATTACCATGACACAAAGAAACTAAAAAAGTAGGTGGTAATAACAGGAAATAAGACAATCACATACAACTAAATCATGTATATCCATGGATTAGATACGTAATAGAGTCCTGTTATGAGATGTGGAAGTTCATGGAATGAGTGCACTGCAAGAATGGAAAGGAAAACTTCCATTTTTTTTTATTTTCTAATTTGTTGGAGAAGACCTCTGTGAACTAATTCAAGAAAGGAGGATCAAAAGTTCCATTTAGGGCACTACAAGGTATGGTCCTTATGGATGAAATTGATGCACATTGGCCAAGGACTGACATTTATGAAAATGGAAAGCTACCAGACTACCAAATTGTTTACTGTTTTCTTAAATTCCAGTAACTCTATCTTTCGAAAAAAAGCAGAAGAGATGGCAAAAAGGGAGAGAGCGAATTGGAGATACTCACAGCGGCTATGAAAGTAGATTTTGATGAGCTATCGAACAGAACAAATGCAAATTTCCCATTGAGATCTCTCACAACCTGGCTTGCAGGGAAAGGTCCTCTGTCTCTCAATGTTCTGTAGGCTTCTATTACAATGATTGCTTCATTGGCAGTCTTACCCAGTCCATACTGTTGCTTCAAAAGAGTAATGTTCTCAATATGTCCTTGGAACAAGCAAAATATATCATCCATAGCACAAAACAATCTGTAAACACATTAATTAACAAAATAAGACATTGAAGAGATCACTAAATTATCATAGAGATGATAGACAAATGCAGGGAACATAAGTTGTTCATGATAGAAGAGCCTGCAAGTATCAAACACGGGAAAGCAAACTAAGACTGAACTTCAAAAAAAAAAAAGAAAAAGAAAAGAAATTAGAAAGGATTACACAGAGGATGAATGTGGGCTTTCACCAAATAGCATCTACGAACCAGAGAAGAACCACTTCGGGCAGGCATCAAAGGAAGCAATTTGCAAATCACAAAACAACCAGGCAATTTTATTTAATGAAATGATATTAACAGACACAGTAGCATCATCACCATCAAAGCCACTCACACAACCATTAGCAAAAACTACATTTTGTCATAGAAAAACAGAAAGCAAGAAAAAAGGAGACTTGACTGACACAACTTTTGCATGGAAACCTTTATATTAGCATAAACCAGTGTCCGCAACATGCTTTGCACATGATTTAAATGAGAAAATGAAAGGAGACTTGTTTGGGGGCCATGAAATAAAAGAGGCAAAAACCAAAGTTCTGAAGTCAACAAGCATCAGGGCAAGGCTGGAAATGAAAGTGGAGTAGAGATGCATGGTTCCCATACCATGAGTCCTCATTATATATATAGTAGAGATGTACAAAAGATGAAGAAAAAAGATTTAAATCCTCATTTGGCTTATCTGCTAAATAAGCAGAGAATAAAATTTATCGCAATTAAGAAGGAAAGGCAGAGGGAGGAAATGTCCCATTCAAGTAAAAATTTCATTAAGTACATCACTGAAAAAGTTATGTTGCATGTGCTTTGTGCTCTGCACATTGTAGCCAGCAAGCAAGTACAGAAAACCAGAACAAGTCTTTTGCATTAACGCCTTACTGCACAGTGTGCTCTGTGAGTTCTAGCTAGAAAGCAAGCATTGTAAAAAAGAGTAGGAGTGCTAGCACACCATTGCCTATTTAGCTTTGCTGTTTGCGTATCTTCTTTCCACTTCCCATTCCCTTGGGAAAAAAAAATAAGTACACAAAGATGATGTGCATCTGTTTGAATCTGCTCAGTCCTTTCATATGGCATTCTCAACGTAGTTGTGCTCTCTAGTGAAGCTGGAAAGTTTTGGGTGATAATAGTAGACATGATTAGCTTTTCCATCATGCTGCTCACAGCAACATATTTCTTAAAATTCGTTATCAAGTCAGTCATAGAGATAAAAATACTTATATAGAAATTGATAGAAACAGAATTATAATTCCCATACCAATTAATGGCTAGATCTAGGACTGACAAAATATGACTCGACCCACCAACTTGAGCCGTGTTCGACCCATCATAAACAGATTTGGATTTAAGCTAAATAAGTTTGGGTCATAAACAGATCGACCGGTTTAATCCGTTTAATATTTGGATCGGATTTGGATTTTAGGTATCTGACCTATTTAACCTATTTAATATTCAGATCGAGTTAAGTTAGATAACCCACTTAACATGTTTAATCTGTTTCTGACCCATTTAATCCGATCTGTTTCACCTGTTTAATCTGTTTAATACCTATTTAAAACCTACTTAACGTATTTCTGACCCATCTAATCCGACCTGTTTAATCCGTTTATTCCGTTTAATCTAATTTGACCTATTTAATAAACGGATTAAACGGGTCAGATTGGATTATCTGTTTAATAAACAGGTTGGGTTCAGATTTTTTAATCCGTTTAATAAACAAGTTGGGTTTGGATTGATAATTTTCTGACCCGACCTGACCCAATTGCCACCCCTAGCTAGATCCTCTTTTTAAAAAGAAACACCAATGAAAAGGAAACCATATGGAATTAAGCATATTGAAATTTCCTTTATGCAATGCTACAAATAGAACAAACCCTAGAATCAAGAAAGCTAACCATTCCTTGCATGGACTCACAAGTTAAACCCAGTCATGGATAGCGGATTCCAATCTGCTTATGTAGAGAATAACTAAAGCAGCTAGGACTGGCAGAAAACAGCTCCTAGAAAAATAAATATCATAGTTCCTACTTCCTCTCAAGTCTCAAGAATACCACACAAAATATTAATTTTACTATGACAAAAGTCAAGAGAAGCCTGCATAAAAACTACACAGCTTCAGCATGACTCAAATCATACACAAGATGTTGAGTTAAACAATGCCACCAACCAATATGGGACACTACCACGGTTTAAATTCTTGGAATAAACCATGTGGAAGCAATAATGTGCCTCATGCCTTGGCACCTCAAGGCCTTTTATATACCAATACAGGTAGCCTAGATATAATCCATTTATGGTTGAATTCATGGATCAACATATGGTTCACCAAAGTTTGCAAACATTTTCATGACTGACTATTAACCAGAAGCAATCCTTTTCATGTTCTGGGTCCGATGTTTTACCAAGGAAAATTTATGTAAGAGATGGATCCATCATGAAACCTTAAATATTGACAGGTAAGAGAATCTACACCGTTGATTACACATTTTAAGCTTATGCAGTCAGTGAGAACCAATCAAAGTTGGCCTACACTCATATAAGACCAACAAGAAAGGCAGTCCAAGAGCCAGCATAACTGTGTGCATGTTTCTTTTTGTATAGCAACTCAAAACTGATACAAAGCAATATGAAGATTCATCACTGACAACAGCTTATAGATGTTTTGGGTGTCCTTGTCATGCTCTAGGTTTATGACACATCAAACATGACCTTAAAGGAAACTGTGAGTACAATGCACCATTGCTTAAGTGACAGCTTCCAATCTTTCAAAGATTCATGATCTCTGATCCCCTAAATCAGCAAACTGCCAAGGCATCCAACAACATTGTAGTTTATCAAAATGGAACACTTCTAAGAATTGTTTGCTTGAAGGCTAGTCACGTTATAACAATGCACCATGTGCAATGTAACAATGCCTCAAGTAGCCTAAACTCCTGTCAGTCCTTTTCCTCCATATTAGGGTCTAGGACCAAGCATTGGACAACTCACAAGACATGGTCCATGGCCACGGCCTACATACATTAAAAGGAGTAGATTTAGATAGGCATGATGGCTGCCACTCAAGATTCATTTTCCTCAATAAATGGCATGTCTTAAAACTCCTTTCATCATTCTTGTGAACTTGTGAATTTCTACTTATTATTGCTTGAAAGGGAAACAAGAAACAAGAAACAACAATAGTAATGTTAAAAACAACAAAATGGAATTCAAAAGGAGTTATTTTCCTGAAATAGCATAGTTACCATGAGAAGGTGAGAAGTTGGTGAATTAAAGGATGTATAGGAGTAACACTGCTAATGGAAAAATAATCGGTGAAATACCAACTATCATATTAAAGGATTCTAAAACAAGGAAATGAGGAAGTGATAGTGAGATAAAGAATCATATTTGTATAAGAGGGATGCAATGGAGCCATGCCCTAACATCCCATACCCAATTGCCTCGCCTATGGTTCATGGAATCCAACTAGGTCTTAAATAGGATCCACAATTCAAAAGAATCCTCAAAGGCACCCCTTGGATGGGGTCACAGAATGTCTACTCCCCATGTCGCCCCACCCACATGAGAGAAGGAGAGAGAGATCAAAGTTGGTGTTGGTACAAACCCAACATCCTTTGATCACCATAGTGTGACCTCTATGACCACACAGCGGGGCCTATGTGGTGAAACAAGATCTCAGGGCATCCCATCATATTGCTCCCATGGGGTTCATTGCATGAAAAGCCACTCATGGTGGCAATAGAGGATCCAAAATCTTGGGCACAACAAAGGGTTTGATGGACTAGATAAGGTGGTGGGTTGGTGTGATCAAGAAGCAAAAGCAATATGGATGAAGGATTGGGTTTTGGGTTGGGTTGGGGGGGGGGGGGAGTGGTGTGGGCAATAGTGAAGAGAGGTCTTGCAATATGGACATGTAGGAGGGAAGAGTGAAGGACTATAAGTTGGGCATGGATCCCATGTTTATTTTTCAGAGAAAGAAGGTAAAACAAATACCATAGGAGGCTTGGTATTTGGTAAATTCCTGAGTGGTTGGTAATCCATACTTGACAAAAATACCTCCAATAAAGCTGTATATGTAATCTTTGAATTTGTTCAAATGTCTTTCTAAATTCATTCAATAAAGAGCTTACAATTAAGATGGAGATGGTGTTATGCAAAGGGCTATGTGATTATAATCATTATATAAAAACTAATTGGAGATGACGATGCTATCTTAGTATTAAAAAATTATTTGATGTTGAAGGATATATTTATAAATTTGACCATATTCCTATATAGATTTACCTCCAACCAAACGTAATAATCTTTTTTCAGCATCATTTTTCAGAGTCATTTTTCCACCAGCCAAAAATAGTAAAAGTCATTTTCCTCCACAATCATTTTTCCAAACAAATGATTCTCAGGTATTGTCAGATTACCTCGTAATCTGACATACCCCAACCAAACGGATCCTAAGGATTTGTGAGGATGATAGTGAAGAGTAGTCTTGCAAGGAGTAGTTAAGAAATTTAAAAATTACCAAGTCTATATAAGAGAGAGAGAGAGAGAGGAAGGCTCGAGAGAAGAATTGGCATGGATGGATATGCAAGAGGGAAGGGAGATGATCCCAAAAATGAATCTGAAAAATCTTCCAATAATAGCAGAGGTAGCCACTAATAGAAAGAAATTGAGAACAAGGATCTACAAGTCAGCTCACGAATTATAACCAAGAAACCCACTGTTGAATTGGTGGCTGATGGTTTCTATTTTCTTATCGACTAGAACATGCCATGTGTAAGGATGAATGAGTTCAGACCAGAACCTCACACACTGCTTGGTAGTTTGCTTTTAGTTTGCTTTTAATAGTAGAATAGTAATATCTGAACCACAACATAAAACTACTTTTCAGTTTGTACCCATTTTTCATTGGTTGGCTAGTTTTGACAAAAACCAAATGAATTAGTTCCACAACCAGCAAGATCTCATGGGAGTTGCATCGTCTAGAAACCAATGTAATTAAAGATGGCGAAACTCATAATGACAATATGAGGAAAACATTAAAACATAGTTTATAGGGAAGGGATCAGAAGGGATTCATTTTGTGATATTATATTGTGTCAAAATTAAAAAAAAAAGTAATAATACTAGAAAATCAAAAGAATCCACTTCTACTATTCCGTTCGTCATTATAGGATTAAATTTATAATCTTTACCACTTATTTAGTTCAATAACCATCAAAACACCCTGTTTTCAGATAATTTAAGGGATGTTTCTTTTAGAAATTTCTCATGCATTCCTCATTAGAGGTGAAGTTACATTTGTTTCAGATCCCCAAAGAAGTTCCAAAAAAAAAAAGGTTATTCGTAAGCAAACAAAATGCACAGCAGGGCTTGTACCCAAGAATCCCAAAAAGATTAAGGATAATAGATTAATCGATTAAAAAATAATTCAGCATCTTCGATGAATGTGATGATCATATATCATTTCCATTCAAAATTGATCCGATATCTCCAATTCAACGCCTCGAATGTTTATAAATCAAACAATTACGACACAATATCGAAGAAAATAGAATTCCAAACTTTCAACGAAAGCATCTGAAAGAAAAAGGAATAAAAATTCCGAACAAGTCGTTACGCATCTAAAAGGTGGATCTCTTGGGGAAAGAAAAATAAGACTAAACACACTAAATCTGCAACGCGAAACAAAGAAAATAAAAATAATAAGATAAATTTAGAAAAGTTGATTGGATTTAGACCTCGGGAGGAAGGGGTTCTGCATCTCGACGGAGAAGGCCAACGCGCCGACGGAGGAGCCGAGTTTTATAGTCACCGCCCCCTCGTGTGCCGCCGCGAAATGCTCCACTAAAGGGCCCACCCCTCCGCCACCCTCCTCCGCCGCGGCCGCCTGGCTCCGCAGCCCCTCCGGGCTCTTCGCCACTGCCCGATCGAACACCGCCAGCATCTTTTCCGTCCGATCTGATCCAATGCACCACTACTCGATCGCTCGATCTCACCCTTTCTCTCTCCTTCCTCCGATCACACGACGTTCTTGCAATGGAAGCAGCGGGTCGAAGCTGGATATAAAGACCAAGAGTTCTGAAAATACCCTGAGTTCTTGGACGAAATTACTGCTTTGGTATGCCGCTCAAACAGATCCGATACAGCTCTCGATGCAGATGTTAGTGGGATGAAAGAATTCATATACATATGTTAAACGAATACCTGTTGATTAATCAAATTTTATAATCATAAAATCAAAATATTATTAAATGATTAATAGGTATAAATATGATTATATATTTTTAAAATTTTTAATATTATATAAAATTAAATATAATTATAAATAATAATAAATATTTGAATATGAATCGAATGATTATTTTTTTATTTCGAATCAAAATAGATAAATAATTATATATATTTAAAAAATTAAAATAAAAATAATTAAAATAAATATTATTTTTTATTTTGATAAGATATAATAAATTTGAAAAGCAATTGGATTGACAAACTTCATTAAGATAGAAAAACATAAAATATGGATGTAATATATCCACATCAATATGTATTTTTAACAGAATTATTTAAATTATTATTATATTTGAATAAGATTTAAAAATAAAATTAGAGCAAGAAAAATATTATCCCATCCACCTTGCAGGGTACGGATAAATTTGGAAAGTGTGGATGGAAGAAACATAAAATTTGATCGCAAATGGAGACACGTACACGGGTTATCTCAAAGTCGCAGAATTATTGTGGGTTGGAAGAAAGAATGGGGCAGAGGTAACGGCAATGGGGAATAAAGAACGGACGGTTGGGATTCTCACAAGGGAACCGATGTCCAAAGCCCCTTTTTCCACAGAATCGGAGGGTAGTTTGGTAAATTTGTGGAGCAAAAGTCGGTGCTTATCCATTCCGGATGACGAACAAAAATGTCGGTGCTTATCCATGCATCATCGGCGACGCGTCATCAAGTTCCTTGCTGAATAAGAAAGGAATAAAAATATATAAACGCGGATCATACCATGTGCTTAATGAGATCATGCTGCTACCTTATTTCTTTACGTAGGGAATGATGCTTGTCATTGTTTTCATCCAATTGCAAGCTAAATGCATCACACAATCATGGTCGCGCTTTTTTCCCCTAAATTCTCTTTAGCAACATGGAATGGTGCGATCTCTTAAGTAGGCTTCAAGATCCTTACCAATAAAATGATATGGTTGTTTGTTCTGTGCACAAAAAAAAAAAAAAAAATTCTTCAATCGAATGGCAGAACAAGATTAGTGTAACTCACAATGGTTGATATGATACATCCAAATGATTCAATATTGAATTGCCAAACTAGTATTAATATATTTAAGGAAATTTTTCCTATACACATGACCGACGCCGAAAGCATTTTTCTTATTCAAATATTTTCTCCAATATTTCATGTTTCAGCATAGAAATCCATTGTATCCAACATCCTCCTGGATAATGTTGAGATTTCCCAAGCTCCACTCAATGTTAATGTTTTAATAGAGTTCTCTTTTTCTTTTTGATACTTCATACCATATGCTAGGAGAATTATTTAAGAAATATTAAGAGCCTATTTGGGTATTCCTATATCTCGTATGAAACGGGGACGTCAGCTTGTTTAATCTATATCTGCTAAAAACTGATTCAAAGCTTACCTTAAATCTCAATCTATGAGCTTGTTGGCCTACAGGAAAAAAAAAAACTCATAAAAATCCTTTTTTCTCTCATAAGTTTTGGATTAGGAAGGTTCTAGTTCGATATGGGCCCTATCAAATATGCTGGCTAATCTATGAATCCAGCAGAAAAAATCCAACCTAATCTTGAATTTTCCAAACAGGCCCTAAGTTCTCTAAAAGAAATAAGGTTGAGGTGATTGATGCCCCAAATGGAAAGAATTTCTATGGAACATCTTTATAAACACCCTTCTCTTGGTTTGTATCCTTGACATGGGCATGAACCATTTTGGCCATGTTGAAAGACTGCTTTGTAACATTATTGCAATATTTATATTTGTCACTCTCCAAAAGAACCATGCCCTATAACACCAAAATATTTTCTAAAATTCTTTTGTATAACCAACCTAATGTAATGTTCAGTTATATAGTTTAAAAATTTCCATCCCCTTAGCAACTATTAGGAGCCAAGGTTAGGTGCCCATGAGGGCATGCCCAAGCTCACTCAAGCCCCGGTTCATGTTAAAGTTATTACATGGGGATACCTAATTATTGTAATTATCACAACTCCCCTAAATTCCATAAAACTTCCCCAACTGTCTTTGCATTAAAAGGAAGGGGATCAAAAATAGGAATTATTACCAAAGTGATTTTCTCTCCTAAAATTAGTTTCAAATCAAGCTTTGTAGAGCATATGACAATGTCAAGGAGACTACTTCATTGAGTGACTTGGTTGAGGGCTTGAGTCTATAGTAGAATGTAACTATTATCTATTGTGATGGCTAGAGTGCCACACATTTGATTGAAGTGAAAAAGGCTAGGCATATTGATGGTAGATGCTACTTCACTAAAGAGATTATTGTAGATGGATATTTTACAATCCAGAAGATCCTACAACATATAACATAGTTGATATGATGAGTACATCTGCTTCTATTATGAAGTTCAAAAATTGATAGGACTTGATTGATGTTTGCAATGGCTGATTTGTGCCTTTAAGTGCTTGTGGAGGACATGATCATAGAGCTTGGTCAAATGCAATGCAAGATGGAGATTTGTTTCTGTGTATTTTTGTATTTAGAGAGTACACTGGATGGCCTCTCCTCAGGCCTTCAATAAGGCCTATTATAAGGGCCAAATAAATTTTTTAAAATATCTTTAAATGTATAAGTTTCGATTATCCTAGCATATCTAGGATTGCATCTTTATTTTAGGTGTTTTTGAGAGCTGATTTTATCCTCTTTATTCTTTTCATCATTATTAAAGTTTCTTCTATTGTCCCTCTATAGATTTAGACCATAAGCAAAATCATGTGAATCTTTATACTCCTGTGTCTCTATTTGCTTTGCTATCTCTAAATCTAGTTTCTTTAGACAGCATGAAAGAAAGGAAACCTTGCCCTCTTCCAATGTCTCCTCCATTGGTCTTGACTGCTGCGAATACTACTACTACAACATCTGTGATGAGAAGTAGGTAGAGGCAACGGCGTGGTCTTTGCCATTCAGACCCACCATCGACTCGATATCCTCTTCAATAATATTGGAAAGGTAGGCCCCCAGTCCACTTTTTAGGGATGAGTTTGGAGAAGTGAGATGACATCATGGTCGTCAATGTACAAGATGTCACGCCTCCGATCCGAGATTTTGAATCGAGGATCATGGCAACCGCCGCATATTCATAGAAAACTCTTCTCATAAGCATGCAAGGCATCTTATCATGCTATCCTAAAACAACAGTGAAATAATTAGTCAATAATTTAAATACAAAACATAACGATCTAAATTTCTTCTTTAATATCTTAATAAATTCAACAATGATTCATAGGCCTTACACCAAATTCAATAAGACTTTCAACCTAAATTAAAAGTATAGAGATTCTGCTTCTGATCACTCTTCCATTCATATCTTGTATCATCTTAATTCCTCAACATCTGTAAAAATAGAAAAATAGGAGGTAATGAGCTAGACAGCCCAGTAAACAATGATCACTTCTCAACAGATTTCATCAGGCATTTAAGTAAATAATCATTTATAGAAAATAAGCATATATAGTTCATCAATTCGAAATCAATTTCAATTATGCAACATGATTCATGCCAAATTCATTTCTTTTTCGAAAATTCAAGTTTCTTTCCAGATTTCAATTTCTTTCGTTCTTAAATTCTTTTCGTCAACCATGAGCTATGACCATATTTTTTCTGTGGTAGGGTCATAACGCCGCGTATCTTCTTGCGGTGAGCTGCGAATCATCTGGCAGCAAAGTCCTTCGGAACCGCTGGTCTCTCTAGCGGTTTGTCGCTGGTCTCTCTGACGACGTAAACCCTCAGGACAAATCAATTGCCAACGTATATGCCCCCATTGGCAGGGTCCTTTACATAGTTAGGTTGTAATTCATAATGTTCTTATATCATAATTCTTCATAAATCATATTTCATATTCTAATTTCGATAGTAAAATATAAATCATGTAGTATCGAAATCAATCAATATAATGCATCATGGAATCAATATGTTCAATCATGCTTTATCATAACATTTCAAATAAGATATTTTCATAACAAAATACCATTCATCCAATTCATGCATCGTTTCATAAATCATGTCCGAAAAATACATTATAATTTGCCGATAAATCTAGACAAACTGAAACATTACTTACCTCGAACGTATTCCAATAAACCCACATAATTCTATAAATTTTTCTTTCAAAAATTCTGTTCGTAGATCATAACGTGATATCCCATGATCAAACATCCACAATCCTATATAGAATCAATTTCAATAATTAGAAAGAATACGAATACCATATTTCAACGGTTTAGATTGGGTCCGATCATCTAATTTTATCTAATCGAAATCTAATTAGGACCTAAATGATCCAAAGTTTGACTATCAAATCAAATCAGATTCGAAGTGATAGGATCGAGGTTTCTTCATCGATTTCATAAAATCAAATGGAGAGAGAAAATCAGAGGAGAGAAAATTCATGAGGTACAATTCGAATTGATCAGGTAACACAATCCAATATTATGATTGATCCAATATCTCTAGTGGTGAAATCAACATGATCAAATCAAGTCATGGTGAGATCGAAATCATGGATGATCAAATCTAAAGATTCATGGTCTGATCAAGATGGGTGCCAGTACGCTGTCTGATAATCATGGATCAGGGTTCTTCATTAGAATCAGATCAAGACTATTAAAAAAAATTTCTTCATTCACTAATATTTTTAGAGAGAGAATCAATCAAGAGAGATAATATTTTAGAAAGAAAATTTTTAGAGAGAGAAAATTCTAGAGAGAGAAAACTCATCTTGAATTCTTCAGACAATATGATTCAACAAATTTGATCGATCAGATCAAATCATGTTAAGATTATCATGTGGACAATTCAATAAAATCATGAGAAATAAAATCTAAAAATATCTGATCTGATCAAAGTGGATGTCGGTGTACCGTCCGACGATTACAGATCAAAAATCTATCACGATGATCATTTAAATTCATCATCATTCTTCTCAAAATTTTAGAAATCTTAGGAGAGAGAAATAATCTAGAAGAAAGATTCTAGAGAGAGAAAGTCTAATTCTAGAGAGAGAAAATACTAGTTCAGGCTGAAGAGAGAGGAAAGAGAGAGAAACTCTCTTTCTCATATTTTATTATTTATATCATTATTTATTAATTAATTTATTTTATTTTTTTTCTTCTTTTTTTTCTTTTTTTTTCATGGAAGAGAGAGGAGAAAATCCTATTTATTATTATTATATTATTTTTCTTCTTCTTTTTCTCTTTTTTTTTTCTTTTTTTCTTTTCTTTTCCTTCTTTTTCTTTTCCTTTTCTTTTTCTTTTCCTTCTTCTTCTTCTTCTTTTCTTCTTCCTGTGGGTTCCTTTGAGCCGAAACAGGGGACCGTGAGGTCCCCTCGTTGGAGTTCCGACCGACGGCGCAGCCGGCGTGGGGCGACCGTCGGCAGGAGGGGGGCGACTTGACGATGAGAGGAGGGCCAAATCGGTGGTCGGCGGTGACCATCGGCATCAAAAAAATTGAAGAAAAACGGGCAAAAATAGAGGTTCTTCCACAACAAAATCCGGCGACTCCGGTCGCCGGTGAGTGTGCACACTGGCACGGGAAGGAAAGGGGAGAAGAGAGGAAGGGGAGGAGGCTTACCTCCGACGCCGGCGAGGCTTTTCCGATGAGCAATTGGACGGACACAGGGACGGGTCTCCGTGAGGATTTTCCGACGATTGCCGTCGTTTTGTCTCGGGATTTCTTGATGAGAGGGAGAGAGGAGGGTTCTCCTCCTTAAATAGAGCCGGAGGGGGTTCTTTCCGACTCTAATTGGGAGCCGGCGAGAGGAGGAAGAAGACTCCCTTTGGGAGTCTTCTCTCCTGTTTTCTTTCTTTTTTTTTCGTTTTGGGCTTTGGTGGGCTGGGATTCTTACATGGGCTGGGCCATCACATTCTTCCCCTCTAAAAAAAATTTCGTCCTCAAAATTTTTTTTGCTTGAATCTTCATAGTTTCTTACTTGAATCTCATCCATAAATATTTTAATATTCTAATTCTTGATGTAAATTCATTCTTAAATCATTTCATAAGAAAAAAATCGGTACATCAAATATCTATCTGAAACGGAACCATTCATTTTCTTATTTATCAAGATCAACATCTCAAAAATTTTCAATATTTCAAGATTTCAAAATTATGATCTCATTTTCTGTAAAAATTAATGTTCAATATCTCACGACTCAAATTAAAATCAAATCTATCTCTTGTGAATAGAAGAAGGTCAATGTCTCTATTCTTGCATAAGAACTTCATTCATCATCATTCATTTATTTATTTGTATATATTTTTTTAAATATTAATCACTCTTAATTTCAACCCATCATAAGCTTGGAAAAACATACTTATGTGAATCATTTGATGATATCCCAATCAATCAAAATTCAAAAATATTTTCTCTTATTCGTACTTTCAAAGATTGAAGATTTATCATTTCAATCTCATTCTCGAACTTTTGATATTTTAATTCTCGATACAACTTCATCATTAAGTCATTTCATAAAGATCAATATCACCATTGTTGATTGAATCAATATCACTATTTTTAGTCATCAAAATTTTCTTACTCAAACCCTCAAACTCTTAAATATTCTAATTTTGAAGCAAATTTTATCATTAAGTCATTCAATAACTCAAAAATTGATCTAAATCAAAACTATATTTTTCTTATAATCAAAATCAATGTCTCTATTCTAAGTAAGTATATCAATTTGCTTTATCTAAACATTCACTACTCTTAATTAATCGATTCATTATCAAATTAAATTATAAATAACTCCAATCTATCTTTTGTAGAACAATCGTCAATATCAATAGATAACCTCAATCTTTTCCATTCAGTCAGAGAAATAATAATGATCAAAAGAGTTCTAACTTCAAATTTTATTATACCCTAGAGATAAATATTTGAGTATAATAATCTAAGATCAAAATCATCATTCGATAAACGATCTCAAATTCTTCCTAATAAATAGAGAATTATAAAATTTAATTTTAGGATATTCTAAATCTAAAATCAAAGGTCCACTCATCCTAGAATTAGGATGCTAATTATTTTTGTAGCATAGTAGGTGGAAGCACCACTTTTAAAAATCATATTAGGATATCTAAAATAATTCAATTTTTTTTTAAAATATTATTCATTCTAATATCAATAAATTTCTTGTATCAAACCATATCATCTATCGTAATTCTTTAACTCAAAGGGTCAACATTCCTGACTTACTCAAAGTAATCCAAATTACCATGCTTCCGCTGCGCACTCTAATCTAACAATCAAAATTTTTAGGTTCACCAAAAAAAAATTGATCAAATTATTTTTTTATCTTATCAATAGAAAAATCTAAAATTTTAAATTGCAATTGAAGCCAAAGATTAACTTTCAATTCTCATTCATATTTTTACTGGTGTACAATAATCTTGATTAACCCTTGAGTCCAATATCATATTTAAAACTATATAGATTTACTATAATCAATGTGAATCAAATTTTAATTCTCATATCAATTCAATTCGATAATTTTTAAATCAAAATCTTTATAAGTCAAATCAACGAGAAAATCCTTCGATGCTCCACCAAATTTGGATATAATCAGAATATATAAGAATTTTAAATCATTATTTTTTTTAAAAAATTTCTATCATCAGGATCTTCAATATCTATCAAATATCCTTTCATAACAATCATACAAGCTTTAAAAATTAAATCTCCATTTAATAATAGATTCAATTTGGACCTCGTTAACAAAAGCAAAGGAACTCCATATCAATTTCTAAATCCAAAATTTCTAAATTATAAATTCACATGGATCCCTTATTCTGAAATAAATATAAATCAGATCTTTTACCTTAATCTAAATATATCATTTTTTTTCATTAACAACCTCAACAATAATATCAAAAAATCTTTTGATCAACTTAGATATGAAATCTTTAAATTAAAATTTCATACACATCATGTACTCTCCAAGAGACATAATAAGATCCATTATCTAGATCTAAGGATATGATTCAAGATTCCAGTACGATGAATATTCTACAACCTCATAATCGATTTCATCAATAAGAAATAGGTTTCTTTGCAATATCCTCAAATATGCATTCATCCTAATATGTCACTTTATATATAATCCACATACCAAATTTAATTTCAATAAATATTTCAATCAAGCTGTGATAACCCGGCCCAATTGAGGCCCAAAACCAGCTCAAAGCCCACCCGAAAAAAAAAAAAGGAAAAAAAAAAACAGAGCAGGAAGACTCCCGATCGGAGTCTTCCTCTTCTCCGATCAAGAATCGGAATCCTAGGGCCATTGAAAGACCCTAGGACGAACCCTTAAAGAAACCCCCCTCTCTCCTCTATGGGTAGACCCTTCAGTCGCCGTCGATTGCCGGAGATTTCCTCCGATTTTCCCGTTTGAAGCCACGACTCCTCGACCCGTGTTCGCTGCGATTGCACGCCAGTGGGGGTCACTGGAGGTTGTGGTAAGGTCTTCCTTCTCTCCCTCTCTTCTCTCCCTTCTTTTCCGTGCCCGTGAGCACGATGGCCGGCGACAGGTGTCGCCGGATTTAGTTGGAGAAGGAAACCCCCTGTTCACCACCTCTTTCCTCTGATTTTCCGACGCCGACGGTCTCGCCGACCGCGGCTCTGGTCTCTCCGAACCCGGGAGGGTCGGCCGTTGCCGTCGGCCACCACCGGCCATGTTATGGCCTTGATCAGCCGATCAAGGCATGGGGACCTCAAGGTCCCCTATTTCGGCCCAATAAAAGCCCGGGAAGAAGAAGAAAAGAAAAGAAAAGAAAAAAGGAAAAAGAAAAAGAAAAGAAAAAGAAAAAGAAAAAAGAAAAAAGAAAAGAAAAGAAAAGAAAAAAAAAAAAAAGCAAAGAAAATACAAAATAGAAAAATAATAATAATAATAATAGAAATAATAATAAGAAAAGAGAAAATTTTTCTCTCTTCCCTCTTTTTCTCTCTCTCTCTCTATTGTCTCTCTCTAAAAAGAAAAAGAAAAAGAAAAAAAAAAGAAAAAAAAATATATATAAATATATATATATATATGTGAGAGAAAGTTTCTCTCATCCCTCTCTAAAGTCTTTCTCTCTCTAAAATTGGATTCGTTCTCTCTTTACTTTCTCTCTCTACTTTCTCTCTCTAAAAAAAAATAATAATAATAATAAAAAAATCTATGAATCCCTTATTAGGCTATCTTCTTCACTTTTAGGGACCTATGACCTTAAATCGGGTTAGAGCCGAAGGGAGAGATTTATTGGACTGATTATCAAATCGGTCACTTCTTTATATTATATAATTTTATTAAAAATATGGAATTTATTAATGATTTAATATTTTAAATAGGAATGTCTGATTCTTTTAAGGAAGATTAAAAGGTCCGGGACGATCGAGGTAAGTAGATCTTATGCTCCTTATTTATTTTTAAATGATCATATTTTTATGCAAAAAATTGTTATTGATAAAATCATAATTTTTCATAAAATAAGGATCAGCATATATGATATGAAAAAGCATGTTTTATTATGAGCATTGATTTCATGAATATGTCTTATGAAAATAGCATGATTATGAAGCATGAATTTCATTGTTTTTCCATCTATATATATGTATGCTTTAAGAAAAAGATATAAAGATTTCAAAGGCTCTCAGATGGCTATGAATGAATCCCTTCGGGAAGGTCGACATCCGGAGCTAGCATCCACATGAAACATGCCCTGCCAGCGAGTATAAAGTTGGCACATGAATTAAGAACTCGGTCGATTAAGAAACATGGCTCTTCACGGGTATAATAGTGACCTTAGCAAGAATGTCTGTGAGCTATGTTTTGAAACATGACATGAATACATGATAAAAATGATTTACGATTCATAATTGTGAAATATACATGATTTATGCATGCATGATGAGCTTATAACTTATTTTATTATATGCTCTATGAAATATTTATTTTTGCAATAATTGTTATTTGCTAAATGATGCATTATCATAGAAAACTTATGCCTGATCCGGTAAGGAAGCGAAAGTCTACTTACTGAGCTAGTGTAGCTCATATTCTTTTTATTTTCTCTTTTATGTACAGAGAAATAAGGCTAGGATCGAAGGAAAGAGAATCCAAGCTTGGAGATCAGCAAAGCAAGTTTAGAAATTTTCTCTAGGAATTCAGTTTATGGATTGTAGTCTTTATGAATTTTAAGACTTGAATTATTTTATCTCTGGATTTAGATGCTCTGAACTAGTTTTGATTTAATTAAATAATTAAATTAAACTTTATTATTACATTTATTGGAGATACACCTGTTATTATATTTAAGAAGATAATTTTGGCTTCATGTTATCGTGGGTCCATCCCTCGGTAGCATGGCCGTGTTATGTCTCGGATTCGGGCGTGACATTTTATGGTATCAGAGCAATAGGTTTAATCAAGGATAGAACTTAAAACCTAACATGAGTAGCTAGGTTATGCATAGTTAGACTTTGACTTAAATTATTAACTGTACTGTAACTCTGTTATAAAATAACGTAATAATGATTGACATTTGAATAGGAAGCGATGAGCTATAGGGAGGGCGAGACTTTGGCAAATATGGCCGCTAGGACAAGAGGAGCAAGAGGAGCAAGACTGACGTCACGAGGAGCTGATAATCAACCAGCTGAGCGGGCTCCTGACGCACCGGCCACACAGGCGGACATTGCTGGTGTATGTCAAGTGGTGGCTCAGCTTATTCAGCAGTAGGCACAGACTGCTCCTCGACCGACATTATCTATGGAGTCATACTATGAGAGATTCAGAAGGCTCAACCCACCTCTATTTGAGGGTGGATCTGATCCTATGGCTGCAGAGACATGGATTCGAGAGATGGAAAAGATATTTGATGCCCTGCAATATCCTGAAAATGTGAAGGTCCGATTAGCCATCCCTATGTTAAAAGAAAATGCCGAGTTTTGGTGGACTGCAATAAAAGCTGCCTATGAGAACAATGATGATCAGCTCACTTGGGAAGAATTCAAAGAGATATTTTATGACCAGTACTTTCCGGAGACAATGAGGTTGGTAAAAGAAAATGAGTTTCTAGCCTTAAAACAAAAGGATGATATGACGGTGCTAGAATATGCTAACAAGTTTAATGAGCTAGGCCGCTTCTGCCCCCAGCTTATGGAATTCGAAAGGAGTAAAGCTAACAGATTTGAACAAGGTCTAAGATATAGAATTCGATCCCGTCTATCTTCTCATATTTTCAATAACTACAAGGATGTACTAGAGCGAGCTTTGAAAGTGGAATCTGAATTGAAAAGAGCAGAACTAGAAAGAGGAGATAAGAAGAGACCAAGATCAGCAGGAAATCTAAAGGATCAGCAGAAAAATTTCAAAAATAATAACTCTGATAAGAAGAAAGAATCTTCATCCTGCTCTTACTGTGGAAAAAATCACAATGGACCTTGTCTCAAGAGGATTGGAGCATGCTTCTTATGTGGTGAAAAAGGACATATGGCTCGTGATTGCCCAAATAAGAAAAGAGATGACACTAGATCTAACAAACCAGTTGATCAAAAATAAAAAGGAAACGCACGAGTGTTTACTTTAAACCAGCAGGAGGCCAATGCAAATGATCAAGTGGTGACAGGTATTATCCCAGTCAATTCTATTTATGCTCGTGTGTTATTCGATTCTGGCTCTTCACACTCTTTTATATCTCTCAAGTTTGCTACTTCTTTGAATTGTGTGCCTGAAAAACTAAATAAACCATTATATGTTAGCACACCTTTTAAAAATATTGTTGTTGCTGACATTATTTTCAAGAATTGCATAATTCAAATAGAAGAAAAAAAATTAGCAGCAGATTTGATTCAGCTAAATATGTATGATTTTGACGTTATTCTTGGGATGAACTGGTTATCTTCATACCATGCACATATTGATTATTTTGGAAAAAGAGTGGTATTTCAAATTTCAGATGAACCACAATTCTTCTTTCAAGGCGAAGTTCATAATACGGAATCCAAACAATCTTTGGGTATAATCTCAATTATGAACACAAGAAAAGTTTTAAGAAAGGATGCAAAGCATTTTTGGCCCATGTAATAGACGTCGAGAAGGAAAAGATAAAGCTG
This sequence comes from Elaeis guineensis, assembly GCF_000442705.2. Taxonomy (NCBI): domain Eukaryota; kingdom Viridiplantae; phylum Streptophyta; class Magnoliopsida; order Arecales; family Arecaceae; genus Elaeis; species Elaeis guineensis. The sequence continues at coordinate 8,393,380 of NC_026002.2, forward strand.
GATGATATCCCAATTATCAAGGAATTTTCTGATATTTTTCCAGATGAACTACCCGAATTGCCCCCAGAGCGTGAAGTTGAATTTAAAATTGATATCACCCCAGGAACCGGACCTATTTCGAAACCTCCTTACCGGATGGCTCCCGTAGAATTACGAGAATTAAAGGATCAACTGCAAGAACTTTTGAATAAAAAGTTTGTCCGGCCAAGTACATCACCCTGGGGAGCTCCTGTGTTATTTGTGAAAAAGAAAGATGGAAGCATGCGATTATGCATTGACTATCGGGAGTTGAACAAGGTAACCATAAAGAACAAATATCCTCTTCCATGAATAGATGACTTATTTGATCAACTTCAGGGTGCTCAAGTTTTCTCCAAAATCGACTTACGATCTGGCTATCATCAACTAAGAATTAGAGAGGACGATGTACCTAAGACTGCATTTAAAACCAGGTATGGCCATTATGAATTTTTAGTAATGCCTTTTGGACTAACCAATGCACCGGCTGCTTTTATGGATATGATGAACAGGATTTTCAAGCCGTATCTGGATCAATTCATTGTTATTTTTATTGATGATATCCTAGTGTATTCTAAAAATATAGAGGAACATGAGAGACATTTGAAGATCGTATTTCAGACCTTGAGAAAAGAGAAGCTCTTCGCCAAGCTTAGCAAGTGTGAATTCTGGTTGGATAGTGTTGTCTTTCTCGGCCATGTAATATCCAAGGAAGGAATTTCAGTCGATCCAAAGAAGATAGAAGCCGTGGTAAATTGGCCTCGACCGACTAATGTGACGGAAGTTAGAAGCTTCTTAGGCTTGGCTGGTTATTATAGAAGATTCGTCAAAGGATTTTCTCAAATTGCAATTCCTCTGACTCGCTTAACTCAGAAACGAACAAAATTTGTATGGAGCAGTGAATGTGAGCAGAGTTTTCAAGATCTGAAGCAATGATTGATATCTGCCCCAGTTCTTACCCTACCATCTAATGAAGGAGGATTTGTCATTTATAGTGATGCTTCTAAGAAAGGATTAGGTTGTGTGTTGATGCAGAATGATAAGGTCATAGCTTATGCTTCTCGACAACTAAAAGCCTATGAGCAGAATTATCCGACCCATGATTTAGAGTTAGCAGCTATTATTTTTGCTTTAAAGATTTGGCGACACTATTTATATGGAGAATCATGTGAAATCTTTACTGATCATAAAAGCTTGAAATACTTATTTACCCAAAAAGAGCTGAATATGAGACAAAGAAGGTGGCTTGAACTATTAAAAGATTATGATCTAAATATTAAATATCACCTTGGAAAAGCTAATGTGGTGGCATATGCACTTAGTAGGAAGTCTTCAGCGAATGTGATGACTCTGCTATCCTTTCAGCAACAAATTCTTAGGGATCTTGAAGATTTACAAATTGAAGTGACTTGTACTGATGTTAAGAATGTGTTAGCAAATTTAATGATACAACCAGCATTAATTGAACAGATAAAAGCGGCCCAACAAAGTGATATTCATTTATGTCAGATTAAGAAGGACATAGAGAAAGAGTTACGAACTGAGTTTAGACTACATACAGAGGGAACTCTTTATTTTGGGAACAGATTATGTATACCGGGTGATCCTGAACTAAAAAAAAAATTTTGGAAGAAGCCCATAAATCTCGTTTCTCTTTTCATCCCGGTAGTACAAAGATGTATAGAGATTTAAAACAACTCTTCTGGTGGAATAGAATGAAACGGGAGATAGCTCGGTTTGTATCTCAATGCTTGGTATGCCAGCAAGTGAAAGCCAACATCAAAGACCTGCTGGTCTGCTAAGACCATTAGAGATACCAGAATGGAAATGGGAACATATCACGATGGATTTTGTTACTGGACTTCCAAGGACAACAAGAAAAAGCGATGCTGTGTGGGTGATTGTTGACCGACTTACTAAATCAGCTCACTTTCTACCTTTCTGAGTTGGCACTCCGCTTGATAAGTTAGCCCAGATGTATATTGATGGAATTGTACGTCTGCATGATGTTCCAATAAGTATTGTATCTGATCGAGATCCACGATTTGTATCTAGATTTTGAAAAAGTTTTCAAGATGCCTTGAGAACAGAATTGAGGCTTAGTACTGCATTTCATCCTCAGACCGATGGCCAATCTGAAAGGACAATTCAAACTCTGGAGGATATGTTAAGAGCTTGTGCTTTTGACTTCAGAGGACATTGGGATAATCATGTGACATTGATTGAATTTGCATATAATAACAGTTTTCATTCTAGTATCCAGATGGCACCCTATGAAGCCTATATGGAAGAAAGTGTAAATCTCCTCTGTATTGGGATGAAGTGGGTGAAAAGAAATTAATTGGTCCCGAGTTAGTTCAAGATGTCAGAGACAAAATTTATCTAATCAAGAGAAGACTCAGGGCAGCTCAGGATAGACAAAAGAGTTGGACAGATAGAAAAAGAAGGGAATTAGAATTTCAGGTCGGTAATCATGTTTTTCTAAAAATATCACCTACTAAGGGTGTCATGAGGTTCGGGAGGCATGGCAAGCTGAGTTCGCGATATATGGACCTTTTGAGATTTTAAATCGAGTAGGAGATGTTGCATACGAACTAGCCTTACCACCAGATTTATCCAAAGTACACAATATCTTTCATGTTTCACTACTGAGGAAGTTCGTACCTGATCCAAACAGTGTGATAAAGTATGAGCCATTGCAAGTTCATGAAGATCTAACCTATGAAGAATTTCCCCTGCGAATTATTGATCGAAAAGAGCAAGTTCTAAGATGGCGTACTATTCTATACGTAAAGATTCATTGGAGTAATCATGAAGAGAGAGAGGCTACTTGGGAGCTTGAAGACGATATGAAGACGAGATATCCACACTTATTTGAAAATGAAGGTATGTTAAATTTCGAGGACGAAATTTTTTTTTAAGGGGGGTAGAATGTGATAATCCGGCCCAATTGAGGCCCAAAACCAGCTCAAAACCCATCCGAAAAAAAAAAAAAAAGAAAAAAAAAATAGAGCAGGAAGACTCCCGATCGGAGTCTTCCTCTTCTCCGATCAAGAATCGGAGTCCTAGGGCCATTGAAAGACCCTAGGACGAACCCTATAAGAAACCCCCCTCTCTCCTCTATGGGTAGACCCTTCAGTCGCCGTCGATTGCGGAGATTTTCTCTGATTTTCCCGTTTGAAGCCATGACTCCTCGACCCGTGTTCGCCGCGATTGCACGCCGGTGGGGGTCACTGGAGGTTGTGGTAAGGTCTTCCTTCTCTCCCTCTCTTCTCTCCCTTCTTTTCCGTGCCTGTGAGCACGATGGCCGGCGATGGGTGTCGCCGGATTTAGTTGGAGAAGGAAACCCCCTATTCACCGCCTCTTTCCTCTGATTTTCCAGCGCCGACGGTCTCGCCGACCGCCGGCTCTGGTCTCTCCAAACCCGGGAGGGTCGGTCGTTGCCGCGGCCACCACCACCATGTTATGGCCTTGATCGGCCGATCAAGGCACAGGGACCTCAAGGTCCCCTGTTTCGGCCCAATAAAAGCCCGGGAAAAAGAAGAAAAGAAAAGAAAAGAAAAAGGAAAAAGAAAAAGAAAAGAAAAAGGAAAAAGAAAAAAGAAAAGAAAAGAAAAGAAAAGAAAAAAAAGAAAAGCAAAGAAAATATAAAATAGAAAAATAATAATAATAATAATAGAAATAATAATAAGAAAAGAGAAAATTTTCTCTCTTCCCTCTTTTTTTTCTCTCTCTCTATTGTCTCTCTCTAAAAAGAAAAAGAAAAAAAAAAAAAAAAAATATATATATATATATAAAATATATATATATATATGTGAGAGAAAGTTTCTCTCATCCTCTCTAAAGTCTTTCTCTCTCTAAAATTGGATTCGTTCTCCTCTACTTTCTCTCTCTACTTTCTCTCTCTAAAAAATAATAATAATAATAATAATAAAAATCCTATGAATCCCTTATTAGGCTATCTTCTTCACTTTTAGGGACCTATGACCTTAAATCGGGTTAGAGCCGAAGGGAGAGATTTATTGGACTGATTATCAAATCGGTCACTTCTTTATATTATATAATTTTATTAAAAATATGAAATTTATTAATGATTTAATATTTTAAATAGGACTGTCTGATTTTTTTAAGGAATATTAAAAGGTCCGGGACGATCGAGGTAAGTAGATCTTATGCTCCTTATTTATTTTTAAATGATCATATTTTTATGCAAAGAATTGTTATTGATAAAATCATAATTTTTCATAAAATAAGGATCAGCATATATGATATGAAAAAGCATGTTTTATTATGAGCATTGATTTCATGAATATGTCTTATGAAAATAGCATGATTATGAAGCATGAATTTCATTGTTTTTCCATCTATATATATGTATGCTTTAAGAAAAAGATATAAAGATTTCAAAGGCTCTCAGATGGCTATGAATGAATTCCTTCGGGAAGGTCGACATCCGGAGCTAGCATCCACATGAAACATGGCCCTGCCAGCGGGTATAAAGTTGGCACATGAATTAAGAACTCTGTCGATTAAGAAACATGGCCCTGTCACGGGTATAATAGTGACCTTAGCAAGAATGTCTGTGAGCTATGTTTTGAAACATGACATGAATACATGATAAAAATGATTTACGATTCATAATTGTGAAATATACATAATTTATGCATGCATGATGAGCTTATAACTTTTTTATTATATGCTCTATGAAATATTTATTTTTACAATAATTATTATTTGCTAAATGATGCATTATCATAGAAAACTTATGCCTGATCCGGTAAGGAAGCGAAAGTCTACTTACTGAGCTAGTGTAGCTCATATTCTTTTTGTTTTCTCTTTTATGTACAGAGAAATAAGGCTAGGATCGAAGGAAAGAGAATCCAAGCTTGAAGATAGCAAAGCAAGTTTAGAAATTTTGCTCTAGGAATTCAGTTTATGTTTATGGATTGTAGTCTTTATGAATTTTAAGACTTGAATTATTTTATCTCTGGATTTAGATACTCTGAACTAGTTTTGGTTTAATTAAATAATTAAATTAAACTTTATATTACATTTATTGGAGAACACCTGTTATTATATTTAAGAAGATGAATTTTGGCTTCATGTTATCGTGGGTCCATCTCTCGGTAGCATGGCCGTGTTATGTCCCGGATTCGGGGCGTGACACAAGCATCATAAAAGATTTTTCTTATCCATCCTGGAATAATATTTTATCGTCAAATCTTTATCTTGTCAATAATAGTCAACTTCTCAACTAGAAGTAATATCATAGTATTATTCTCACATAGAATTTGAACTTACGATTCACTTGAATAACCAATGATCAAATTAATAACCATAATGCACAATAAAATTTTATGTCAATCCTTTTGTGATTACTTTCGATCAAGATCTAACTAATTATATCATGATCAATAGATCATCCATCATATTTTAAATTCTATATGTTATAATCTCTTGTGATCCTTTCATACATAATCCCAATGTTTAATCAAAATTTTTAAATATTTTTTCCACTACAATCATAAAAGATCTACACTATAATGTCCCTGGTGTCTATCCACTTACACCCATTCTATATCTGATTCTATGTTTCATAATTTATCCACTTATGCTCTGATACCACTTTAATTGTCACACCTCCGACCCGAGATTTTGAATCGAGGGTCATGGCAACCGCCGCATACTCATAGAAAACTCTTCCCATAAGCATGCAAGGCATCTTATCATGCTATCCTAAAACAACAGCAAAATAATTAGTCAATAATTTAAATCCAAAACATAACGATCTAAATTTCTTCTTTAATATCTTAATAAATTCAACAATGATTCATAGGCCTTACACCAAATTCAATAAGACTTTCAACCTAAATTAAAGGTATAGAGATTCTGCTTCTGATCACTCTTCCATTCATATCTTGTATCATCTTAATTCCTCAATATCTGTTAAAACAGTAAAATAGAAGATAACGAGTTAGACAGCCCAGTAAGCAATGATCACTTCTCAACAAATTTCATCAGGCATTTAAGTAAATAATCATTTATAGAAAATAAGCATATATAGTTCATCAATTCGAAATCAATTTCAATTATGCAACATGATTCATGCCAAATTCATTTCTTTTTCGAAAATTCAAGTTTCTTTCCAGATTTAATTTCTTTCGTTCTTAAATTCTTTTCGTCAACCATGAGCTATGACCATATTTTTTCTGTGGCAGGGTCATTGAAGCAAAAATTTAGTGCAGGGGCAAAATGGTAATTTTAAAATTTTTCAAAATTACTATTTTACAGTGGAATTATTAATTAATCTCATTAATTAATACTAATTAACCCTACACTAGGATCTAAATATGATACAACAGCATGCATTTAAATTTGAAATTCAAATTTGAATCAGTAAACGTTTTACAGTACTGTGTTCAGAACACATCACCTTTTGCGGGTAGTCGATCACCGCAATCTGATCACCGTCGGAGGGCTCTGATCGTCACGTCGCAGCCATCCAACTGTCTGGCCTCTGCGGATCGTCCACACGAAGCTCCCGTCTGATCAGCTCCTCACGAATGCTAGTTCGTGATTTCACCCTTTTGATGGCAGATGTTGATCGAACTCCTTCGATCGATGTGTGCCGACTTCTCGGATGCTCCGGATCATCTGCAAAGTTACTTGAGAGGCTGATGGATCTCTCTCTGAAATTTGGTGGACTCACGATACTCGTGGCACACCAATCTCACTTCCCAAACCCTAGGTAGAAACCCTAGGGTACACACCAAAAACCCTGCGCCCAATTTTCTCTCTTTTCTTTCTTTTTCTCTCGGAAGGTTTTGGACCTTCACCTTGCGCAGAAGCCTTCCTCACGCCCCAAAGTTTCTCTCCTAATTTTTCTACGCACGTCCCACCTTTTTCCTCTTTTTAAAACAACGTCGAACGTGTCTTATCCGCGTGAGAGGATAAAGATAAGAGGTTACACATTTGAATTCAAATCAAATTTGAATTCAAACAAAAACCAACTTATCCCTATCCTTTTGGGCATGAGAAGAGAAGGGGCGTGCTCTTTGTGCGTAGAAAAAATTTTACGAGAAACTTTTTCTCGTGTAAGTAATGTGGCGCACAAAATGGATAAGGATGAAAGGACAAGTGATAAGTTATCCATTCAAATTCAAACATGCTTTGAATTTGAATGGCTAACTAATTATTTTATCCATCCATATGGTGCACAAATGAGGACGTGGGGAAGGGTTTTGCATGAGAAAAATTCACGAGAAGTTTCTTCTCGTGAATTCAAATGGGTGCAAGGAAGTTGGGTGACGCAGGGAATTTAAAACAAGGTGGTTTGATTCAAATTGAGCCAACCTAGTTTAAAATAGGTTGAGCACAATTAGACCAAATTAAACCCAACATAATTAGGCTTAATTAGGCTTAATAAAATCTTAATCAAATCAGAAATTAACTAAACCTAACCCCTGATCAAATCAGGGACTAAACCACCTTAGCGATTAGATCAACATTTAACCTAATCGGGTCAATCCAAACTGAATCCAATTCAATTGGACTTGATCCAAAAATAATTACTCAATCAAATTGAATTAATTAGTGATTAAATCACTAATTAAACCTCTCATAAATATTGAGTCCAAATCTGATGGACAATCAGGCATCAGAGACCATCGATATGAAACCCTGATCAAAAAGTTCAAATTTCAAATTCAAAATTTGAAATTCAAAATTTTGACCCCGGTACCCAAAATGTGTGGAACTCATGATTAGATAATCCTAATTCTCAATCATAGAGTCCCAGATAGATAAGACTTATAATCAGCCATCAGATCAGAAAGGAACCTCTAATGTGTGTGACCCCGCAGGTTCGAACCTAAGCCGGTAGCACAGGAACCAATTTCTGTACTAATCGAAGTGACCATCTAGCAATGGTACCCGACGACCGGATAGGTCGAATAATCGCAATCGCAACATTCAGAACCTACGTGAATATGGTTACCGTATAATTCATCCCTTTTGACCCATGTGTTTAGGATGACTCAGGGTTAAACTGTCAACCCTGATGATATCATCCGAATCGTGCTCAACTCAATTAGTCCTGTGACTCCTCACTAGGACTACCCTGGCCAAGGTTTTGCTAAATTGAAACACGACTGTACACAGCTCCTAAACTGGAGTGGTCAATCCCATCTTGACACACGCACCGACAAGTCAAGTACTTGACTATACCCAGCAACCTTCCGTCACTGAATTAAAAATTCAGATAGTCCAGTGCCTAAGTGCAGTGAGTTGCTTGCAAGTCACCGTGGCGGTCTCAGGTCGGAGGGACATTTATACCCATATCCCATCGGAGCAAATCTTGACAGCAGAAATAGCTCCGGAGTTGGTCACGTTCAGTGCAGATGTACCATTACATCTCACCTGTATGCCATACCAGTGTCTCCACACTCTTTGGTTACGAGGACAACCAACCCATATGGCACACAACGACCTATGCTCGATAAATATTGTCGTCCTTGGTAACAACGTATCATTTGGTCGCGAACATGTTTAAGGACTAAACGACAAATCCTCCTTTGTCGAGTCTAAATAGTCCTAAGGACTTCACCACAACACAGGAGTTCATTAGAAGATGAAACATTTGTGATGAAAAAATACCAAAATAATTTTTATTTATTTATAATTCATGTACTAATACAAAAGGAGCACAACCGTCAACAGGCTGACGATTGGCTTTGGGATACTATTCCCAACAGTCATAACGCCGCGTATCTTCTTGCGGTGAGCTACGAATCATCTGGCAGCAAAGTCTTTCGGAACCGCTGGTCTCTCTGGCGGTTTGTCGCTGGTCTCTCTAGCGACGTAAACCCTCAGGATAAATCAATTGCCAACATATATGCCCCCATTGGCAGGGTCCTTTACATAGTCAGGTTGTCAATTCATAATGTTCTTATATCATAATTCTTCATAAATCATATTTCATATTCTAATTTCGATAGTAAAACATAAATCATGTAGTATCGAAATCAATCAATATAATGCATCATGGAATCAATATGTTCAATCATGCTTCATCATAACATTTCAAATAAGATATTTTCATAATAAAATACCATTCATCCAATTCATGAATCGTTTCACAAATTATGTCGGAAAAATACATTATAATTTATCGATAAATCTAGACAAAGTGAAACATTACTTACCTTGAACGTATTCCAATAAACCCACATAATTCTATAAATTTTTCTTTCAAAAATTCTGTTCGTAGATCATAACGTGATATCCCATGATCAAACATCCACAATCCTATATAGAATCAATTTCAATAATTAGAAAGAATACGAATACCATATTTCAACAGTTTAGATTGGGTCCGATCATCTAATTTTATCTAATCGAAATCTAATTAGAACCTAAATGATCCAAAGTTTGACTATCAAATCAAATCAAATTCGAAGTGATAGGATTGAGGTTTCTTCATCGATTTCATAAAATCAAATGGAGAGAGAAAATCAGAGGAGAGAAAATTCATGAGGTACAATTCGAATTGATCAGGTAACACAATCCAATATTATGATTGATCCAATATCTCTAGTGGTGAAATCAACATGATCAAATCAAGTCATGGTGAGATCGAAATCATGGATGATCAAATCTAAAGATTCATGATCTGATCAAGATGGATGCCAGTACGCTGTCTGACAATCATGGATCAGGGTTCTTCATTAGAATCAGATCAAGACTATTAAAAAAAATTTCTTCATTCACTAACCTTTTTAGAGAGAGAATCAATCAAGAGAGAGAATATTTTAGAGAGAGAAATTTTTAGAGAGAGAAAATTCTAGAGAGAGAAAACTCATCTTGAATTCTTCAGACAATATGATTCAACAAATTCGATCGATCAGATCAAATCATGTTAAGATTATCATGTGGATAATTCAATAAAATCATGAGAAATAAAATCTAAAAATACCTGATCTGATCAAAGTGGATGTCGGTGTACTGTCCGACGATTACAGATCAAAAATCTATCATGAGATCATTTAAATTTATCATCATTCTTCTCAAAATTTTAGAAATCTTAGGAGAGAGAAATAATCTAGAGGGAGGATTCTAGAGAGAGAAAGTAGAGAGAGAAAGTCCAATTTTAGAGAGAGAAAATACTAGTTCAGGCTGAAGAGAGAGAGGAAAGAGAGAAAAACTCTCTTTCTCATATTTTATTATTTATATCATTATTTATTAATTATTTATTTTATTTTTCTTTCTTCTTTTCTTTCTTCTTTTTTTTCTTTTTTTTTTCATGGAAGAGAGAGGAGAAAATCCTATTTATTATTATTATATTATTATTATATTATTTTTCTTCTTCTTTTTTTTCTTTTTTTCTTTTCTTTTCCTTCGTTTTCTTTTCTTTTTCTTTTTCTTTTCCTTCTTCTTCTTCTTTTCTTCTTCTCGTGGGTTCCTTTGGGCTGAAACAGGGGACCGTGAGGTCCCCTTGTTGGAGTTCCGACCGACGACGCAGCCGGCGTGGGACGGCTGTCGGCAGGAGGGGGGCGACTCGACGATGAGAGGAAGGCCAAACCGATGGTCGGCGGTGACCACCGGCGTCGAAAAAATCGAAGAAAAACGGGCAAAAATAGAGGTTCTTTCGCAACAAAATCCGACGACTCCGGTCACCGGCGAGCATGCACACTGGCACAGAAAGGAAAGGGGGGAAGAGAGGAAGGGGAGGAGGCTTACCTCCGACGCCGGCGAGCAATTGGATGGGTCTCCGTGAGGATTTTCCGGCGATTGCCGCCGTTTTGCCTCGGGATTTTTCGATGAGAGGGAGAGAGGAGGGTTCTCCTCCTTAAATAGAGCCGGAGGGGGCTCTTTCCGACTCCGATTGGGAGCCGACGAGGGGAGGAAGAAGACTCCCTTCAGGAGTCTTCTCCCATGTTTTCTTTCTTTTTTTTTTTTTTTTCATTTTGGACTTTGGTGGGCTGGGATTCTTACATGGACTGGGCCATCACACAAGAAGCGGCAGCAGCCATCAAGAATGCAATACTGGCTATGGTAGTGTGCCGTACAAGAGGGATCGATCATGTGCACTGGGAGCATGGTGGCGAACCATTGGAGAACTAAGGCAGTAGTCTACATGATTAAGCTATATATATTATCTTCCGCACATACTCTCCTCCTCCTCCTACCACCCGAAACTGCAAGTGGTGCTAACTTATTCTACTCAATTTCTAAATACCGTTGCCTCCCAAGATAGAAATAAATGTTGAAAAAATAGATTTAATTAGCATTTGCTTTGATCTATTTGGGCTCATTTGTTTATCATTTCAATGCCCCTCCCAGGGGGTTGCTGATTGAAACCCACTACAGCAATAAGGTGATGGAAAGGAGGCTGACCCAATGTAGACGATGGTAGGGGGCCCTCCCCCTCCTCTCCATGAGGCCCTGGAAGAAAGGGTTCATATGGACTAGCACCAAAAAGCTAAATAACAAGCCATCCATCAACTTGCTTCATCGTGGGATCTTGCCATACACAATCTGCGAGAATAACACCACAAACATCACCAAATTGATTACTATTATCATCTGTGGTTGTATGAACAAGCTCATCCACTTGATAATCTAGAGGTTGGTGTATGTATCATCCTTGTCCTCATTGACAGCAAAGTGGTCAATTAGCAGGTGGCCTTGGAACTCAACAACAGCAATGGACTTGTAGAATATGGTAGAGTTGCCAAATCATTGGGGTAGGTTGAAATTTGGATCCCCAGCGAGGGGCTAGGCTCGAAGGTATCGTCAGGCAGCTTGCTGATGGGTATCTTAATATTAGTCGGTGGGGGTGCTAGGTTCTTGTATTACCCATAGAGACTTGTATACTCGTTAATGCACAATGAGTTGAAGTTGTAGAGTACATAGTGGTGCAAGAGGCTGGTGTGGAGAGGCTTGAGGTTATCGCCAACAGTGAGGGAGTCATGGTAAGGTGGATGTGAGATAAAAGATTGGATGTAGTGGATGGAAAGAGGGAGAGGAGATCGAGGGTGGAGCAAAGAGCATGCTGGAGGTAGAGAGCCAGTGAGGAAATGTTAAAGTTACTTCAGCCATTTTTTAAATTTTTTTTGATGTGGTATTTCAGTCCCATATAAGGTTAATGGTTTGATTAACATTCTATTAAATTATGATTTAAAGTGTTAGATAAAAGTAAACCTCATAAAAATAAATATAGATTTTCAAACTATTGGATGTAATTGTAATTTATTTCTAATCTCAGAAAAATTTTTATAATTTACTCTGTATTAAAATACCATCAACTTTATGCTAGTTTTTAAATATACTATTATTAAAATAAAGCGTTAAAATTCTTGAGATCAAGAGACTAAAATTTGACATTCAGTTCTTTAATCCTCCAACTAGAAATTAGAAATGCTGTACGATAAAAATTATTTGTAATGAAGGAGAATTGATTTTGTAATGAAGGAGAAGTAGAGCTTGCTGGTTCAAATTTCAGTAAAGGAAACGAAAAAACTTAAGGGATAGAGATAATAAAGTAGACAATTAAGAATCAATAAAAAAGCCAATCAAAAGCTAGGCTTTATTTTAGGGATTATGTTAGTGGTAGCAACAACAACAGTAAGTAATAGCAATAATATGAGCGGTAATAATAGAAGCAGCAGCAGTAGTAGTATAACAAATCAGATAAAGCTAAAAATCCAAAATACAACCATATAAAGCATGAATTATTTATCTTTTGTTTTGCTCATATACTGCACATCTTGGCTTTCATAAAAAATGGACTACAGTGCTAAAGAGATTTTAAGTGCTAGGAAACTACACGGAAAAAGTAACTGTATAGTGATCAACGACTATAAGAAAGGTGAGCTTGGATGTTGTCACCATCCACAAGTTATACATGGCACCAACAGCGTGTAGTTCTAGCACAGTTTGTTTGAAGATTTAATGAAATTTCTAGTAGCATTAGCATGCTAAAGGAACTTCAACATTTATCTAAATCATCTTCCAGTTATATACACTGGGTTAATATGTTTGAACAAAAGCCATCAACAAATTTTCTTATTATTATATAAAAATATAGAGGGAGGCCTCTGAAACTGCTATAAACAATCATTGAAATGTTATAACAATCATTATATATATAATACAAACTACACGCCTTTTGTGTAAACAAAGCCGATTATATATATCAAATTTTTGCCAGATCCAGAAAGTTCATAGAAATGTTGTCGGTCCAAGGCCATAGCAATGTCTCATAGAGTGTTCCATTAGTATTTTCTAATAATAAAGATAAAAAGAAAACGATAAACCTATCCAAATTTTCAACAGAACGAGGTCAGAACAACGTAGATTCAGACTCAAGGTTACTGTGCTTACATATAGAGCCGGCGAAGCACTTACAATTTAAGCAAATGCCACAGATCCTATACTTGATATCCAGCATGCTCTTTGTCCTTGTTAAACCTGGCCAATAGTGCATTAAGGACGGGAAAACTGGGGTTTTGTCAGAATGACAATATTACTCCAATAAAATGAGACTCCTGTGCACAAAGTCCTACTATTTCTTGTTCAATTGCCACCACTATTTGAAGACTCCCCATGGCTCCTATCTTAGCCGTTTAATTGCATAAATGCCCCTCATGCAAGCTACTCTTCCAAATAAGAATAAATATCTCTCTCCACACGTGCGTGTGCATGTGCATGCGCGAGTCTGTGTGTGTGTGTGTGTGTGTGTGTTTTGAAGGAGAAGATAAGAAAGCTAAAAAGAGAGATCGATCTTCAAAATTCTCCACTTTGGAGGTGCTCTTGCACTTTCACCGTGACACCGTAAGCATGCATGAAATAATAAAAGCAAGAAAATTGAACGAGAAAACAGAAGAGAATCCCAATGTCATTTTTTTTTTTTAAAGAAACAAGATAGAAGTGTAATTCTAAATGAAAAGGCTGGAATAAAAAAGAAACCAACGGACTCATGCAGATGAAATGATGGCCAATCTACCAATTAGCAGCTACTGAGACCTTAGGAAAGCAAAAGGATGTGTGGCTGTAAAAGGAAACCTTGGGTTTTGGGGTAAGTGAGGACACCAATCAATGGGCCAATCATGCTTGTGGTGGGCTATAAAGAGGTCTGTGTAAGTCAGTCCGATCTGCCTTGAAGCTCTTTCCAAAACTTTCTAAGCCTCCCTTAAGCTTCCAAGTAAACACCTCACCTCTCTATAAAACACTCCATCCCCTTCTAGGAGCTCTGGGTTTTTTTGTTAGAAAACATGAAGTCGCAAATTAAAAGAGAAAAAAAAGAATTTGATAGAAAAGATAGGATTCCTCGCCTTGGGAAGCTCAACCTCATCCACACCTTTGTGCATCTCTCTCTCTCCTCTCTCTCTCTCTCTCTCTCCTCCTCCCTATCTGGCCTTTTTCTTTTTTTTGATACAAGCGGGCCTTTTTCTATCTGACCTTTTCTTCGCTCACCGACTTCTTTTGTTTTGTGGGTTTTCCTCTAATTTGCCAGCCGTTCGCCCCCCAGTCTTCAACAGCCATTATATCTCTCCCATAGTGGAAAATGAAAGCCCACCACCTTCAGGACCCAGTTCCTAAAATTTCTCTGTTCTGTCCAGAGAAAGAGAGTTAAATTATAGGAAGAGTACCCACTCCACACTTCCAAATCAAACCCTTCTATTTGTTTGAAATTTGATTGCATGGGTTTGAGAGAACTTGGAAAGAGATGTTTGCTAGGGATGAAGAACTGCAGGCAGCTGCAATCCCCATCACGAGAATTTTGATGTTGCCACTCTTCCAATGATGCCTTTTTCAGGTACCATAACTCAGTGTCTCCTGTGCCACTCTATGGAGTGATAAAATAAAGCCAAATTAGATTTTTATTCTCTCCTCCACTCTTCTCTCATACTCTGTGTTGTGTGTGTGTGTCTGTCTGTCTGTCTGTCTTTGTGTCTCTTCCGGAGGAGCTTTAACCCTTGAGATAAGAACATAGAAGGAACCAGATACTACTATTTGAACCCTTTTTGTTTCCATCATAGGTGAAAGAAAACAAAACAAAAGCTTCCATGTTCCCATCAGCCACCATGTCCAACTCCACCTCCATCTCTGAAGAAGCCAGTGTTTCTTCGGAGATGCGGGCCCATGACTTCAGTAAAAGCTTGAGCTCTCTGTTCACACCCATATCCCCCCCTCACCACCAACAACAGCAACAAGAGCCACAGCCAAAGTCTAAGAAGAAGAGAAGCCAGCCTGGGAACCCAGGTAGGAAGGATCTCCTCCCCTTTTTCTCTTCAATTTATTCAGATAAAAAGATAACTTCTCATGAAACAAGAAAAATAAAAAAAACAATTTGGTTGTTTTCAATGTTCTTATCTTGTTGGTGTGGGAATTTCTCAAAAAATATTCTACTGGTGTTGGCTTTAGACCCAGATGCGGAAGTGATTGCTTTGTCCCCAAAGACCTTAATGGCTACCAATAGATTTGTGTGTGAGATATGTAACAAGGGTTTCCAGAGGGATCAGAACCTTCAGCTCCACCGGAGGGGCCACAACCTACCATGGAAGCTGAGGCAGAGAAGCAGCAAGGAGGGGGTGAGGAAGAGGGTGTATGTGTGCCCAGAGCCAACCTGTGTCCACCATCACCCTTCCAGGGCCCTTGGGGACCTTACAGGGATCAAGAAGCACTACAGTAGGAAGCATGGTGAGAAGAAGTGGAAGTGTGACAAGTGCTCCAAGATATATGCTGTTCACTCGGACTGGAAGGCCCATGTGAAGACTTGTGGGACAAGGGAGTATAGATGTGATTGTGGTGCCCTCTTCTCTAGGTTGGTGATATATATCTTTCATGTTCTATGATAGTAACCCGTTTACTATTTAGTATAGTAGCAATGATGGAGGTAAGTGAATCGCTATTCTTCTTTTTCTTCTCCTCCATTCCTCTACTCGTTTTCCTACTTGTTGTGTTACTCCCAATTTAACTTCTTGGATTTTTTTCTTTTTTTTTTCAATGCAAATTAAGCAGTAGCAGATTTCATGGAAAGCCCAGTATGAACTCATAATACTATCAACTTGTTGATCTGGTCAAAGCAAAATAAGGTGTAGATTTCATTAGAATGTGATTTCAACCCACAGTTTGGTTAACGAGAATCGCATGATTTCTAGCTAATTATATAGAGATCACTCAGTAAAAATCAAAGGAAAAGGAAGGAAAAAACCTTCATGCTCTGCAAGAGCTTGCAGATGTGAATTAAGACAGCAGCATCTCTTTGAAGTCAGCTTCTTCTTGCATTGTTTAGTTGCTTAATTTCTCAGAATGCAAGTAAATATTTTATATAATGGTTTTATAAGGTTATTGCTTTTCATCTACTATCTAATAATATTCTGCACTACAAAAAAAGAATATCACTGCATGAAATTTTTAGCCAATCATCTTAGAGTTCGACGCTTCCTTTGTCTTCCTTTTGTTTTGCATGGTTTCCGTTCGTTTAGGTTCAAAATCGAGATCTCTACTAGAATTTAATTTGTGCTCAAAGAGAAGTCTGTTTTTCGAACCTAACGTTCTTTCTTGATAAACTATGAGGTGAACCACATGTGACTGTCTGGAACCAAAGTGATAGCATTGACAGATACTACAGAAATAGCCACTGTACAAAGTTGACAGTTCATGATTGTTCTTGAGATGACAAAGCTCTCCAATGCCATAGTAGTCTTGATGTGTGTGGTTTATTATCGTTTTTTCTTGGTAGGAATGGGTGTATTTATTTCGAGAAACTTGCAAGATTTTAGTCCATGCTAGAATGGATACCTTCTTTCAAGGCCACATATGTGATATTAATTAAAATACTTTTTTGGCAAAAATTAATATCTTCTTGATCTGCTATGGTAAAAAAAAAAAAAAAAAAAAAAAAAACTGAGCTGCATGACGCCTCCTTTTGTAGATCTTTCCGACTGTATATGCTATCTCCAACTTGTAATAAAGATAGTAATCAGAACTACTCTTTTATTCTTCATCATCTTTTCTTATATTTCCTTTCATTGTGAGTTTCTTTACCAATACTATCATTTGCATCATCCTCCACTTTCTTTTGCAAAGCCTTTCATTTCAACATCAAAATGTAAAGGTCTTCTTTTTATCTTAATTATTTTATTATATTGGTTATATTTTCTTCTACAGGAAGGATAGCTTCATCACCCATAGAGCCTTCTGTGACGCCTTGGCAGAAGAGAATGCAAGACTCATGGCCGCCACACCGATGCCTCCACCGCCGCCGCCATGAATACCACACCATCACCCCTCCACTCCTGCACCATCCTCTCTACCTCCCCTTCTCCTCTTGCTATTCCCTCCCAAACCCTAACCCTAACCTTAGTCCTTATCAACTCAAGCCTGAAGATCCCTCTCCCTCCCTCCTCCACCCTCGTTACCTCCACCACCTCCACAACACCACCACCACCACCTCCTCCTCCTCCTCCCCTCACTTGTCAGCCACTGCCCTCCTCCAAGGAGCCTCCACCATGGGCCTCATAACCACCAGCTCCGCCGTCGGAGCCGCTGGGGCCGGCCAGAGGGGCAGCTCGATGTCCGACGGGGGATCCGTCCGCATGGCAGAGGAACGACAGCCTGACGAGAGACTTCCTCGGCGCGGTGGCCGGCGAGACCGGCGAGGAGGAGCTGCTCTCCCTCACCGGAGCCCTCGGCCTGGATCTGGTCACCGCCGCCTCCCGCGACCGCAGGGACCACTCCAAGCGCTTCGCTGGGTTCCACCCGGTCACCGAGACGTGGGGTGACCGTTAAGCTCATTCTCGTATGCCCCGGAGGAGGATGTGCGACGGTGTCACTTTCTCTGTTTCCTAAATTTTATTCTACTTGCTCCGAAGTTGACGTTTAGGACTAAGTGAGGCTTATTGTGAAATACGATATGAATTTTATTATTTGATTTTTATAGGGTTTTCATTGGATAATTATATCACAATGGCAGTACCGTAGTTTCTTACAAATTAGATGTCAAGAATATTTTAGAAAAAATCCTTCTAAATTTCCGGCACTGAGTGCATCAGTATAGTTGCATGGTTGCACACGCAGCCAATCACCGAAGCCCATTTTTGTGTGTTCCATTCATTATGCATTTGTCTCGCTAATTGATCTCGAGGAACGTATCTTGATGATTGGCTACGGGCACAACTACGATGGTGCACACATCGCACGTCGTAATTTTTTTTGTATTTACACAGATGTTGAATAGCTATCTCCATGGTCCATACGTGTGCATGAAAGTGCCCGTCTTTGCATGCATGCATGTGTGCATCGTGCTTCCCTCAAGGGTACGTGGACCAGTTTGCAGGAAAGTATTACTAAAACTACATGACCGTAGAGTTCCTTTTGATGTTAAGAAAGATGGTGGTAAGAAAGATCTAGTCTACTGGTTGCCGCCTCTCTCTCAAAAGACTTGCTCTTGAGAGAGGTCCGTCATTTGGCCTTAATAGTGCTATATTACGATTATATTATTAAAAAAAAATGTTAAGTAAGATGGTATGGGAGATCACATAATTTTGCTGGCGTGATTTATTTGAAGTGGTTTTGTTTCATGGGTGAGATCCAACTTAGCCACGATTTTGCTAGTCCGACAACCGTAGGAGCGTTGCCACTTTCTTTCAAAAATTCCCAGGCGTTGATTTGACTATAGTCTACTATAGTAAGTCTGTTGCCATGGCTTAAGTTCTTCAGCCCATATAGACTAGCACCTTGTTTATTATGCACGTAAGTATATATTACATATATATTCGTGCTAGTTTTCTACACAACTGCACCTTGTTTTGTGATATAAGCTACAGAATCAATGATAAATGACCATCAAGGCACGGGATCAAGAAGTAAAATTTTGATCAATGGCAATTAAAAATGGGGCACAAAGCAATTTGTTTCCTTCTTGTAGATTTTTCTTTTCTTTCTTTTTTTTTTTTCCTCCAATGGAGAAGGGGTGCATTTATATAGTTCTCCTTCAAGCAAAAGAGGGAAGCAATGGAGATTGATAATCTGATCAACATCTTGCAAGCATGAACCATTGGACTAGATTTTTAAAAAAATGATAGGACAATCTAATTGAATCGCATTAGGTATTGTGGGATCGAAGTCTTGTGATTAACATCTTCTAAAACAGGTGAAAAAGAATCGGGATGTTACCAAAATTTCTTAACAGAATGGGTTCAATTTGGATTTCTTTTGCACTCTATTTTCAAAAAAAAAAAAAAAAAAATTATGTAGCCCTTATAGGTTTGATTTTCAAATTTAATTTCGCAAATATAAACTAGATATGAAATCTGTTGCTGTCAAAACCTTATATATATATATATATATATATATATATGGTGATCTAGAGATGAGGATGTGCTAATCGATCTACTGTGTCATACAATAAAGCACCAATTTGTACCAAAAAAGAAGAATAATGAAGATAGCTAGAATTGATCAGGTTAGAGAACTCCGATGCTTAAATTAGCAGGACTCAGGAATAGAATATGTAGAAAAATGATGGAGAAGTGGAAATAGATGGCATGTAATTTCATAACATGCTTAAAGTCTTGAGCCATTTTTATAGATGAAGTGTAATCCATGACCAATTGGAGTTGGCTCTAGAATTTCTAATTTTCCTTATCTAGATTAGCCAAAAAATATGAGTCCAGCTGAAATTGGTGCCTGCTATGTCATGTGTCAGCTGATATCAAAATCCACTTCGGATCATATTTATTGGTACACCCTAAGCTTCATGTTGTTTAATTAATAGCATCTGGCTAGAGTAACAGATCCAATAAATGCAATCTCTATAGTGTATAATTTCCTTAAGGTATAGAAGCAGGGAACCTTTTTTAAGTCCTCAATGATCAAGGAAACATAAGGACGCCGTGAGGCCCAAAAGGTTCCTCCATGGCCATGCATAGTTTTAGAACGTTACAGTAATCTGGAAAAGAGAAACTATTTGAATAAAGAGAGTGAAAGGAAATGTCAACGCGTGATCAGGAAAAGATGTTCAGAGCGGACACACGTAGCCAAATGATTCCTCACGTCCTTTTCCTCCCTTTGCTTTCTTAGATTCCGTGCGTTGTATTGGGATTGCCAGAGATCTCAATGAAACTTTTGGGCCCGTTATTATGGTTTTAAATTTTAGTACCACAGTTGTTGCACTAGTAAAATACTATCATACATTGAGCATATTTTTATTAGTGATTAATTTGAAAATCATTTTACTATTAGTATTTTTGAAATGTCGACCCATGTCGACGTGGCATCATTTTTGAAGTTCTAGTACTCCTGGGTATTTCTTTGCGCAAAATTCCATGCACCAGACTTACGGCCAAATGCAATACCAGTGAGCATAAGAATTAAACGCGTTAGCAAGCAGAATGCATTTGGCATTCAAATGCAGCCGCTAACGTTTTGTTAACTTGAGGAATTTGGGTGTGATGGTGTGCTCTTGGATGTGCTTGTAGTCTTGCACCATAGTACAAGCTATTGCAGGAGTTTTTTCTTCTTTTTTTTTTTACGGTGATAGACAAGTTGTTTGACTAATTGCACATATAATAAGTTTAACCAAAAAAATTGTACTCCAGGATAATGATATCATAATATAGTCAAGGTCATTTAGGAAGAGGACATCCAGTACACCTAGATATTTCAACAATCTCAATATTGCTCATAGGCTTTTTGACAAGAAAGTGCACAAGTCCAAGGCATGCCACAAAATGTGGTGAAGATGTGACATGGAAATTTGAGGCCATATATGTCCTCTGAAAGGATGTTAGCTTAGAATTTTAGATTTTTTTTTTTTTTCCTATAAAGACTTTTACGTACATTACCTAAAACCTGAAAACGATCGAAGATCCAATTTATGATCGCTTGGACTACTTTGTTAGAAATTTACTATGATTTTATCAGCTCTTATTATCTAAGAACCAGTTCTCTCTCTCCATTAACAAATGAATATGGCCAAAGATCCGCATGGAACATATGCATTCACCAAGCATCAATTAAAAGCGTAAATTTAGTTACAGAAAACAAATTAATTACACGTCCACAAATACATCTGATGGGGAAATTAAGAGATAGACCAAGAGCAAGATGATATTTCATTGCAAATTATACAATTAATGAATTATGAACTGTACTTAAGAAAATGGACAACTTTTAAATATATGAACGTCATTGTAGGATTTTTTTTTTCATTTTAGAGTAATATGTATCCCATTGAAGTTTTCTGGAGAGCCATTCATCTTCCTTAATTATTCTGTTGGAAGATTTGTGAAGTTACACATTATTGACCTTAAGATACATTTAGTATAAATTATTTTATTTGCAATATAAAGACATCAAAGAAAAGCAAAAAAAAAAAAATCAATTAAATAAATAGCGTGCAAGTTTGCATATTCTTTTCTTGTCTTAATGAACCACTGTCAGCAGGATATGTAACTTTTAGCCGGCCAACCTTTTCATGTATTAACACTGTAAAGAATTTCTTTAATGGTGCATCTGAATAATTGCATCTTTTTGAAGGAGGTGGGGCTCAACTCAGGCTATGTAGTGACCGCAGCACATGGATTGGAAAAACTGTTGGTGTACATCTAACCCTTTCATAAAGGAAAATAAAGCTTAATTCCGAATATTCACACGCACACACACCCACACAGAGAGGTGGGTGGGGGGATATCCTTAACCAGCTTTTATAAAGTTGGTGGGGAGGTATATATAATGCATGTGATGAGTTGCAGGAGTTAGGAGTACAATACATACCATTTGCCTGCTAAAAAGACTGCTCAGCTTTCCCTTTTCTTTCCCTTCTTTATTCCTTTACCTTTCACAAGCAGACAAAACGTAAAGCTCCCTCTTCTCCCACCTCCCTTCCTTGGCCTTCCAACACTGGAATCTCCACCTTTCCTCCAACACCTCATTGCTACCTATGCTGTTACTTCTCTCGTGCTAACACTCTCATCCCCACAATGAAGACCTCTGAAAAGCCTCCATGTAGCTAGGTAAGTCATGTCATAGGTGATTTCAGATGAATGCATGAACGAAACATGGCCTGTAATTTTTCTTCGAAGTATTAATTCATTGAGATAACCAATATATGAACCTAAATTTTCAGTTGAACATCGACCAAAAATATATGATGAATAAATGATCATGACTGTTTTGGTTACTTCTCTCTTTTGGGTGTAAAGACTTCATAGGAAAGTTCATTCGACAGAAGAAATGTGTACAGTTCTCTGCTTGGATATATTCCTGAGCATCACTTG
The DNA here is from genome assembly GCF_000442705.2 of Elaeis guineensis. NCBI lineage: Eukaryota > Viridiplantae > Streptophyta > Magnoliopsida > Arecales > Arecaceae > Elaeis > Elaeis guineensis. The sequence continues at coordinate 8,415,684 of NC_026002.2, forward strand.
TTTACAAGCGTACATTTGCAGCACAATTAGATGTTTAAAGAAACCACATTAATAGGTAATGCAGCTCTGTCAAAGTGCAGGAAAACAAGTGTTAACTGATCTCAAGTTTGAATTCAAGAATGGTGGCTCGGAGTTGTGGACATGGAAGTGAGAAATGATAGAGGTGGTCCATGGCTTCGTAGTTCTTTAGTGGACTTGTCTCGGAAGGTGTGCTCGTCTTGAGATCTGCGAAAATTGTTCAGCTCCAAAGGTTGATGAAAAGGACGGCGTGGCTACCATAGCCCCACCTGATCCCTCCCTCATTCCTAAAGTTCATTGTGATTCAATGCCAAAACTACCAATATAAATGCAGAGTAGATACCATGTGTTCCAACCACAGATGCATTTATAAACCATGTTTCGTTAGAAGAGAGTGAAATGACAGTAAACATCTTTTATAATTCGAGAAATAGTTGATCAAAAGGTAATTTTAGAAGATCGATGATGTTATTGCATGAACAGTGTAGATCCAAAATTCACTATTTTTCAACAGTGAAGGCCAACTTGTATGGGGAAAAAAGCAGCAAGCCCACCAATTTAATTGGAAGAAAATACTATTCAATAAAAGCAAAGCTAATCTGGTTGGAATGAAAAAAGTAATTTCTTTAGTCCGCACAACTTAAGTCCTTTTTCTCTCCAATTAGATAAATTTGAAGCTGTTTGAGCCTTCCATTAGATGAAGATCAAGTTTAGGAATCTATGCTTCTAATTGTGGATGGTTTATAAGTAGGGAGAGCCACTAGAAGAGGACTATATATATCATCGAAAGGAACGTTGTAAAAACTACATATAGGACGATTGAGTCTTTTTAGATTGGCTGGCAATGTCAATCCTAAAAAATATAAATAATTTACTCGTAAAACATGAAAACATGCATTTCTCCATATTCAATACTAATTTAGTTGGAGCTAATTAATCTCTTAAACAAGAGAAGCCCTAATTTAGGAGGATCATTGGACTTAAATAGACCACTCTAGCCAATAAGGAGAAGACTAGATAGGCTCTTGGAGGGATCTGCTATATTGAGAAACTATATTGTGCACCAAACTTCTAGATACCCCAATTTGCCCTTGCAACATCTAATTGAGGTATCTTTTTTTTGAAATTCTTGACTTTTTGAGCTTTACGACTTGGTGCTATTCCTTAAGAGTATGGTGCAGTGAGGAAATAGGGCTAAATTTCATCATTCGACCTCAATCTTTTAACTAAAAGAGGAATCCAATCCAAATTATATAAAGACGGATCTCACTGGTATTGATAAAAGCTTGGTAACTCAGTTTTGTTATTCATTAAAGAAAGAAATGGACTTAGATTCTATTTTTGTTAAATTTCTATTTTATAAGGGTTTGTCCATAGAAAGAGGCATTGCCTCCTCTCTAGCATCCCACCTTTGAGTTTAATTCCTTGATTAGAGTCGTTGATTTCAAGTTCTTTTCTATGAAAGATTTTCTTCGGTTTTGTTCATCTAGCCACAAGAACCCATCAAAGATGAGACAAAGGTCGCTAAACCTTCTTCTCCTCGCTCTTTCGATCTCTAGGCTACTATACTGTCATTAGCTTGATTGAAGATGACCAGTTGCCGAATTTAACTACACACAATCTGCTCTGTTTCAACTACTCATCTATTTAACTTTTTTTTGCTGCCAAGCACCATCAATAGGGTGGTTGCTGAAGTCCTCATTAGAGACTAGATCTCTAGCCAAGGTTGTGACTGCCATCGCCGGCCTTTTCCACTAAGGCTTAGGTAAATACCTCTCTTTTTTAGGCCAACACTTGGCCTTGTTTTCTTTTATTTTCCTTTGCTACCACTAGCCATGGTCAATGATACTACTGTCATGATCCTTAACAAAGGCCAAGCTTGGGTGGACGTTCACCACTACTGTTGGTCATCCTGCCCTCGATCTCCTCCATCTATTTTAAAACAAAGCTGCCCTTCTTTGATTCTCTTATTTTTCTTCTCTCTCTTGCTCTCTCTCTATTTCCCTGCTTCTCTTGTTTTCTTCTCTCTCTTCTCTCTGTTCATCACTTCTTTTCTCTCTAGATGCCTTATGGACCATTAGATGGTCCAACATCTATGTGAATTCCTGTTGATCCAGTAAGGGTTTAGGATAGCATTATGTAATCCTAGGAGAGGTCTTGAACCGACCTTGTTATGATCATCTATCACATCTATCTATAATCTTCTACTATTCATCATTGCTTAACTATGATTATTCTAATGATGAGATCTGGTTCTGTAGATGAACAAAATCTGAACAAAAGGATGCTAAGCAAGGAACTCCACCCTGGCAATTCTTAGATCGAGGAGTGGATTTGTAATTGCTATATTTAAGTCTATCATGCATAAAAGTAAGAATATTCCTTAGACACACCAGTATGTACATAAATGTTATGCATTGCACAATTTTGGTTTCCTATGGCTGATTACTATTGATATATAATTGCTAGTATGATTATTTGTGTTTTCTATATTATTATCGATAGGCCCATCACTAGTAAGAATGTGGTATTCTAGATAGCTTCATCATAAATAGGAATGTGGTATTCTGAATAGCCCACCACAAACAGAAATATGGAATTATGGATAACCTCGCCACATACTAGAGCATGGTTATAGTTAGTCCAAAACCTAAAGATAATTGTTAATTGATCCAGATCAAGTTAATAAAAAATGAGTGATAAAACATGTGAAACCACTATTGAATAAAATGATTTTACTTGATGATGTTTGTGATAAATCCTTTTTGAATAAGATGAATATTTGATGACCAATGGTGTAATCTATGTATATATTTGCCGGTTTAGTTGAGCTATATTAGATATTTGATATGAAATTTCATAATTATATTTTTACTTGGATATTATTTATTTACTATTTTAAAATTATATTATTATATTGATATGGATGTGTAGAGATTCTTATTGGACCGTAAAACTTATATCACCTCTTCACTTCTCCTTTAAAAGTTGTAGGATCCTTAATATGGCTATAATTTAGAATTCTGATAAGAGAATGATTAGTTAGAGTATAGCTAATACCAGTCAATTATTCTAATTTTTGTAATTGAACAATTTGTGTCATGTGGCCACCTAGGTTATGGGTTTTAGATGTGATAGTGATCCCATGGAATAGGGGAAACTAATTCTCTTTAATTACTATTTTGCTTTCATTCACTCTTCATAGTAAAAAAGTGAGATAGAAATTTTGTTATTGTGGTAAAATCTAAATTATTATAAAAATCGATGTACTCATTTATTTCATACACTTATCCTTTTAATCAAGTGCAGAAAGAAGACTTGTCCTACATGATAACCTATCCCTTTTGCATTATAAGGGATATATCCTTTCAAAAGTTATTCCCTCTATTTGGCAAGATATTTTTATGAGATCGCTACTTGCGGAGAAACTTCCTCTAAATTTGAATTTTGTCTTCATTCAAACTCCCACATAATATTAGAAAAGTCCATTAAGGTGCTCTTCTCACGAAGAAAGGCCTCCCATGGAGTGTGAGTTGGAAAAAGGGAGACCACCTTCTTATATAGGAGAGGTCTTCACCTCTTCTCATCCCATCAATTGTGGAACTAAAACCAAATTCCAACAAGGGAAACATTGAGGGAAATTCAAAAAATTCAAATCATATAGTTTATAATCTTATTTTGTCTTGTTTTTCTATGATATAATGGTTAGTATCATGCTTTATTGGTGCAAGTATTAACGGATAGATTCCATTATTTTTGTAAGAAATAATTTTTTTTTTGGTGCAGATAATTTTTAGGGAGTGGATCCACCAAAAATAAGGGAGCATTTTTTATGGATGTATATCAACATATTACTACTTGTTATTTTATGGAGTAATTTTCATTATAAAGATAATTGGCTAGCCTTTCTTTATTTTTTTTTTTAAAAAAATCCACCCCTCATCCTAGCTAGAAGAAAGACTTCGACTATTTATATGATATATAATTCTCACCTGACTCAATATCAACCATTTTAGATGCCAAATTGAGATGATTATTCTTTTTGAAATTAAATAACCTTTTGAGATCTATGATATGGTGTTTCTCTAAAAGAGGCTATACCCCTAGCACTCAAATCCAAATTTTATCATTTAGATCTTAAAATGGATCGATCAATTCGAAAAACTTTTTTAGGAAAGATTTTGACTGAAGTTATCTTTATCTAAGAAGAATCAAGCAAAACAATAGAAGGTAAAGTTGATGTAGAGATTGAAGTCTATCTACTATAAAATTTTAGATTTTTCGAATTTATTTTTATCCGTCATATCTATTTTATAAAAATGACTCGTATTAAAATAAGAAAAATCCGATCCAAATTGTATACAAACAGATCTCACCATTATGGAGAATTTGATCCTAGTTATGCAACAATAAATGTTATAAATATAAAAAACACTATGTACTTTGGTTTTATGATGATTAATAAAAGAAAAAAAGAATGTAAATCTTATTTTTATAATTTTTATTTTTTTATTTTTTTTAAAAGATTTGAGTTGAGCAAGTTGAGAAAATTCTTTTTATCATCATATTATCATATATGACTTAGGGAAACTAAGGGTGCTTTGCAAAGAGATGTTAAAATAACGTGTTTAAACTTATGAGAGGGCATTGTTAACATAAAGAACTAGTGCTCTTATGTCTGCAAGCCAGAAGGGAAAAAAAAAAGGCCAACGACAAACCGCGAGTTAAAAAATAAAACATTCATTTCTGGCTTAATGATTAGATTACTAGAAACTAGGCAAGCACCCTTGTTAAATACTTAAACCACCTTACAAGTTTCGAAAAGATTGCTGCAAATGGATAGCAAGGTTTACTCGAAGGAGTGTGGAAGGTTCTAAATGGAGGGAGGGAGTCATGGGGAGATAGCCACTGGCTGGAAATAGAGATAACAATAGTTTGAATCGACCAATACCTATATTCTCTCCATAAGTAAAACTCTCATACCCATATCTGCTCTATATCCATTTTGGAGCGGATCGAGTTGGATAAAATAGATGGTGTGCGTTAGATCGGATAGGGATAGATAAGACTGATTGGATAGGGCTAGATAAAAAATTTATCATGCAAATATCTAAAATAATTATAATCTTCAAAGTGAAGATTTAGATTAATGTTATATCGAATTGGATTCAAGATGAGACATATTATTATCTGTACTCGATGTAAATTTATTTTAAATATTTTATCTAAAACTATATCCTCTTTGGATTTTAATTGGATAGGATAAAATTTGCTTTATTTGATTTGGATCGGATATCAGATGGATTTGCTACAACCCCCAGCTAAAATGAGGGGATGGAGATCCACTTGTTAATTTGAAGGGAAGAAAGGGAAAAAACTCATCCAGAAGCGTCAACCCAGACCAAGCTAATGTGGTGTGAACAACGAGGTGCCATACTCGGTTGAGTGATTCTCTGAAGAGTAGTTCCGAAATTATAATTTTATTTTGGTGAAATAAAACGATTTTACTCTGGTGGCTGGCTGAATCATCCTGAAGAAGGATACTTCTACTCTTTGATTGTCCTAGAAAGAAGGGTTCCGTTAAGTCGGACGAGATTTTACTACAAAAAATATTTTACAAGACCATAGTCCAAGAGTCAGGTGCATATCTTGATGGATTGGACTGAAGGCTGCAAATATTTTACAAGGGTAGTACCGTTAAATTGTGAAGGCTGCAAATGGGTTGGACTGAAGACTGAAAAAAAATTCAAGTCCAATATATATTTGAATTGGATCAGAAAAAAAATAAGTATATCTTGATGGATTATATTGAGTATAGTGTTAACTTGACCAATCTATCAGATTTTTCAGATCAAAGCAGATCAAACATAGACCGTATATGTACATATATATGTGTATACATGCATATATCAATTATTTAATTTATGATAAACATATTGCATAATAAAAAATAATATATAATGTATAAGCATTTATCAAAAATGTATTCTAGCTATATAAATTTTAATTGATAATCATATACAGTTATAATCAACATCACAAGTCAGTTGACTAACTATATTCTGGAAAGAAAATAAATGTTCTATATTTAAAGAGAATTATGACATATTGTACCTATGTATGTATGCAATTTGCATACTGCATTATATTCCTTTCCTGTATAATTATACAACTAATATTAGTTTCTATCATCAATTCCACTAAAAATCCAACTTAATATCCAATAAGATCTAACCTATATCTATATTTGAATAGAATAAAATATGGATATAACTAATATTCGATTTATATCTATACTATTCAGAATAAAAATGGATATGCTTAATATATATTTTTAATTTATATCCATTTAGAATAAATATAGATACTAGTTTTTATATTTATATTTATATTCATTCAAAATATATGGATGCGAATATGCATATACTAACATATGATTCATTTTCAATTTTATATCAAAGAAATCAAGATTTTAAATCCCATGGGATAGGGCTATCTCAATTTTCTCATAGAATGGAATGCGCCGTCATTCTGTCTCATTCCATCTCGATATTTGGGATAAAGGATGTCTCAAGACATCTCGATCGGAACGTTACGATGCTGGCGGGATATCTTGTCCTAATATATGGGATGGCACCCCATCCTGATATCCGATTTGAATTTTCTAAGAAACCATGTCTCTAATTTAAAAGCCACCATTGAACTAGAAACCTAGGCTTTTGTCACCTTCGAGAATGTCGAATGAGTTTGGGGGCAACAAATATTTTCTCCTGACTTCGCTCATATTCATGGTCCGCATCCTTTAAATTTTACTCTTTATTTTTAGAAAAAGAAAAATGTCCTATTGGTTTTGTTGCAAAATATTATAGAATTTTGGATGTAGAAAATACTTTTTTTTTTTTGGCAGTCTTTCCATATTTTAATTTTCAGACAGACATACCTGATAATTACTTTTTGTTTGCTTACTGCCATTTAAGATTGAACGAGACAATACATAAAGTGAAGATGGTTTTTTTCTAGATATTCTTTTCCCTATTTTTATTTTGTTATGTTTAAAAATTGAAAAGATGAGGATTTCGTGTTCCTTAATGATTCTAGTTGTCATTCTAGTAATTCTGCCATATGACCCTCAACTAACTTATTGTTAGCCAAATAACACGGTTATTTGGAGTTTTTAGCTTGTCAACCGTTCCTCAACAATCCTGTTTCTAAATCTGGGATAAAATCAAATTTATAATTTAAAGTTATATTAAGAAATTTGAATTCACCATCAATGGTCGTAGGAAGCAAGAGCATTAGGGGTGAAAGTGGATAGAATATTATCCATTTGGACCTATTCTTTATTCAAATTTATCTAGATATTGATAAAAATTTGAGCATACGACTAATATTCATATTCGTATCCATATCCATTAAAAAAAAAATACGGATAAGACTGGACAACTATCTGATCCATATCTAAATATCTAATTATCTTTATAATCCTATTTAATTTTATATAGTACTCATTAATTTTAAAATATATATATATAACCATAACAATATATTATTAACTTGATTTATTATCTACTTAGTAATAACTTCAATGATTATAAAATTTAATTATTCAACTTATATCTATATTTGTATTTTGATTTATATCTGTATCTATTTAAAATAAATTTTTGTATTTGATAATATCCATATCTATATTCATCAAATAAAATAAATATAAATATAGATATATTGATATCCGATCCATATTCGATCTGATTTTAGCCTTAGAGTAATTAGTAGCTAAAAGCTCTAAAAGAGCAAGTGATAGGAAAAAGAGGAAACTCTAGGAGATCAAGTGATGTGAACAAAAGAAAAAAAATAATATAAATATTTCAGTCGATCGATGAAAAATTAATTCTTATGAAACAACTCCGGGATTCTCATATATATATATATATATATATATATATATATATATATATATATATATATATATATATATATATATATATAAGGTATTTTTTACTAACCATTCAAGATTTGTTTTAATAGAGTGGTTGATATAAGAAAAAGAACAGCTAATAGGTCACCACACCTATGCATGAAAGCATTTTAAAGATATGGTAATATAATAAAGAAACAACAGTATCCTTAATATAATGATCAGCTGTTTCTTAATCCCCTCCCCCAACCATCATCGCCGCAGCCACTGCCACCGCCACCGCTGTCAAAAAAAAAAAAAAAAAAAAAAGGGAAAGACACGCACAATATCCTTCAAAAAATACAGCCCCAATAAGCCGGGTTTGTACGTGAGTAACTGGGTATGAGGGTGAACCATGTGCTAGTATGATACGGCCAGCCATGTAGGGATTTCAGATGGTTGAACAATTCAGATGTAGGGGCAGCAGGGTTGGAAGTGGGCCGGATTCTATCGTGCTCAAATCCAGTCCAAAATAATTTTTTGAGCTTCAGGTCAGATTTAAGCTCGATTTTTTTGAAAAAATATAGATTCGAGTTCGATCCAAGCCCGAGACTGATCTGAACCCAATCGAATCGACCCGCATCCAAATCCGAATTAGGCCAGAATCCAATCGGGCCTGGGCGAGCTTGTTGTAGAGGAAGGGAGGGGATAAGTAGGTGAGCGAGCGGTTGGAGGAAAGAGAGAGGAGGGAGGAATAGAGGAGGGGGAGGTCGGCGGGGGAATGGAGGAGGGGTAGGCCATGCCGCCGAGCGTCCCCTCCGTCAAGAGCTCCCGCGGCTGCATCACGGCCGATTGCTTCGGATCGCCGCCCAATACATGACAGAGCCTGTCTGGGACACCGTCCGATGAGATCTGTCACGGATCGTGAGCAATCTATCGCGGCTCATGGTCGTCTTTCCGAACCCCTTTCGAGAGGATCCGAACAAGGTGATCCGGGCAAGGGGCCTTCGACTCCCCTCCACCGCAGTCATCGTCTCCAATAGCCAAGTCCGCCACCACCTCCACCTTCGGCATCGGCATGTCATCTTTTTCTGCCAACGGCTCCCTCCAGTCGAGAGGGAGACCAACATCGACAATGGCCAATGAGGGAGGTTGGAAGAGTGGCATCACTGCATCAGCGATAACCAACGTAGAAAAATGAAAAATCAGAGGCAGGGATGGCTGATGGGGGAAGAAACAAGATCGATGTCGCTGTCGGCTATGAGGAAAGATGGAGGAGTGAGGACGGCGATGGTCGATGGACAGGGGCTAGGGCTCTTCGAGATCTCGATGAGGATTGAAAAAAGTCGGAACTCGAAAGTCGGAAGAATGATCGAAGTGTGAAATGCCGGATGGAAGCATTTAAGTGAAGAATTGGGCTCGGACCAAAAATCAGACTTATGATCGGGTCCGGGCCGAACTAGGCCCGAGCTGGGCCAAAGGTCAGCCCGAGCCCAGCCCGAAAGTAAAACAGATCTTATTTTTTTGATATGAGTCCAACCTAAATGGTTTTGGACCGAGTCCAAAATCCGATCCGAAGCCAGCCTAGTCCGAACTGGTTCGAGCCCACTTCCAACCCTGGGGGCACCAATTAAATCATTTATGAGTCAAGGTGAGATATGCATGGATCAAAAAAATTTCAAATATGACCCTAACCTTTCTATTAAAGAGATTAGAAATTGAAACCTGCGGCTACATTTAATAAATAAATAATTCAATCTGATCTTATTTAACAAACAGACCTACTTAACTTATTAAGTTGGATAACCTATTAACATATATAACCTATATAACTTATTAACTTATTTAATAAATAAATAACCTGCTTAATCTAATCCAATCATTAAACATACTAAATAAATCAAAAAATTTAAATTTAAATCCAATTCAATTATTAAATATTTTAAATTATCCGATCTATTTACGATTTGAATCTTTTTAGCTCAAATCGAAATTTATTATAGATCGGATATAGATTGGATCAAGGCAAGTTATATTTTGCCGACCCTATTTAGATGGGATTCAGGTTGTATCCTTCGTATGAAAGAATAATTGATCTTCTTTTTTTTTTTTTTTGGTAAACATAACCATCGGATCACATTTTGCACCGCTTCCAGGGCTCTCCAACCTCTCCCTCCCATCCATTAGCACAGATCATAAAGCAAACATTATATTTTGAAAGCTGTGCAAAACACAATCCACCGCTACATACTGCAAAAGATTACCAATCATCCTTCTGAACAAAAGATACAATCCGTACCTATTCAGATGGCCATCTTCCTATCTCCTTACTAGAAGATCTACAGTTGGCAAATACTTCACATATTAATTTCCTCTAAAATATTGATGGGAAGCTTAAAACTGCTGCAAAATATTCTTGATGGCTGCTCTACTTTTTAAGGTTCGTACCGTCAGCTCTATATTGTTTTAGCTTTGCTCATAATAATCATTCTCTGCATGGTGCCTTCTTTCCTCTGTATATTTATGTATAACATGTGCTGCCATATGTATTGTGATGATTACTTTTCCCCCCAAAAAACATATGTAATATGTTTTTATTTACTTCCAAAGTTTTGATATTGACTAACATATGACAAGATATCCATAAACTTATATGGTTTTAAAAATCAATATATATAAAAAGCATTCAAAATAAATTTTCTAATCTCAGCAGGATGAAATTGAGATATATTTCTCTCATTTTTGCTTGTTCAGTATAATCTTAAATATCAAAAATATTGGACTTTTATTAATTTTCAGCAATTTAAAGAGTGCAAACAAATATAAAATTGCATTGCTTGTTACAATTGACCATACAAATACCCTGCCTTTTATAGATATGATGAAGCATTTTCACCGTCTTCATGCCAGACATACATTTAGGTCAATTCAATTCCATAGCAATGAGTGTACATATGCACGATGGCATTCTCTTCCAACTAAATATCAGCTGCCCATGCACGCAACCATCATTTGCATGTGCAGATTCTTGCTTTCCATCTATCCATCAATCTCTGCACCTGATCAAATTATCAACTACATTTAAAGTATAATGCCTGTAAGAGGAAGATCAATTCTACACCTAATATCTAAGACACCATGATCATATATAAGGCAACTGAGGAAGAAAGCTATGTCTGAGATGACAGTGTACATCTCTCTCTCTCACTGTCGCTCTCACTGTGTGTGTGTGTGTGTTTTGTGGAAGCCTCCCCCACTACCCACCATCTCTCTCTTCTTTTCTTTTTTCTTTTACCTTTTTTTCTTTTTCTTTTCCTCCTTTTTTGTTTTGGTTGTGGGGTGGTGGGGAGGTTGAGATAGGGCAAGATTCTTAATGGAATGCTCATAAAAATAAAGAGTTCATGTACCTGAGTACCAGTGTCATCAGATTAGAAGATAGTTGCTCCATATGTAGTTCCACTCTCCCATTAGACCCAAGCTTGGACAAGCATTCCACATGAGCGCTCATCTTCATCTGTAGATGCTGAAGCCAAAATCATTAACCTGGCTCTCCATTTTATGAATAACAGGTATTATGCGAACAGGGGTTGCAGCATTATCCTGAGTATCCGCCTAACTTATCTCTGAAGCATCTTCCCTCAAGGATGATGTTCCCTGCTACTAAAACTTAGCATGGTACGTTATGCTCTATCAGACACCATGAAGATTACAGCAGGTAGGTTGGTCCGTCCAGCAGCCAGAACCTGACGAGTGGCTCTTTAAGAAACATAATACATTTAAGTCAAGAAGATCTATGATTCACAAAACCCAGTTGAATTGAGACAACCATCAGAAATAGAAGCTCCTAGAATCAGCAGTTCAATGTCAAGATGAGTTGTAACAAACAAGGTACAGATGACCACGTTAAAATGCCATTCTAAGGCACAAAATATCCGACTAGAACAATGTCAATAAGGTTTAAATGAACCACTGATTCTTGCTTTTAATGCATCAAATAACAAAAAAAAGAAAAAACAGTGATAGTTAATTCTTCCTTGTTATGTACCTAAATATCCTTCTATTTCAATGATACTGAACGCAACAGAGTTTTCCATCTCAAGCTGACAACCATGTTTTACAACTGAGCTTTTAGACTATGCCGTTGGTGCACATTTCTCTTGTAATTATATTTAAGAGAAGTTTTACACCCAAAATAAAAGAATAGACACAAGGACACAGGTAATCATACACCTCTTAAGAATGATAACAATGCACAAGAGGCACGCACAACACAATCATTTCTGTATGTTCGCAAATGCATGTACACATGCACGCATATATAAAATTGTTAGCTCAACATGGATTCTTCAAGTTATAAACTCTAGTCAGAAAATTCATGATCCACTGATGTCCATTGCATGCAAAGTAACCATCAAGTCAAACTGACACCTGCCCAGAAATAGTGATATCATATCTGACATTATAAGGCTAAATTTTCAATCCTTATACCTTCCTTCCAAAGTTTTTTTTTTTTTTTTTTATTTTAAGGAGAAACTGTTCAAGTATCTAGAAATTTTAGTCAAAAAATTTATTTTCATGAGCTTATATAGGACACAGAATTTCGTTGCAGTAGCTGATTGTTGAGAATTCCTAAAAAGTATAAAACATTTAGCTATGAGCATATTTATTAGAGGTCAAATCAGAATTGAAGCAGCCTATCTACATCAAATATTTAGAACTGAATACTATAAGCTTTCATATTTAGGGCCTGTTTGGATGTCTGGGCCCAAAATCCCACGGGATTCATGGGTCGGACCAAGACAGCGAGCTAAATTGGACTGGACTATGATTATTTTTATAAGAACCCAACCAACGATTAGAGTGGGCCGGCCCAAATCCCATAGGGGAAAAAAATGATCTGTTGAGCTCTTTTTTTTTCTCTCTATGGGATTCGGGCCAACCCACTCCAATAGTTTTTTGGGTTCTTGAAAATATAGGCCAAATCTAGTATGATTTAACTAGTTGTCTTGGCCCAACCCACAAATCCCATGGGATTTTGGGCCTAGACATCTAAACAGGCCCTTAGTAGGATATCAATCCTAGTCTGATAATATCTGATCCTGACCTAAGCCGAAGATTTACTTATAAATTACAAGATATTGGGCTGACTCTGCTCTAGTTCAGAATAACTTGGATCATCCTAACTTGGGTCCTGATTCTGCTCTAGTTGAGAATGTTCTATAGCAGTGGCTAGGGTATACATTACTTAACCTAATATCTGCACATTTTATACTAAATTACATAAAGTATCCTAGCAACACAAATTCATGAAGCTCAAAAATAAAAGGATTGCAAAAATGTGTATGTTGTTGTGGTAAAATAAAATTGTTTACCTAAAGCTTTTCCAACATATATGGTTCGCAATATGGGCACCACCAAGCAGCCGAAAATCAGGCAAAAATCAAACTTCCACATGAGATTTTTTTTTATGCTGCTGCTGAAAGTAAGGGTGACTTAATGCTTCATCAATGCTCAGACGATCCTCCTGCAATGCAAATATTATTACATGAGATAAACAAATTATATTCATGTTTCCAATACATGAAACACCAGAAAGATGTCAAAGTAATTTTTTTAAAGGCAAATGAACCAGCAGGAAGCATAAGAGCTAAAAGAGAAAATTTTCACAGTTCTAAGGAATCTAGTTAATCAAATTACTTCACACGCACTACTATTTACAAAAAGACATAACATAAGCACAAGGAGCAAGAAGCAACAAGCATTTCTAATTCTACATTGTAATTTGTTGCTTCGTAAGTTTTTGTAACATATACTTCAGCTATCAGATTTGGTGGTCTGCTGAAATAAGTGACTTTTCATTGACATAAAAATGACTACATCAACATGAATAATTAAGCAGCATAATCATAGATTCATGCTGGTGGGGCATCGAACCAGACCGGTCAGCTAGTGGCACGGCTCAGCTGGTCAAGTCGAGACTTAAAAACCCTTGAAGCCTTGGAAGCCCTCTAGCTCTCCCCACACCCTCGAAGGTCAAAGCCCTCACCTCAGGGGAGTCCCCTCTCTCTCTCTCGCTCTCCCTCAGTCCCTGTCATTGAATCTGGAGACATTGGATGGCTCAAAGCTCTAGGAGCCCTTGCAAAACCCTTGCTTCCCCTCTCACTCCCTCTCCCGCCTCCTGCAGCCTTTGTCCTCCGACAACACCCTTCAATGGCATCCCATCCATGTCCGAAGACAGTGATGACATCCTGGCCAAGTGAGTCCTCTCTTTCCACATCTAGTCTCTCTCTAAAATGAGTCCAAAGGCCTCGACCTCTCCCTCTCTCTCTCCCCCCCTCACTCCCTCTCCTTCCTCTCCCCCCTCTCCCAAGTTTTGATATGCCATAGTTTTGATACAACAGGTACCAATACTGTACCGATCACCAGTCAGTATGACTCTCACTATTAGTTCAAAGAACCTATATATATTTATCTATGTATACATGAACATATCCATAGAGTGGAGTTGATTTGCTTTGGCTAGACCTAGTAACATAGATCCCCGACAACTTTACATTCCATGTATTGGACTAATACCTTTTGTTTCATAGGTTTTTAGTTTTGTTATTTAGCCCATGCCACTAATGAACAAGGAGCAAAGCAACCATAGTAGAAGAAAAGCACATTAGTGGCATCAGTTAAATGACTAAAATACCCCCATCCAAGTAAAGCTAACTAGTTCAATACATGGGGGCTAAAATTGTCATTTTCCAATAAAGCCTAGCTAGAAACTTGGTCCAACAAGAGCGATGGAGCTCAACCCATATCATGCATATGTATATATCTATACAAAGTGTTCTCTCTCTATTTTATTTTTAGCTTTTCTTTCTTTTTTCTTTCATTCCTTTTTGGTTGTACAATTTTTTTGATACTGAGTGATAATAAAGAAAGGTTTAGAATATTGAGTAACTTTACGATTTAATTAATAACATGCAGTGAATATATAGCATCCTAAAAAGAGACAAGGTGCAATAAATAAGCAACAAATTGCTATAAGCTTGATTCATGGAAGCATGCCTAATGATGTTCTAGGATGGTAACCACCTCTAGGCAGAGTAATGTTAAGGCGAGGTTTAGTGAGTTATTGTTGTAACTTCTCATTCATTGTGTGCATTGGCTTTTGCACTTTGGTTCACAAGCTTGTGCTTCCATATTCATCGTCTCTAATTGATATCTTTATAAGCAACTTTGCACTCTACTATCCAATACAAAAGAAAGAGGATGGAACATCATGGCTATTGCATTTTATTGGTGTCTCCAGAAATACTGAAATAAAATAATCTTTCTTAATTTCTTGTTCATAGTTTGAAGAAAAGTTGTTACACGCAGGGTGAGTCAAAGTGAAGGGGGGTACAAAAGCTTGTTAAATATTTGTTTCCAAAGGAAATTAGGGAGTGCTTCCAAAGGAAATATGTGTTTGTAAGCTGCATGGAAGTGTTGACACTTTGGACATGGCAGGGCTAATACAAATATAGCTATATAATCCACTTCGACGTGTCTTGCTAACGTGAGCAAAAAATGTCAGACACTTGGTACTAAGGACCGCCGAACTGGAACTAGGATCTATGCTGGCTGATCGGCAGTACGAGTCGATACGAGTCCATATCGGACCGGACCCGCACAAACTGACATAGAGAAGGAAACTGAGGAGAAAAAGAGAGAGAGAAAGAGAGGGGGGAGAGGAAAAAGGAGAGGAAGCCACCGGAGAGCCTCTGACTGGACAGCACAATCGAGGCTTGTGGCACGGTAGGGATGAAACAAGGACGATCGCCTCTGTTTCACAGAATTTTTTTTAAAAATTTCGATTACAATGAAGTTGGAATGGGTTCGCTAGCTTCACTTAAATAAAGCTGGCACACCCATTACCGGCTTCACTATTTTAATTTTTTTTTAAAATTCACAAACAGTAAAACACGATGAGTGAACAGGGCGACAGCCCTTGTTCCGCGACCACGGCTCCGTCTGTGCATTTTTCACTATCCGATGGCCACGGCGGCTATCCGACACCCTCCGACAGCCTCTCTACTGACTGTGCTTCCCTCCAATACCATCGCTCCCCCCTCTCTCTCGATTAAATGTCCTATCGAGTGACACCAAGTTGCGGAGGCCTCAGCGACCTCAGCAGGCCACCGCTGGTCTCTAGCGCTATCGTCCCCTCTTTTTCTCCCCTCCTCTCTCTCTCTCTTTCCCTCTCCCTCCTTCGGTGTTCCAATTTCCTCGGTCAAACCATCCTAATTTGCCGCTAGTACGGCTCAAAACGTCCAGAACGGTCCTATTCGAGATGGTTCAATGAACTGAGCTTGGTATTGTTTTTTGGAGTGTCACAAAGAGGATCTTCAATCTTAAGTGCTGGACACTTTCAATGAAGTGCCCTTAAGTTTTTTTTGGGCACTTTAAGTGTCAAGTTCTTTTTGGATATTTCAAGTGAAGTGTCCTTACATTTTTTATATAATTTTATCAAGATATATGGAGACTTTAAGTGAAATGTACACACAAACACACAATATGTGTGCATGTTTGTGTAAATACATATATGTATGTATGTATGTGTATATATATAGAGAGAGAGAGAGAAAGAGACACACACACACACACACACATATATATATATATATATTAAGGTTTGCCATACCGATCGATACTGATGTGTATCAACCATACCATACCATATCAGTATCGAATTGATATATGGTATGGGGGGCATAATGACACTCGGTACACCAAACTAGCCCCCATACTCGATATAGCGACACTGCAATAGGAAAGTACTAGTATGGGTCCGGTACAGAGATGATGAACCTTGATTTTATATACATGCATGTACATCACACACACACACACATCGTGTCCAATGCCCAGATTTTTGGAGGTTGCCATATCTGATATTTCAGGACAAACACCTACCAAATGTCTAGATAACATTCAAGATACATACATGAACATTAAGCAAAATATACTCATAAAGAGTTAGACAATCACAAGTCAACATTGTAGGCCCGATAAAGCACCTGTGGGCTCATAATCAGAAGGCTAAACAAGATTTCATAATTGATCTGCGCAAGACAACTTCCTTGAGTGCATGGAATGTAGAAACTAGTAAGAAGCAATTCATATTGTACTGTACCAGTAAAGTATCAGTACAAGTTAAGGTTTGTTGCCGAATCAATACCCAGGCTCATACTGGTTGGTGATCGGCATGATATAGTATGGATACATACCGTGCCGTTCCGGGACAAACAATATATTTTTTGTTGATTTCGAACTAAAGTCGGCACATGGTTTGCCGTAAATTGTTTGCCAGTTTCAAGTGAAGTCAGCAAACCATTTTCCGACTTTAGTTGCAAATTGGCAAAATAAATTATAGGGCATCCCTTGTTTTGAAAGAAAATACGGGAACCCCTTGCCGACGAGCCAAAGAACTTTCAAGCTCTCTCTCTCTCTCTCTCCCCCCCCGCCCTCCCAGCCTCTCTCTCCCCCGTCCTCTCCCTCCCTTCCTCTATCTCCCTCACCGTCTCTCTCTCTCTTTGTTTTTGTCTCTCTCCATCTCCCTCTCCCCTTGCTTCGAATCAATGCACTGAACCATGCTGGTAACTAACCAACCCAATTCAGTTTGGATCAACATGGTTTAGCAGATCTTGGTACCAACACACCCCTAGCAGTCATACCATGTGCTTGTGTGGTACCTATATCTTACTATCAAGTAGCACTACTTTAAAACGTTGGTTCAATGAATACCTCCTGATGAGATGTACATAAATTTAGCAAAAGGTTATTGTACAAACAAAGAGCATACTAAAGTATGCAATTTTTTTAAAGATGCTCCATTAAGCTAATGCTGGTACTGAGTCTGAGTGCTATCTGTGCACATACTTTCCAATCTCATAAGCTCATCAACAACAAGCTCAGAGAAAGCATGAAGTTTCTTGGATAATTTTTACAATGTCCATTTGAAAAGTGTGCAATATATGATGAGCTCTCTTTCACCAGTTTCAGCATGGGTTCATATGATGATATTATTCTCAGAATTAGGAACTGAACTGAAGAAGGCTTGCTCAGTCAAAGTCTCACGTAAAAATACCCAGGAAATCTAATTGCTTTAGGAAATATGAATATGAGTACAAACTTTCCTCCTTAAATTTTGTACAATCCATTCATCTGCTAATATCCAGATGCTCATCTTTGACAGCTGTTAAGTGCTAATCTGATAAACCTACGCAGGCTACGCTAGTATGATTAATCAATATAGAGGATCACAAGGCTTGTAACTGCAAATCGTACAACCTAAAAGCTAGTCATGAATGTGGGTGATATGTTGACTCATCATGGTTTCTCTTATAACAAAGTGTAAATGGATCATGGCCATGTAAATTCTATGGTCAGACCCCCAAGAATGCAAACTAGGTAGTTCAGCACAACTTTTTGCAATGTTCACTGACTTCATGATCTTAATAGTTAACCACCTCCCAGAACTCATATTTTGGGATTGTAGAAAAGAATGAGAAGAACAAGCACTGTTACAAGATACAGCATATTTTCTATATCTGCACAAGAAAGATAATAATATTGAATAATTGTTAAACAAAGATAAGAACCTTGACAAGTTAATTCAGAAGCCATGTTTCATAACTCGCTCAACTTTTTAGTAACCACTCAATAATGATGATATATCTAAAACAGAAAGTCAATCATGAGTAATGGTGAAAACCGAGCTTCGGTATGGAAGAAGTTTTTCCAACTTTTCTGAAAAACAATAATTACAGCATAGTTTATTTCTCTCTGCTTTTTATATTTAATAAAAAAACTGCATGTGGAATGTCTACTAATAGACAGCCATCCTAAAAGTAATCAGATGGAGAACTTGATTTCAATAAATAATTTTCATAAATTCCCAAAACCAGATTTCTCATGTTGCATCTTCACACTGAGCCCTTAACTAGGGAATGATCTGACTAGTAGCTGATTGCAGATGACTTTATACTAAAATTCTAAACAGTAACTCATGAGTTCCATGTGTAAATGTTGGAAAAGAATGTCTTCTAATTAGTATACTGTCTGAGTGAAACAAAACTTACAGGGTGCCATACTAACAACTGGCGTACCAATCGCAGTGCCAAAACATTTGGAAAGCTGCATAACATTAACCAACATTGATTTATGAGGTTTAGTGAACATATAAAGTGAGAATAGGATTGTCAAATTGAAACAGAGTTGCATGTAAGTAAAAGGCTAACCCCAGCTTAAGAGGATCTTTACTCTTCACTTGATGTGAAAAGGACTCTTCAGAACATTTCCAGGAAGCTGGCGAGACTCCAGCCTTGATTGGAAAAACAGGTTTCTCAGTACACATTATAGTGTTTCAATACTGAAGGTTACTAGAATTAAGAATCTATAAATTAGACAACACATACTACTGAGAGACGATAATGCTATCACATCAAAATTCATGATAGTTTAGATATAAGGAGCTTAAGATGTCTAAAAATCTCTCAATAATATACATGCAATCCTGCACCAATGCAGTAAAATTGAGCATCTGTTATCATGCCGTACAGGAGTTGGTTTGAAATAACAGTCATCAAAATGGTGTTTTGACACATCCATGACATTATAACCACACATACATAAATATATTCGTACTATGCATGTGTAATCATTCAGGCAAGCATTTACATGTATGTGCGACAGCTATAGAAGGTATTATGTGATCATTTTACTGTTAAAAGAATAGAGGCTTGCATTTAATATTTTTATCCACAAAGTTGTTAAGATTAGAACAGTGATTTGTTAAATAATGCTTTATAATTGTTATATTTCTATTATTATAGCTAAAAATGGATGTTATAGCAGCCATTATTTCATTCAAGGGAAAATGTCAAAAGACAGGCTGGGCAAACAATAGCTATAATGTTTGCTATAATGCTTAATAACAGTAATATTGAGGGAGATAACAGTTGTTACAGAAACCAGGGAACATAGAGTGGTGTGATTACCAAAGTCGTATGGTTACTTGTAAAATTTAAGAAGTTGATGACTTAATGCTGCAGTGAAGTAGGGACAAAGTCTGGTGTTATGGCACATAAGCTATTAGAAGAGCGCAAGCTGCAGATCCAAAGCCTTGACTTTATTTTGCATTATTACTATTTATTAGCAGTTTAATAGCTTGTAGTATCTTTCCATGTACTTGGCCACCTAGTAAGTCATAGTCTACATGGAAAATGTCGATCATTTATTGCGGAAGTTGTAACTACAGTCTATCTTCTGATTACTATAAATTGTCAATGAAATGAATAATGGGGAGATCTTTAGAATTAGAAATTATTTTCTGCAAGTTTCTTGCTAATGGAGTGAGTGAATTCTCCCACCAAATCAAGCATCTGGCTTTGTTGCATGAGTGATTCTACAATTAGCAACATTGAGCAGCACCTGCTGCCCTCAGCGAGTGATTCCTGGGATTATTATCTTTCCCCTTGGTTCAGATTTCTGGTCTAGACCAGCCTTGCAGGCAGGAAGCCTACATCGTGCCACATCACCATGGCCGAAAATGCCCCACCTATAAATGTTGTGGCATGCAGCATACCGATCACCTGTATTGGCACAACAAGCACAAGATGCAAATGGCAAAGAGACGCACCAGAAAAAGGGAAACAAAAATGAAAGAGATGTGCAATTTATCTGGTTTGACAACTTGCCTAAAAACACAAGAAGAGCACAGAGAGAATTTTCCACTAATAAGAACAAAGTACATAGCCTCTGAAGTCTGAATACTAAAACAGGAGTCCATAAGGTGATGCCCACCCCTCTCTTGTTACAAGAAAATCTCAAAATAGTACCTCACACAACTCGGCTTCTCACAGGAAAATCCTAAAAGGAAAGCCTCCCATTGTCTGAAGTATGAAAGAAAATAAACAAAGGCAACCTGATACTGTTTCAAATCCACAACCATTCAATATCTAAAACCAAAGTAATGTGAAGGGGGGTCGCACCTTACAAAGCTTCAGACAAACAATGCATACGCACCATGAATCTGTGCCTAAGAGAGAGTTAGCTCTCTCCTTCCTTCACTTTTTCAAGTTTAAACAAGCGCTGAAAGCTACTTCCAAGCCTTTGGTCATGGTGACTATTTATTTTAAACAATTATCCAAGTTCATATCTCCCTTGGTTCACAACAGCCACTTTAACCAAAACAATTTTGTCAGACTCATATTATAATTTGGTTTGAGAAAAAGTCCCATGCTCAGTCACATGATCCAAATCCGGCTCTCAAAATATTTGTATAATTGCTGTTTTGCCACTAATGGTTGAAACAAAGTACCATACATAACATTCTCCACTTTGGATTATTTTGTCCTCCTCCTTAATATGCATTCTCCTGTATCCCTCTCCCTAGGGTCTCCACTAACTGGCAAATGGAGACTGGCCAAGTCTAGGCAAAACAGTTGTCTCTATCACTGGCTTCACCATTATGCTTGGTTTAAGATTCATCATCTGCTATGACACTACTAGAACCCAAAGGTCAAGTTAGAAAAATCTTATGTACTAGTCTTTAAGATTCATCATCTACTATGACACTAATCATCACTTAGCACCTCAGCAAACTAATTCATTTCCAAGGGTTACATGCACATATCAAGGTTTAAATACTGGTACAGAACACACTGGTACCGACTGGTACGACATACCATCCATTGCTTTAATGTATTATCTTATTAACAAGTCATATTAAATGGGCCATGATGTACTGTTACTGCATATATTGGTGTCACAATACACTTCATTGAGTTTTTGCAATAGTACTTGCGGTATTAGAACCTTTAATCAGCTTCCCAGCCTCAACTACAACTTTAATGATGTTACTGCCCTTATCTCTTTATTTCTTTATTTCCCTTTTTTTTTTTGTAAATAATATTACTGCCTTTGCATCATGGACCTAGCCATATCTTCACAAGTGAATGTTGCTAGGAAACAACTTCATCTAACCACCAAGACAAATCAGGATAGATGTACAATCTGAAATCGAACGAAGGCTATTTAAGTATTCAATAAGAGGGGGCAGAGGGGAGGGGGGGTTATTGGAAATGGATGAGCTCAACCTCTTCCTCATATAATAATCTTTCAGAGGCAACAAAAAAAAGAGAAATCAAGGACCTATAAATAGTGCATAAATAAAAACGAGAAAGGAAACAGAGAACAAATAAGTAGGCTCACCGGGTACTTAGTGCCACCATTCTGATGATGTTGAGGTGAGATCCCAGGAATCAAAATGCACAGTTCCATGTATGATCTCAATCTGGTATCACAATACATGTAGAAACACTTGTCAACTTAAGCATGCATTCATAATCGGTTAAAATGTTCATAAACTGCATCTATAATGCAGTAGGAGAAATATTTAGAATCCAAACTAGCCATTTCCAAGAACGATAACAATCTGGTAATGTGATTCACAAAAATGGCAAATACAACCAATCAACTAAACTCTTGTTCTTGGCAATGTAATAAAGGAACAGACAAGAATAAAAACTAAATGAAAAGATCTTCATGTTTGAGACTTCTAGTGAGTTCCTTTATCTTTTATTCATGTTAGTAGTTTACCATAATTATTATCCATGGCAGTCATGTGGAAGCTACAAATTCCTTATTTTTCTAGGACAAATGATAAATTCCATATGCATAGAAAGATATGTGCTACAAACACATTATTATTTCAAATCCCTTTGCAAAATTAATACTCCCTTTCCACATGAAAGTAGGTCAAGTAGTGGAGGTGGACATGTGTATGGAGATGCTATTGTGTATGGGAGCGCCGATAGAGATGGGTGGGTGGGAGTGTTTATAGAGATTCTAAAACGTGTATCTATCCGTATGAAGACGCCGATCCTAGAGATGCGTCTGCCTGTGAAAGTGCAGGTGTGGATGAAACGACCCGTGGAAAAAGAGAAAAGGGATCTGCTATTTTGACGCCGCTGTAGATGCACAATAACCGATAGCACTAGTAGCAGAAGCATAGACTTTTTGGGTACCGGGCAAAGGCAAGGCATCGAATCCCTCATCAAGCCCATCCACATCAATAGCTCACTACCCACCAACATCGAAATAAGGGGATGAGTCGACTGACGAATCAGCTGCAATAATTGGACTTTATATATATATATATAGAATATGAAACCCCAAAGATAGTACTTTACTAGTTTATTTCAACTTCGATTAACAAGGTTTAGATAAAGTATCTAAACATCAATGTATAGATCCATGATGATCACCATCTGGTGGAGTACATGGTGGAATATAGGGTTGGCACTTGCAGATTTAAATGAGCAACGAAAATAAAGTGCACCGGGTGATGTGGGCAAGTTCAGGGTTGGTTTTCCTACAGAATCTTCACAACGGTGCCATATGCTGCTCCTCGACTGTATGGTATGTAGTGAGCAGTATAAGGCTGGTACAGGCAGTACCAATAATCATTGCTTTAGAGAGACAATGAAGAAGGTGCACATTGAATAAGGGATTTCATAAGAAGGATAAAAACTATAATAAAGAAAAACACATAAGCATCATAGCTGTTAAAACATAGCCATGACAGCTGAAGCTTCTCAAATATGAGAAGTTAGGATCCTTGCTGTACAGTAGCTGATAACTAACAATGGCACGGCCTAGTTATGAAGTAGGTAATGTTCTGCAGAGGGGTGGAGATAAAAATATTCCCTAGGAGGGGCAAACAAAAGGACAATATTTTTTTTATCTAAGAAAACTACATATGTTTTGTTTATAAAAGTTATGTTTATAATTTAAATAAATTTTTACAGTACGAATGTTTACAGTTGATCTCATTTTAATTGTTTAAAATTTTCTTTGCTGTAAAATGCTCATCAAAAAGTAAATTATTATCTTATGTCAACAACCTTAATTGAAAATTTGAAGAGAATACAAGATAGGAAATCCCAAATATGTATAACTATTTACAATAACAAATAACGTATGCATGAAAATCAACTTTTGCAATCGAGAAGTTATTATCCTCTTACTCATTCTCCTTTTCTAACTCTACCATTTTTTTCCTTTGTCAATTTTATTCACATTTGGTTTCCATCAGTTATTAGAAGGAGAAATTCATTTTGTTAAAGATTTTATAATGATAATTATTAATAATAAAATGAAAGATATTAATTCTCTTATTGTTTGAATAAAATGTGTGCGTGCATGCATGTGAGAGAGAACATGGTAGAACTAGAAACTAGAGGTCATGAGGATTGGTTTACGATTTCCTTCTCTTGGTTTCTGTTTTCCTTAGATAACCAAATTCTACCAAAACTTCAAGGTGGATGGGGTGTGACAGTTTAGTCCTGCCAAATTATTCATTATTCTGAAATCAGACATCATACATAAGATGGTTTCCAATGCATGCCAGTGCTACCATTCTAACACCCCATTCAATACTTGAGTGTACAAACATAAGATGTGATTACATATCCCATGCTATAAAGCATAAACATCTTATATCAACTGAGAGCTTATCAACTCCATTATCACTAAGATTTGAGAACTTAATTTTGCTTTAATAATGTCTCTCAGAAAAAGTTGAAACTTAACACATGCTTAAACATTATCAGTTTGTTCTTAAGAAGATGCAGACATGTCAAAATCGTTTATCAGAGATAACCAAGGATGTCCGAGTACAATTAGGGTTATCAGAAAAGCAAATTGTGATTGTTTATCTCAAAGATTGAGAATCTGAGATGCTGGTGCCCATGTCGGTCACCTGCCAGCACAGAATGTGCAGACCATGTGCAGATGCCAACATATGGCACATGCCACCATGGACAAGCCAAATAGTAACCTCAATCCTTAGTTTTCCTAAATGACAAGCATGCCACAAAGCATCCGCAAATATTACTGGCAACAGGAGGAATCACTATCAAGAAATTTTTGATATGATAATATTTTGATTACATTGACTTTAACTGCAATGCTAGAAGACTGCATTTTTATTATTAGACATGACTGATGCAAGCAAAACTTAAATATGAATAACTCATGAGAAGTAAATGCTAGGAATTTCATTTAGTTGAGGAAACCTGTCCCTAATCTTTTGTTAGAGAGGGATACCTAAAATTAACATTATGATTTTGTAACTTATGCCAAAAAAACAATATGGCACTGCATTTGTGGTGTTAAGAGCACTTCAAAATGATGAAAATTCTTACTTGATTGAAGGGGAAGGGGTTTTACGTTCAGTTAAGATAATGTATGGTGCTTCACATTTAGGGATGCAGGGTGGGAAAGCTAATTAGTGTTCCCTGCCAAAGAATTGGCTACACCCTTGTCCACTTCATCCTTCAATGCTGAGAGGCAAACTCCCATGCTCTTGAACTAGTAATTAAGAACTGCCACATTGTTACTTCTTCACTTAGTTGTCCCATTATCATTCATTGTTCTTCACCTCGTCCCATTATCATTATAGATAGAAAAGCACGTTCTAGTTGAATAAATAATGCTTCCAAATATTTGACAAGCATAGGCATCCACGTTCCCACCACCGGAATACCAATTCATGAAAGCAACATGGCCAAGTTAAAATTATCTCCTTGTTTAAATTTCACAGAAAAATTTGGAGAAGGGAGGCTAAACACCTCCTTGTTTGTTCTAATGTCCTTGAAAACCACAACCTTAATTGCTGTCATGACCTTTATCATTGTCTATTACTTATCTTTTTGCTGAAATTTAATGGAAATTGTCAGCAAAATTACAAGTAGGGACTGGTCTCTTCATTAGGATGTACATAAATGTCTTCACATTGCAAGAGGCAATATATAAGAAAATGAATAAATAGGATTTAAGATGCACCAAAATACAAACATATTTGTAATGAAGGTGTACTTGAAGATAATGAGCCGATGAATCATTAACTATAACATGTTGGATGGAACCGAATTGATCAACAAAACCCCCTTAGTTTGCTGAAGATGATGATGGCAACCTCATTCTGTTGCATAGCTCAGTCCTAAGCTGCATAAATTGAACTTTGGAAGATTATAGAGATGATCTTGGATGTTAAGCCAATGGTAGTGGTGTAGGCATCTATGACTTCACAAAATTTTTAGACAGTAAAAGTATTGGAACCAATATGCAATTAACCTGTCTATACATATGCCCACTGGATTGGTTTGCTGGATAACTATCCCTTTTTTCTCATTCCACTCAATGAAAATGATTCTGGAAGGTGTTGCAGTGGATTCATTAATCTGACTGAAAATGGAAGAATAAAATAAGTTGATTTTGAAAGATATATTGGTTTAGTAAAATCAACGCAGATTAGTTGGCCCAGCATGCTAGGTAGGAAGAGATGGTCGTAGGACATACTAGCCAAGAAACATAGATCAGACTTCATGAAAAAAAAAAAAAATACAGAATCTTTTTATAGGAAGAGAGAGTAGTAGGACATACTAGCCAAGAAACATAGATCTGACTTCACGACAAAGAAATACAGAATTTTTTTAGGTGACTGCAGGTACTGAGGTGATAGGTCTCACAGAAATAAGGATAACCAGAAAAATAAAAGGGTTGCAGTTCCAACGAAAAAGAAAAGGCAAGTATATTAAGAAAAGATGTTTATTATGTCAGTTGAATAGGGGGAAGAAAGACAAAAGAATAAGGATGTCTATGGTTAGGTTTTGATCTTGCAGCGAAGGGAAAGGAACAAGAGTGACTAGGTCCAAAGGTGAAGCAAAGGAAATATGTGATCCATACATGGGCAACTTGGTCAAGCTAAAAGAAGAACATGTGAAAAAGAGAAAGGAGGAAGAAAAGAGTATGGTTTAAGATTTAAAAACAGCAAAAAAAAGGTGCTTAGTGTTAGGTTCTGAACTTGATAAATGAAAAAGGAAATGAAATATCTGACTCATACATGGGTGGTCAAGTATAAAGGATAGAAGAATATAAAAAGGTAAAGATGAAAGAGAAGTGACTAGGAATGGGGTTTTATTGAAAAGAGCAGAAATGTGAAATTTACCAAGAATGAGGTGATAGAAAGATAAGTGCAGATTTCAATTAGCTACATGGAGGCCTCCTAAAATCTTTTGCCTTGATAATTCATTGTACCATCTGAACCACCTAGCTCAAGGCGCACTGGACCATACCAACGGGGAATCCAGATGGGTCCGCCTTTCAATTCGAAATAGGAGGCAAACCACTCCGAACCAGATGATTTAGAGTAGTATCAATGCAAACTGCCCGGTTCGCATAGATTCGGACCTATTTCGCCGATCCTATGCCTTCTCAGTCCCTCCCTTATTTTCTTTAAATATTGAAAACAAGTAGAAAATATTAAGTCCGGTCCAAGCTAGAAATAGGAATCACCCTTTCCCCTTCCTCGTTTCCTTTTTTTTCATTTAAAGGCTGAAAATCAGCAATAAAATGAGAAAATAAGGGGAGGTCATCTAAAAATTTTCAATTTTGCATGATTTCATGATTTGTTGTAGATCTATGGATGATCTACGTAAAGGGATCAAAATGATATTTTTTTCATTTAAGTCTGTAATTTTTTAAATTAAAAATATGTTAGTAAAATAAAAATAAAATAATTGTCAAAAAAATGCTGTAAAATCAGCAGCATAATTATGGGTATGAATGCTACTCCAAATCAAAATCTAATGTTAATTTATTTAAGTTTGGATATAATCATATGCATCGTGATATGGGCCCAAATTTGAATAAATTTGAAAAATAAGTGGTGTTTTGTGCATGCCTACAAGCTAAGAAAAATATATGTAGCATCCTTGGTAACAAAGTTTGCCATCTCGATACTGGACCCATATGTCGTACAGTATGGTAACATTTGGCACATCGAGTATTGGTATGGTATAGTACGTCATATCAATATGATATAGTATGCCCAATACAATACAGTACTGATCGGTATGCAAAACCTTACTTAATAATGTGCTACATCTATCGAAAGTCAAATTAATTTTTTTAATATTTTTTATATTTAAATATTATTTTAAATAAAAAAATAATAAATATATCTAAATAATAAAAATTATAAAAAATCAATATTATGTATGGATATTTCAAAAGTATCTTCTAGAGTACAAAATTGATTTTTGCATCATACCATAAATTCACTTTTTTAAAAAGCTAATTAAATAACGATACATTGAGATAAAAATATATGTAGCATCCATATTAAGATTCTATATTATTCTTGATTAAACTAATTTTTTTTGTATATTTTTGGTTAAATATTAATTTATTATACAAAAGTAATTAAAATTTTTTAATTATGTAGAAATTATAAAAAAAATCATACAACATATAAATAATGTATAATTATTTTTCTAGGCTAATTTGGAATATGCTCACTAAACTTGCAAGAATGGATCCACATAAAAAGGAACAAGTCTAAACATATTTGAATTGAGCAAAACTACCCCCCGATTGATGAGGTTCCATTCAGGCTTAGTACAATATGCATCGAGTCGATGGTTTATATAAATACAAATGGTGGAGAGATCAAGAAGATGCAGCAGGATCATTTATCTGATTGGTTAGTCAAGCATGAGCTAGTTCATAGATGAAGCCTCTTAATCAAGGCCTTTCCATACTTTCTCAAATTGCTTCTTTCCCGAGCTCGGCTACTATGCACATCAATTGCCTCCAGTTAAGGACAAGGGGGAATATTCCATTATGGTTGATTTCTTCCTCTCTGACATCGATCATCCGACCCCTTTAATCTATCTCTCTATAAAACAGAGTTAGAACTTTTTGGAACAAACAGCGAAAGGTGGACAAATTTTTATAAAGCATTATTATATAAAAAAGAATAGATTGATATACACAAGTTACCAGCATGACTCAAGCCCGCATTTCGGAATAAACCCAAAACTTTCTTCTTTTTTTTTAATTTATTATAACTTTGGTCACTCAGTTCAGCACCCAAGCGGGTACCTACATCCAGGGGCACTGATAGGCCCAAAATAAAGAAACATAGATTCCCAATCGTTAATTTGTCAAAGTGCCCCCTATGACTCTAGTTCCAGTGAAAGCGGGTAAAGGTTCGATGAGGAAGAGACCAGTCAAGGCAACCATACTAAAGAAAACATTCGGGACATCAAAGCCATTGCGATATAGCATTTGCCCTCTTCCACTTTTGAGGACCGGAAAGACGCACCTCTGTTGTACTAGAGTCAATCTTAGGAACCTTGATAACAATTAAGCTTAATGACCAAGAGATACCACAAAGCTTAATGAGATATATATGTAATAGTAATAGAATTAGAGCTTGTTGGATGAAGTGAAGAAAGGCATCTGGATATGTTATGTGATAGGCATATACTTTGAAGACCAAGGGGAAGATTTTACAGAACAATATAGCTTGCAACATAAGTATAGCTCAAAATGCTAGGCAATAAAGAAAGTACATGAAGATAAGTTGACGTAGATGAAATGAAAATGCTAAAATGGATGTCCGATAAAACTAGAAAGATGAAATAAGAAATGGACATATCTGAGGATTTGTAGGAGTTGTATCAAATAAGGATAAAGAAATGAAAAGAACGATTAAGATGGAATGGAAATGCATCTTAAAGATCTAAGGAAGCTCCAGTAAGGACAGGTACTTTGGTTTATGTTGATGATAATAAGAACGGAGATGGAGGATCTAAAGAAATATGGACAAAGGTTGTGAGGAATGACATGAAGAAACTTGAAATAACATCAGAGGTGCCCTAAATAAAAAATTTGGCAAATAATGATTCATAAAGCCAACCCCAGATAGTTGTGTAAAGGTTAGATGGTTGTGCTTCTTAGGTGGTTTCAGTCACTTTTGCCAAAACTAGCATAGACAAATGGCACCTAATGCACAAATCTCTCACTATTATAGAGTTTAGGGAGGGTCAGATATATACTGCCTCACCCACACATCCAGAGAGGTAGAGAGGTTGTTTCTATGTTTCGGACACAACCTCCATGTCAAAATGAAGTAATCTTGCCATTGTGCCTAGGCCCACCTTTCAAAACTAGTCTGATGCAGTATAGGAACAGGGATAGGCTAGATAAGGTTCTAACTAACTTGACAAACTCTGAATTCAAGAAATGATTCTTGAGAACAAGAGAACAATAGACAAAATCTAAAAAAAAAATTTTGATGGAATGATTTTCTGCAATTAAGCTTTTACAAGGGCTATTTATAGCCACAACATCAGAATCTGAAATCCCCCAAATATCCAAACAGAATCCCCTAAATATGGCATTTAAAAATTACAATCAGAAATCTCCTAAATATCAAAACAGAATTTCCTAAATATGACATTTGAAAATCAAAAAAATATTGAAATAGAATCCCTTAAATATGGTATTTGAAGATCAGGAAATGTGGTATGGTTAAATAAGCAAACAAAATACCAAAAAGGAAAGAGCCATGATTTTATTCTTGATCTAATCTTGACAGCTGTTGATCTGGTTAATCTCCTGCAATTCTGTTCTACATCAGTCTCCCCTACTTAGAAAGAACTTGCCCTCGAGCTATTTCTCAAGATAAAGCAAACCATCAGGTGGGTAGTACTTGTAGATATACAGGCCAAATGGCATTACAAGCCATTTGTATAGGCCCTCTTTTATTTTGAAAGCAGTCTTCCACCCATCTCCTGGCCTGATGTGGATTTGATGGTAGCCACTATGTAAGTCAACCTTCGAAAATACTATGGAACCCTTCAAGTTGTCGAGCATATCTTCAAGCTGGAGAATAGGGAATCAGTACCCGATAGGGATTCTGTTGATAGCTCAGCTATCGACACACAATCGCCAACTCTCATCCTTCTTAGGTGCTAGTAATGGAGGGACTGCACAAAGGCTCATATTCTCCTGAATATAGCCTTTGCGGATTAACTCTTCCACCTTCTCCTACAAAATCTTACTCTCACCTGGATTCATCCTGTAAGGTGGTAGGTTTGGCAAGCTGGCTCCAGGAGCTAAGTCAATGTGGTGTTGAGTGTTGTGCATAGGCGGCAAACCAACTGGTAAGTCATTTGGGGCTATCTCCTTGAATTTGCCCAATAAAAACCATACAATAGCAAGAACATCCACCGCAAGGGCTCTCTCCCTTCACAACAAATGCATAGGCCTCATCCTTTAGTTCCTTCTCACTGCTAACAATAGAAAGCAAAGCTTTTTCTTCCTCTAGGGAAGTGTTGGGCTCTCTTTCTTTAGCAATGGTGGCAAGTTTCTTACCTTTCCAACTAAATAAATAATAATTCTTTCTACCCCTATGAGTAGCATCAACATCATACTGCCAAGGCCTTTCCAATAGGACATGACTAGCATCCATATCAACTACTTCACAAGCAACATTATCCTTATAAAATTTTCCAATTGAAATTGGAACTTGACAAATTTTTCTTACTGTTAGTTTTGGCCCTTTCTTGATCCATCCTAGATCATAAGGCTCTGACTGTGGCATTGTTTGTAACTGTGAGTGATCCACTAGTGCCTGGGAGACAATTTTCATTACTTCCACTATCAATAATTAATTTGCATACCTTATTGTTGATAGAGCACTCAAAGTAAAAAATCCAACACTGCTGTGAAAAAAAATTTTGCTTGGGTGTAACAACAGCCTTCGAACAACACAAAAAATTCTCTTTCCTTCTTCCTCAGCAATTTCGACATCTTTCAATTAGACTCAACTCTACCTCCACCATCATCCCCATCTCCATAGTCGATCAAATTCACCATTTGGCACATAGGGCAAATATTGGAGGTATGACCATGCTCAAGGCATCGGTAGCACCTAACACCTGTATTTTTTTGCAGATGATTTGTTGAGTCCACCTCTGGAATTGGCTCCACTTGTGGATTTTGCGGCTCCACTACCACTAGTTGCCTGACTAGTAGATGAATGAGTAGGTGCTGAATCAACCTATTTTTCCTTGCTTGCATATGGGTGAGAAGTGTTAGAAGAAAACTGCTTGTTGGGCTGTGCTCTCGCGGGCTAACGTAACAAAAGCCTTTCCACTTTGAGTGCCAAATTGTGAGCTTCATCGACTGACCAAACTGTTTGAAGGCCAATCTTCTCTTGAATTGAATATTTAAGACCACTAAGGTACCTTCCAGCTTGCTGCTCCTCTGTCTCTAGCAAATCACAGTGAGCTAAAGTCGAAGAAATTCCTCCGTATATCCCGACACCATCTTTGTACCCTACGTACAGCCTTGATATTCCTGAAATAAATATTATTGATAATCAGGAGGCAAAAATCTACCTTTCAATAATTTTCTCATCTTTTCCTAAGTTTTCACACGTGCCTTGCCTTGCCTTTGGCGTTTGGTCTGCGTGTTGTCCCACCAAGCGGCAACTCCTCCCTTAAGCCGATAAGCAACCAACTTAACTCTTTTCTCATCCGGCACATCCATCATCTTAAAAAAATTTTCGACCTCATATAACCAATCAAGGAATTCCTCAATGCTGACATGCCCACTAAAAGCAGGGATATCAACCTTGAGGCAATAATCTTCAGCCTCTCTGTGAGGTCTAAGATAGCCTGGGTTAACAGCAAAACCCCTAATTTCGTCATCTGAAGAATAAGCATTGGCAGGATGCCTAGGTTGATTACCAGGACTGCATTGACGGTAGGCTGGCTGCGAGCATCATCTCCAGCACAGTTTCTCCTACCTTCATTATGATTCCTATGGGCGTCCATCACCAACCCCTCCATCTATTGTAATTCTGTAATGGCTGCCTACTGGATCTGAATTGCCATCCAAAAGGCCTGCACCCCTTGATCACTGTTAACAGGATGGTTGCTCTCGCCTCTGCCGTTAGACATACTAGGAGCTGAAAAGCTCTGATACCAATTGATGCAGTACAAGAATAGGGATGAGCTAGATAAGGTTCTGACTTGACAAACTTTGAATTCAAGAAATGATTCTTGAGAACAAGAGAACAATAAACAAAGTCTAAAAAATTTTTTTTGATTGTATGGTTTTCTACAATTGAGCTTTTACAAGCGCTATTTATAGCCATAACATTAGAATCTGAAATCCCCAAATATCAAAACATAATCTTCTAAATATGGCATTTAAAAATTACAATCAAAAATCTCCTAAATATCAAACCAGAATCTCCTAAATATGGCATTTGAAAATCAAAAAAATATCGAAATAGGATCCCTTAAATATAGTATTTGAAGATCAGAAAATATGGTATGGTTAAATAAGCAAACTAAAAACCCAAAAGGAAAGAGCCATGATTTTATTCTTAATCTAAACTTGATAGTTGTTGATCTGGTCAATCCCCTATAATTCTGTTTTGCGTCATAGTCATTCTCATAACTATTTTTAAAATTTTGATTTTCGATTTTCTATCATTTATATTTTTTTCTTAGTTATTTAAGTATATAGAGGCTATATGGTATAAATTTTCAATGAAATTTCTTTCATTTTTTGAGTTAATAAGAGAGGATACATGATAAACAGTCCTTGACGGGCCAAGGCCCTTATAATGGCCTTTACTATAATGGAATACATACTATCACAAACAAACAAATTTGACACATTTCACAAAAAAATAACATTTTTTTATAAAAGATAAATGTAGCATTCCATAATCACATGGATCGGTGGCGAACTTTCTTTCCCATTATTATGTTCATCCCACCAGCCACCAGTACTGCCATCCAGGTCATGATGATGATAATAATAATGACCACCATTTTTTGCATGACCCTCATTGTAGTAATATATGGTACTGAACAGGTAAATATCATTTATCATACATCCTTTGAACTTGTATTAATTTATGCTTGTTTGAATGATATTTGGAATTTTACTAATAAGTAAATATCATCTCATTAAGCTTCAAAACAGTCTATTCGATCTTGAAAATTGAAACTACCCAAAACTATAATAAATTATTATCTTATAAAACTTATAGCACAATCAAATAACAGGAAATAACATGTCTTGATCTTTTTCATTTTTCTGATTTTTTACTATTTTTTGATTTCAACCATTTTTACCAAAGTCCAAGTTTTCAAATACCATCGGAATGGGGTAGTACCATATGTACGGTACCAATCTGATGGAAAGACGGTACTCATATGGGCCTTGGGACATTGAAAGTGGGTGGACTTGTATGTACCAACGTATCAATCCATATCAGTCAATATCGAAAACATATTGATTGTACCAGTCTGCCCTTTTGGTTCTCTCAGTCTTGATACATATTGATTGTACTATCGATGTCATACCATTTTGATGAAAAACCGATATGAGGTTCAGTACAAATATTTAATACCTTGGACTAAAACTCTGAAACTTGAAGGAAAGTTGCCAAAACTGTCAAAACCAGCAGAACAAAAACTCTGCCTAGGGACTGAAACGAAAGCTGCATTTTAAACCCTTAGAAGGTTTCACCATGAATGACAAAGGACACTATAGACTACAGGGATAAGTGTTAAAAATCAAAAACTATAAGGAAGGCTACATTGAGATGGACTCTACTAGGAAGAAAAGGAAATTAAATTCATGCAGGAACATGACAACAGAATTGAACAGGAAAACTAGAACAATTAAATCTACGTCTATTATCTGGGAAACAATATATTGTTTGGGAGACATTTC
The DNA here is from genome assembly GCF_000442705.2 of Elaeis guineensis. Classification (NCBI taxonomy): domain Eukaryota; kingdom Viridiplantae; phylum Streptophyta; class Magnoliopsida; order Arecales; family Arecaceae; genus Elaeis; species Elaeis guineensis. The sequence goes on from NC_026002.2 coordinate 8,450,248, forward strand.
TCAAACCGAGTATGCTTGATGATTCTTCGAAGATGATAGAGAGGAATCGGAGAAAGTATTGGGTGGCAGTTCTTCTAAGAAGATAGGCCAGACTATTTTGGTCCTGCTTCAAACTACCACCAACGCATCAGCTGGAAGCTATCTTACATCAACCTGGGTATGACCACTGGAAGTAGAAAGTATCAGGTGGAAGCTCTTCCAAGCCAGCATACTGGACTATTTTGGCCCTGCTTCAAACTACCTTCAACACATGAGTTGCAAGCTACCTTACATCGACTTGGGCATGACTGCCGAAAGCAAATATGTATCTTAAGCCAGTTCTTTTCAGATCTTTTAGAATTTCTTCTAAGCATCATAACCATGCCCAATTCTATATGTCCCAAGCAGGCAGTTTGCAATACATCGAAAGGACTGATTAATATGTGTTGCAACAACCCATATTTAGAGCAGAAAACTTTAATTTTAGCAAGTTCTCATTAAGAATTTAAGACAACCACTTGCATGATTATTCACTTGTGTTCTTAAGTTTTAACTTTCTTCTACCTCAGGTTATCCTCAGGACAATCAGCATGACATGGCAGGTATCATGGTCATTGGTACAACAGTCAATACAATTTACACATTTTCTATGTGTAAATCTATATTCTGATGATGAATAAAAAATTTTAAAGTTACATTACAAAAGTTGAAATATTTAATCCATAAATGACTTCAGAATTGACATTTTCAACATTAACATTTCACCTGTATGCAAGCTCCTTTGTGTGCTCACTCCAGCCTTCAAGATGCTGATCCAACAGAGCACGCGTACGGTCGCTTATCTGAAAAACATGTGGGGATCCTAAGATCAATTCTAGGATCACAACTCCCACACTCCACATATCATACCTATCAAAGGAAGAAACAGAGTTGTTGAGTACAAATTTCTATTAAATTGCCAAAGAAAAAAAAAAGAATACGGATTAACACGAAAACACAGACTTCATAATGAAGAAGTCATTAAAGAACAAATGGATAATAAAATGAAAAGGAAAATTCAAACAGGACATCGAAGATTTTAAATAAAAGAATATTCCAATTGAGATGAGAGATTATGACGAACTTTAATGTTACACTTTTCGGCCCCTGAAACCAGCTTGCGTTCAGTAGAGCTTCGGGAGGAGTATACTCAAAAGTCTGTTCAGATCTGGAAAACATGAAGGGTGCAAGAACAAAGAAACATAGAGAATAAGCATCTGAATTCTGCAATGTTAAGACACAAAATATAATGAACAAGATAAAGATTTTATTCTAGAAGCACCATATAGAGTGGTCAACAAGGCTAATGAAATGTTCTAGCCTCACATCTGTGACAAATTTAAGGTGCCATTACTAATTCATACATCATTTTCAAGACAAAATACCTAAAAAATGTAAAATTCCTATCTCTGTAAACATGTCCATTGAGCAGTTGTGATTGTTAATGGCACGATTCAACTTTTCAACCAATGCATCAAAGTGCTTCAAGGCCGCATGTCTATATTTTAACAAGAAAAAAAGAACTCCCTCTTCTCACCTTTAGAAAATGGAAGTCTCATTCATATTTTACAATATAACAGAAACATTAAACACGGGAATTCACCATTTTTACCTTGGCCGGAGTGTCTCTTATGAATGTTCTCTCATAAATGGTGAATTTGAGCCATTGAAGCAGAAGGGTTATAGCTAAATCAGTCTTCTGTTTTCTCTGCTGATGACATGCTAGCGCCCAGGAAGGAAGATTGGGTTTTATTCATAGAAATAGGGAACATGTCTACAGTCAACTACTCTGTGAACTAGTGCTGGTTTAAGCATCACTGAAACTAAGACTGAATTTTAGCTAAATACTAGCATGCTCTGTTATTGAAAAAACTAAACATGCACAAGAATTTCAAGCATAAAAAGTAAATAACTTGAACACAGGCTGGGCCTAGCTCATTCATGTTCAGTTCAATATAGCTTGAAAAATAAATACACAACACAAATATCATATACATAACATGTCATGTTGATTACCGATTTTTGTAAATTATATATCATTCTATGCTAATATTGAACTAGAAACGACTTTAATTTAAATAAGTAAACCCCTACTATTTATTACTAAATCCAACAGCTCAAGCGTTTGTTTCCCAATAAACATTGGAGCCCTTAGATTCATATCCACTAGCTCATTTCAATGGGAGAAAATGTATAGTTGCCTAGCTCTTCCATTGTTTTCCTTGTTCCAATATTCCTGACAAGGTTCACCAAACTGATACCGGAGGTCGTACCGGCCGGTGACCGGTTCGCTATGATATGGGCCTATACTATGCCGTTTCGGGGCAAACCAAAAATAGGGAGGGGAGGGGAGAGGGAGAAGAAGGGGGGAGAGAGAGAGAGAGGGCCAAGATCTAGGGAGGAGTGCCGTCGATGGTGGGGGAGAGAGATAGAGAGGAGTGGGAGAGATGCAAACAAAGCCCCAAACCTGAACCCTTGGAGAGGGGGAGAGAGAGAGACTCTAACTTGTAAAGGAAGGGGAGGGAGGGAGTGAGGAGTGGAAATCATCAGTCCGGATAAAGGAGCAGCTAGAGTAGGCTTCATGATGCAGCGAGGGTGTCGGGAGAGAGAGGATCAGCCTGACAAGGCTTCACAAGAGCATCAGGAGAGAGAGGATCAGCTGAAGGAGACTTTGAGCGGGTGCCAACACTAAAGGAAGCGGCCGCACATGTCATGCGGATAACCGACCAATGCTATTCAGTATGTCCCAAACCGGCTGGTTCTCACGGTTCAACTGTCCTTGGTTCCAAAGCAACCACCGAACATCCATCATCCTCTTTCCTCTCTCCAAATCCCTCATCTAACCTCTAATTCCTCCTATGCCTCCACAAACTCATCTCCAGCCTCTTCCTCTCCGAAGAAACATGACAGTTCATCTCCTCTAAATAGTCTCTAGATTCTACCTCTTCATCTCTATGATCGAGGCATTGAGGCCAGTTGAGAACTTGATCTAGTGAAAGCATGTTCTTTCGCTGCTGCCTCCTACTACAACCATATGGTCCAAGAAGAGCTTCAAATCCAAGATTTAATTCAAGAATTGGAGAAGTGACATAGGAGAACAAAGAATGTTTGGATTTTCTCTCGTATATGTATTGGATTTTGGATTTTCCATTAGAACAGCTAAAAAGGCTTAGATTCCTCAATGTTTGAAGCCCAACTTGCAAGCTCAAGCTTACTAAATATATTACGACTTGATCTTGAGCAAGTTCTTCCAAGCTCAACCCAAAGAATTTTGATTCGAGCTAGATCAAGTGTCAGCTTGCTAGTGTTCAGCTTGTTTACGACCCTTCTGGCCACCCAAAATTGGCTTCTTGTTTGAGGCCATCTTCCACTTGGAACTTGAAATCATTGCAATGCCAAAATAAAATTTTCATCTACAACATGTTCATCGCATAATAATAACATCTTATTAATTTTGATTAATTTTCATATTTCTATTTTTCTTTTCACAATTGAAGTGCAAGTTAGCTACATGCACTTCAAGTAATTGGGGGGGGGGGGGCGGGACTGGCCATACCCATACCTTATCAATATCGAACTGAGACTCGATGTACATCCTGGTTTCGAACCGAGACTTGCCACACCAAACCAACCCCTATATTGGGTGTATTGACACTATACTAACATATACCAGTACAGAATCCGGTACCAAGATATTGACCCTTGATTCATGCATTATAGAAAATCACATTTTTTATTATTTAGAAACAATTTTCTTTGTTATTAAGTATAATTTAATTTCAAAAGTCCCTGCTAAGAACTAAACATGCAATATGAAATAAACACTATGTTTCTTAGAAAATATTTACCTACTTAATATTTTCTTAATTAATTTGCAAAATCAGATTAGTGACAAAATATCAAATCTTTTGAGGGATTTTGTCGATCAACTCCTTGGGCAACTATGTAAAATGATCAACTTGAGTAAATGCGATTCAGTTTGATCGATTTCGATGCTACATTTGTTAGGACATGTGTGGGTGTATTTAGTCCCCCATCAATTGTGCATTAGGAAGATTATAGGTATACAAGGGTGAAAATTCCAAATAATTTTTGGCTAGAATTTTTTGTGTGAGCTCTTGGGTCATTACAAATAATATCTGAGCTGACTTGACCCATAGCCCATGTGACTATGGGATGCTACACCATGGGCCGCTTTAGGGCTGACCATGAGCCAATTGTGGTGATTGTAATTTGATCTTTGTGTTGGGCTCTTTCTTTAACAAGGTCACCAGAACTTAAATAGGAGTATGAGAGGACTTGTCAGTTGTTTAGTCCCACATCAATTGTATTAGGTGAGGTCCTAGGCATTTAAGCAAGGCCAAGGATACAAAATAACAACTTAGCTAGTCTTTTTGGCTAAGGTTTCAGCTTGTTACAGCTTTTATACAAGATGTACACTTGGGATGAAACCAAACGTGTTGAAAATTAAATTGATTAGTGTGCAATTAATGTAGCACATTAACAATTAAAACACAAACAAGGGTACTAAATTTTTGTAATAACTTATTTCTATATAACTTATTTTTACAATTTCAAATATCTTCTCTAAGAAGTAATTTAAAAACATAAAGCTTAAATTAATAAAATGTTTATACATTGCAGATCAGGCCAACTCAACAACCTTTAAAGAAAAAAAAAAAAATCAACCAGATTTACATCACCTCATCAGTTTTTTTTAAGATTTGTGGCATTATTGGTGAGGCTCCCAAATCACCAAATTTCATAAGTACAACAAATATACATGCTTTTTGAACAACAAAGCTTTGAAAAGGAAAATTAAAAGGTAAAAGCAGCCATGACCAAAGTTGTATTGGCTAGAATTTCAGCATCACTTATTAGAAGGTTAATTTAGATTTGATCACTGATGGTAGAAATCTAATCAACCATATTGTAGGCTTCTTGGCATATTGTTGTATCCATTGCAGTCAATGATGATTAAAAGAAAAGGATAAAAGAGCTAAACGAGAGATAGTGTTTGATGTCTAGAATTCCACATCTATAGGTGCAATACTGATAAGTAAATAAATTTTTAACAATTATTATCTGCAATCTTTTGTTTCGTAAAATAAGAAAGAAGAACTATCTATCTATCTATCTGTATGTAATGTATGTATGTAATGTATATATGTATGTGTAAAGATCGCCCACTTGGAACCAGACGCCGTGCCGGCCGGCTGGCGATATGAGTCAGTACGCTCCCATACTGAACTATATGGGGCCCGAACCGACACGAAAATGGGAGATGAACTAGGGAGGAAAAGAGAGGGAGAGTTGGGGGAGGGAGGGAGAGAGGGAAGGAAAGGGAGACTGGTGGAGATGTCGGTGGTAGCCACGAAGGGCCGCAGAGGCTGCCAAGGCCTCCTGGGCTCCACGGTCCTCCACGAAGAAAATAAAAAGATAGAGAGAGAGGGGAAGGGATGGGAGGAGAGAGGGAAAGGCAGCGGAGAGGCCGTCGGAGGGCTGTCGAATGGCCGTCAAACGGCCCAAAACACCCCCACGGCCGCCATGGGTTCAAAACCGGGGCTTTGTCCCTGTTTCATCAGATTTTTTAAAAAACACCATACATAATGAAGCCCCTATTTCGAACCAGCTACGGCCATGGGGGTGTTTTGCGCCGTCTTGTCACGGAGTGTGTTCCGACGGCCCTATGACGGCCTCCCCGCCGCCTACCCTCCTTTCTCCTCCCTTCCCCTCTCTTTCTATCTCTCTCTTCTCACATCTCGTGGATAACCGTAGAGACCCAGAGGCTCGATGGCCTCGACGGGCCACCACCGGCCTCTCTTTCCTTTCCTCCCCTCTTCTCTCTCTCTTTCTCTCTTTCCTTCTCCTTTGTGTTGTTTTCGCTGATGTTCCGAATAGAACACCCAAACCGCATCGGTTAGCCACCGTTACGGTTCAGCACGCCCCAAACTATCCAAATCGGAGCGGTTCGGCGAACTATGCATATGTATTGTATACATACATGCATGCATATGTAATACATACATACAAAAGCCTATTCGGTTTTTGTAGTAAAAATGACAATGATACCTCAAGAAAGCAAGGAACTATCATCAGAAAAACACTAGATATTAATTTATGATACAAATTTAAATAAGAAAATTGTTTATTCAAGAAGCTAAAAAAACTTAAGAGGATTATTAAACAAGGATAATGAATTGTACCTAGTTGGCCCGGACCCATATAAATGCTTCAAGGTAAAATCATCAATGGCACTACCAAAATCAATAATTCGCCTAAATAATGGAAAACAAACAGCTGTCACCACTCAATTTAATAAAAGAATAGCAAGTCCAACTTAGAGGAAATCATGACTAATATATCATTTATTTATTTTATTCAATTTCAAAACATGTTGAATTTTCAATATTCTGATTGTTGAAATGATATTTATTTAATGAATGAATGTACACTTCTATAAAGAGTCTAAGAGCAAGATACAAGAATATAAAAGAAGACTGTACATTCTGAGATGCTTTGGTTTTACTCCACTAGGAATTTCCCTTGAGCATCTTCCAGTGTCCACATCTTCAAAACATACAATCATGTTTTCTTTCACAAAAGAAAAAACATAAACGTTAGCATTATATCTGAAGGACTCAAATATGTTATAAATCCACAAAATTCACAAATACTATTCAATGACTATGCTTAAATCACGTAGTTTATGACAAATAATATGTACCCAATAAAATAAGAAAAACAGACAGTCAATGTAAGCACATATTGTTTAGGTATTGGGGGCCACAACTACATATATGCACATGCATGCCGGCAAAGAGAATGTGACCTTTAGTCAGATCATATTGTATTTAATTAATATACTTAAAGAAAACTTGATTAGTGAACAATGAAGAAGAAATATATAATTATGGGTATACAAAAAAAAGCATATATTAAATATAATAGCTATATAGGAAAGATGTTAGGAAATTCTTATGGAAATCAAACTTCACAAGAGGTCAACTTTCATACATCTAAACTTTCTATGTTTTCTATAGATGCAAAATTCATATACTTTTGGAGGATGACCATGGGTGACTCTATGTCAATGATATGGTTTTATTGATGAATGCCAGTAGAGAAGAACATTAACTTAGAATTAGTTTAAAAAGCTTTTGACAATAATAGGGAATAAAATTAATACCTACAGTAATTCAGTTCAACATTAGCGTAACATATGGACTCATGGATGCAATTATTATTGAGCAATAGAAATTCCTCCAATAGATAATCAGTACCTTAGCTTCACAAACAACAGATAAGTAGATAGGTGAGAAAGTCTCGCATATAAGGTGGACAATGTGGTGAGGCACCTTTACATAGCGTGTGATTGTGCACTACTAAAACTAAATATCTACCAGAAAACCAGCAATAACGAATAATTAATAACGAGTTGACATGAGAAAGACATAAGGTAAACATAATAAGGAACTTAGATGCATAGATAGAATAAATAGAAAGAAAATTAATAGAATTGAAGAGATGTCATTTCTCAACTGTCCCAGCGTAGATCACTTCCAAAAATGATTGTTCCCATACCATATGCTGCTCAATGGCAGCAGCATTGACAAAAAAGAAGTGGGGGAGGTGGGGGGGGGGGGGTGGAGTAGTTAGGATGTCCCCAAAGTATAATCTTTGATATAATATGTATAGGAATATTGCAACAAGAGCAACATACAATAAGATGCACAAAATACATCAACAAGTGATGCAAGCAATGATCTACATGAAGATCTATAGGAACCAAACAAGCTTTTGTTTACTAACTAAATCAAATACATAAATTGGTAGTTTACAACCCCAATCCAAAGTATAATATACAATCTCAAGCATCCAATTGGATGAGGAACTCTTAACTGCACTAAGAAATGTGACTTATAAGATGGAGCTTGGTGCAATCATTGCTACCCAGTATATACATAAGGTAAACTGAATCTAATAGGATGCCACAGTAGAGAATAACACATTGGCTTATCAACTAAACACCTTAAGGGAATAGTAGTCCAGATCCTCTTACAAACAGGGTCCTAAAGTCGGTGTTCCCTAGAATAAACTTGGCACGAGTGCCAAGTGTCAAAATTCCCTCAGGTGTCAAACATGACAGCATTCAAAATTCTAGGCACGAGAACATGACATATACATATATAGATAGATATAGATATAGATATAGACACACACACACACACACACATACATATATACATATATGTTTGTGTGTATCTATGATTCTATATGCTCATCCCAAAAAGGGGAAACATAGAACAAGAGAAGTTATTTAGCAACCAAAAAAATGGAATAACCACCAGCTTGCAAGTTGTCTAATGTATTTGCTAGGTTTATTTTGTTGAGATATTTATATTCATAATTAACCATGATATATTTGTATCTTGATCACTTTATACTAAAAATAATCACACTTACCTTTTAAGTGTCCAGGAAAATTTAAGGACACTTCACTTAAAATGTCCAGAAAATCTTAAGGACACTTCACCGAAGGTGTCCATCACTCAAGATCAAGTCCCTACAAGACACTCCAAATAAAACCAAGTGTCAAACACTTTTTGCTGACATTATCATGACCCTTCAAAGTGGAGTGTCCAGCCATGTCTTGCCATGTCCAAGTGTCATTAGTTCCAGGCAGATTAAAAATGTGTTTGAATAGCATCGATGGAGAGTGGTTGTCATTAATGTCTAGTTGGTTAAAACTGATCTATAATTACTTGTGAACAACTCTTTTTGAAATGTGGGATGACTATTTGGGAGTTGTTATCATAAAAATTCTGGGAGGAGTTTGCCATTGATGCCTCATGGGAACATGTCCTGTATATAACTAAAGTCATATATTAGACAAACTAGCCTACTTTCAAATTCAAACACAACCATCTCTTGAGAAGTTCTTGTTTCTGCTCCCTTTCATGGTGGATTCCAAATGGTGCAAGTTTCTACCCAAAAGTGTTTGCAACTCTCTTAGCTTTCAAAATACTTGATGTTGTCACTCCTTGACGATTTATTCTCCCTTAATTGACTCTTACTCAGTAGTTACCCACATGGTTTCATTAATATGAATTTCTTTGCCCTTAGATTGTTCAAAACATGGCATTCCGTACCGGCCCGAACCGGCCGGTACACCCCATACCGTATCATATCGGCAGGGAACCAATCCAATTCAGGCCGGTTTTTCAAAATACGCCCCGAACCGCACTGTACCAGTCGGTTCGGTATGGTTCAAGGCCGAACAGCCTGAAACCGGATGGTTTGGGTCGGTTCAATATGGTTCAAGGCTGGTTCGGTCCAGTTCGGCCCAATTTTCTTCTTTTTTTTTTTAATGTTGCTAGATAGATTTTTTTTTTTTTTTAATAATTGGTATGGTACGGTATGGTACAATATCGATCAGGAACCGATACAAATCTCGGTATCGATTCCTGAAACCTTGGTCCAAAAACTTCTGGTAGCAACTTCCATTATATAGTCCAGCAACACCTTGGTCAAGTTCTCAAATTCCAGCTTTCTTCAATAATTGTTTCTAGAAGATGTTATCTTTTCCCATTCAAAGTTCATCACCCTATCCTTGGGCTAGTTTCATTTCTACATTACTTGCTCCTAGTGTTCAGATTTGAAAACACAATCCTATCCTGGTCAGAGATTAGAAAATTGAAAATGACACAGGAAAAGGGATTATGTACAGCATAATCAAACTTCTGGGTGGACAATCAAATCCCTTAGTTACATTAAACCTAATGCTATAAGCCTATAACTCTAAAAAATTAAAATGAATTGCTTCCAAAATTTATTCTCATAATCACATCATAACACATCAAGAGAGAGGCAAAAACTATGCAGACATGTAGTAGGATGGCAAAAAAGGAAACATAAGCATTTAATGTAAAACAAAGATGGGACATCTATACCAGGTTTAATATCTCTATGAGTGATATTACGATCATGGCAAGACTTCAAAGCCATCAACTACATCAACAGAAAGAGAATGCATTATTAACATAGGCATAAAAATAACCCAAATTGACAAACAAACCAAAAACACCAATAAAAATATCTAGCCACAACGAAATAACCACTAGAACAAATCAATATAAATGACAAAAAAGATACACTAAAAGCCACAATTTAGGTACAAAGAATAAATTATTTTTATTTTCCCACACTATTTTTGCAGCCTTCGTAACAAACATGTGACCAATATAATATCAAAATAATAGCGTGTTTAGATTGATATTACACAAAATAACATCTATAACATATTTGACATGCATGTTGTTACTGATGCAACAAAAACATCAAAGGTAAAATAATATAGATGCCAAGTCATCAACATATGTGAAATACAGCTTGATACAGCCAATGTTCCCTCGTATGGCCTATTTTCATCTCAAAAATTATTTCTTGCTGTTTTTCCCATGTCTTGCTATTTTAAGGCTTTTTTGTTTCATAGATATATGATGAGTTATTGAATTAAGTACCTTACTCATCCTACTTGATGTGTGTTGAAATTTTTCTTCATTGCTAGTTTATTAAATAATGTAATTTGCAACTAAAAATGCATTGAAAGCTTACTAGCAATGGAAATGCAATGTTTATTGGAAACATTGAATTACTGAATGATACCGAATGCTATCAAGATTGAAGATGACATGTCGAATACAAGCATTAATTTGACAAGTGAACAAAGAAAGGATGCATTTACAATATTAGTGAACAATAATGATAATGTTCTCAACATAGAAATGTAGTCCTCTGCCTCAATGCCACATTAAGATATGAATTAATAATTGAAATTTAATAACCCACCACATACATAGAAGAATATATATACATACACATAGGTGTATAACCCAATATTTGAATACAAATAATTGTACTAAAGGCTAAAGCATTAGGTGTTGTTTATTACAATTTTAGAAAAGGTTTAACGTCCCAACAAGATAGGGGGCATTCCAGTCATCTCGTCTCGTTTCTATGAGAAAACGGGATTGAGACGGGCTTGGGGCACCGAAACCATCCACGCAAGGAGAGAAGAAGAAACAAGAAAGAAGGAAAGATAAAGAAAAGGAAAAAATGAAAGTAAAGAAGAAGAAAAATGAAAAAAAGAAAGGAAGGGATAAGAAAAAGAAAGTAAAAGGAAAGGTAAAAAAAGAAGGTAAAGGGATAGAAAGAAAAGGAAGAAAGGAAAAAAAAAGAAAGGAAAGAAAAAGAAAAAAAAAATAGAGGATATCCACCAAGATGCATAACTGGGACTGCCGTCAGGATGGACAAGAAAGTGGGGCATCCCGTTCTGTGGAGAAACCAGGACACCTTTGTCCCACGAGATTTAAAACCTTGATTTTAGGTGAGATGCTTCATAGACTAGGGTATGACTTTCCTTACTGTTTTAACAATGTATGGATAAATGGATAAAATAAAGCCTGGCTTTTAAGATCTAGGGTACCTTACCATTTAAAAGCTAAAACTTTGATTGAGCCCTGAGATTCTAGAATTTGAACTAAAACTAAGAAATCAACTTTAATTATCAAGGAATTTGATTTTTGTTTTGAGTATTTTAATTGAACTCAGCTAAAGGGTTGCTCCCTATTTAGATCTAGGATCATTAGTAAATTGTCATGTACTTAAATCATATTCATGTATATAAATTGAGTAGTCTGTGTTAGTGGTCTGCCCTCTCCTCAATTGTTCCCACATTTACATGATGGAAATGGGAACAAAAGTTTATGGCAAAACTAAGTCGAATTACCAATATCACACTATTTGGTTAAATTTACAGCCAATTCTAGCCTAAACCTGCCCTAATATAAGGGTGCTAGAACTACCCATTTCGACCATTCTTGGGGTGGCCCTATTATAATAGTTCAAGGCTATACTAGTTAGCACCAAGGTTTTACAAGTCCTTATCAAGTCCCATATGGGTACCCTACAAGTACGATACGACAAGTATAGTTTGCCCCTCGACTAACATATCATAAAGGTGCTAAGTTGATATAGCACCCATACCATGTGGTGGTTAAGTATCATATCGAGCCCTTATACCCTACCAGTTATTTACCAATAAGGGATGGTATGCCGCATATAAACTGGTAAGATTTGATACATAAAACCAAGGTCAATACAAACTTTATGCCACAGATTTTGATTCCTTGGTTTTAGTTGACCATTTTTTTATAAAATATGGTCCCAATTACAAAAACTAGAATGAAAGCCACTGAACCTACCAAAATCATCAAAATCTGTAATGAGCTTTCAAAATTCAAACCTTATTTAATTAATGCCTACCTCATTACACATGTTCGATGCGAGTTCAATGTAAATGTTCATATGAAAATATTATATTCATATGCATGTCTCCAATCACATACCTGATTTATTTCTATATATGGCCACTTAAAAACAAGTCATCATTCATACAACATACTACCATCTTGTTGAAATCTCAAAACCTTTTAATTGCCAATACATGAGCCTCAATAAACATTACATCACCAGCAACCAAGATTTTATACTTAATTATGTTTTAACTTGGGCACATGGTCTATGTTTGTAAACTTACAATGAACTTGCTATTTAAGAATGCAATATTAGCCAAATAATTGAAACAGCCATTGTCATTCAGACAATCTGAGAATACATGAAAACTGAAGAAAATAATTTATTTCATGATAAACCTGTCAAAAAAATAAAAGATGCATGACAATCTATGAACAATCATACTGACTAAACTTTCTAAATTAGGACAAGGATGGTGCACCTTGTATGAGAATATAACATCACAGTTCTTAAAGAATTTCTTGCCTGAAAAAAAAATTGAGTTTCATAGCAAAAAAATCATATCTGGTAATAGGGCCGTAAAAGAACCAAACCACTCATATACAGCTTGGGCTCGGATTAGAGATAGTCTTGTTCAACCTTGTTTGTCTAGGAAGTGACCCAAGCTCAAACATCCTTAAAAGCTTGACTAATAAACAACCCAAGATTGAAGACTTTGAGTTTGCAAAAAATAAATCAAGGTTTTAAATGCCATCAAGGTTTTACGTCCCAACGGAACAGGGGGCATCTTGATAATCTCATTCCATTCTTGTGAGAAAATGGGATCAGGATAGGGTCGAGACTCTGAAACCCATCCATGCAAGAAGAGAAGAAAGAGGAAAGAAAGAAAGGAAGATGAAAAAAGAAAAAAATGAAAAAATGAAAGGAAAGAAGAAGAAAAAGAAAGGAAAGGGAAAGGATAAGAAAAAGGAAAAAAAAGGAAAGGAAGAGATAAGAAAAGGAAACAAAAAGAGAAAAGAAAGGAAGCTAGAAGAAAAATAAAGAAATGAAAGAAATGAAAAAAAAGAAAGAAATGAAAGAAGGGGAGAGAAAAGGAGGATATCTATCGGAATGCATGATCAGGACAGCTGTCGGGACAGGATGGGACAACGAGACATCTCGTTCCATGGAGATACCGAGACACCTCCATCCTATAAGATTTAAAACCTTGAATACCACTAAAAAGAATGATACAATCAGCATCTTATCATTCCAGCTAGAAAATGACACTAGGACATCCATTAGGTTGCCAAAATTGCCTAAAATGGGGCATCCCAGCCAAGCCAAAGAGGCAAGTGTTAATACAGACGTTAGTTTGGGTACAATGTATGTTTTGGCTTCCCATTTGCATGTTGGTACTCAGCACTAACAGTGACTCAAGTGGCTCAGTAGGCATCCTCCACAGGAGAAAAATCTTTTTAAATTGGATGGGGGATAAAGAGGGCCATGTGAGGTGTTCCTCCCTCCTAGGCAACGAGTGAGAGGCTCTGCCTCTCCTTTTGCCAAGCCATGAGAATGTGAGAGAGGAGAGAGGGAGGGGAGGAAGGAGAGAGAGAGAGAGAGAGAAAGAGAAGGAGACCAGGAGGATCTCGGCAAGAAGAGGAAGCCAGAAGCATTGAAGAGAGGGTCGTTGGATCACTAAGGTCCTTCCCCCTTTCTTTTTCAGAAAATGGCCAAAATGCAAAAATCAAAAAAATTAGGGGAAGCCATGACAAATTTTTACATTTTTCTTGAATTTCAGATATATTGTAGATTGGACAGCACCATACAAGACGATGATTTAATTTTTTGATTAATATTTTATTTTCCTCAATTCTATGTATTTGAATTAAAATGTATTAGAAAACAAATTGAATTTAGGGATGAAAAAAATTGCAGCATGAATCCAATCAACGACTGAAAAATATATGTTGCACCCAATGGTGAGTGGCTACAAAAGCCACTAAATAAATCTATTTTACAAAACAGTTATGATTATTTAGATAATTTTTATCAAAAAGTAATTAAAATACAGACATTCTAATAAAGAAAAATGAACTGATGTTCTAAAATGTAAATGCATTTTATATAAATCATTGTCATGCATTTTAATAAATAAATGATTTTTCTCATTTAACTATTTTTAAGGGAAAATTGTTTAAAAAATAAAAAAAATGATTAGAAGTAAGAAAAAGTTTTGAACATGTGTTGATAATTAACAAGATAAATTTTAAAATAACTATCTTATATTTTGTTGATTAACATTTTTTGGTAATTTTTTAGCTATTTTTAAAGTAAAACTGCTTAAGATCATAAAACTTCAATTAACTAACAACAACATGGAACATGCATCAACAATTAACAAGAAAAGTTTAAACTATTTAGCTTGCATTTTGTTCCTCGACAGAAATTATATGACAATAAATATTTTCAAATATGAAATTTATGAATTATAAAAATATGATTAAATCTTCTAGGGTTCATAGGATTTAATGTTCCTAACTCTTATGTAATCCTGAATTATTTGGATGAAAGGGAGAGGTGGGTCTAGTGGGACACCGATGCGTCCAAATAGGAAGATTGCCAGCCAAGTTCTCTCAAAAAACCATCTCATCTAGCAGGTGCGAGCAGCACTAGACTACCTTTGCCCTGAACCACAACAAGCTATGAAACAACCTTGTGAGCAAGACGCTGCACAACTTGGTTTTCACATGTAATAACATGAGGCTGTAATAAAAGTACTTGAGCCAAGACAAGGAGAATAGATGGGAAGATCCATTGGCCCCAATGACTTTATTCATCCTGGTGAAAATCTGATATTAGTTGGGTTCCAGATCAGCAGACTTGAGATGAGCCCATGCTAGATGAGGCAAGGGATCCTTCCAAGGTCTAATGTCTCAGTGAGTGGGGGGTGTTCCCAACTATCCCATCTCATTCCTGTGAGAAAACAGGACTAGGATAGGATCGGGACTCCAAAACCCATCCATACAGAGAAAGAGAAGAATAAGGAAAGAAAGAAAAAGGAAGGAAAGATTAAAAAAGAAAAAAGTGAAAGGAAAAAAGGAGGAGAAGAAGAAGGAAAGAATGAAAGGAAGAGAGAAGAAAAAAGAAAGAGAAGAAGGAATAAAGGAAAGAGAAAGAAGGAAAAGGAAAAAAGAAATAAGGGATAAGAAAAAAAGAAAAAGAAAAGAAAAGAAAAGAGAGGAAGGTAGATGAAAAAGAAAGAAAGGGAGGAAAGAAAGAAGAGAAAGAAAGAAAGATGAAAAAGAAAGAAAGAAAGAGAGGAAAAAATAATAGGAGAGAGACAAAGGATATCTATCAGGATGTATGATTGAAACCGCAGCCAACATGGGTGGGACAAGAAACCCGGACAACCCCATCCCACAGGATTTAAAACCTTGGATCCTCCACAACCAAACAGAACCATCATGAAGGAGGTGGATGTGCACAATGCGGAAAGATGGGAAGAGGAAAATATTCCATCCACCACAAGTAAGACCTGGCTGGATGTCCAATATAAGTCAGACATTCGATTAGCAAATGTTCGCCACAACATGGTGTCCAGGCCAAGACCAATCAAGGTTGTATGCCAGGCAAATACAAGGGGAAAGCGCAAATCATCAATCCAATTGAGGCAACTGAAGAGATACCAATCAAGGAAGATGATGGCAAGACACCACAGCCATCAAATCCTGACTTGCCTAAATCATCTCGCAATACCAAAATGATGATTATGATAGTTCCAATGATGAGTCTGTAAGTCAAGATGGATAGTGTGGAGGTGGTGATGGTTATTCTCAAGGGCTCAGTCCATTCACCAGTATGGCAAAGAGGTTCATGCACACCATGCGTGATTAGGGCCATAAGGTTCATGACGAGGAGATGCTATCCAATCCTGAGGTGATGCAACTTAGAGCACATAAAACCAAGGTTATGGGGTGAGTCACATAAAGAAATTGGAGAGCCAGCTATAAGAAGCTATGTTCAAAGGAAGGAAGATTACATGTGCACCTGGCAAATTAAAAGTTGAGTTAACGGCAAAATTTAGATGATAGGGGGAAGTCGATGGGATTCAGGTTCCAATGGGACGTCCTGTGGGACACCCGGACGGGGTACCTGACACAGGGCGTCCCACTAGCATCCCCGCATTCCGATCGGGACATCTTGGGACATTCTCTATCCAAGTGTCGGGACAAAGCGGGACGGCGGCGCATCCCATTCCATAAAAAAATCGGGACAGTCCTATCCTACGGAATTTAAAACCTTGAACGGTATTGAAATAACCAAGATTTTCTGTATCGGACCGAACCGGCCGATACACCCTGTACCAAGCCGGACTAGCATGGAACCGGCACAGTTCGGCCGGCGAAGACGGTATACCGGAGGAGGGAGAGGGAAAGAGAGGAAGAGAGAGAAAGAGGAGAGGGAGAGAAAAGAGATGCCTCCAGAGGGCTATGAAAGCCTCCGCGGCTCGACCGTTGCCCGATAGGGCTTTGAAACGAACGAGAAAGAAAGAGGGGAGGAGCACCGGAGGGAGGCGAAGCTCGCGGAGGGGTCGCCGGACTTTGCCCGATGGCCGTCGTGGCCATCGGGCGACGGAAACCACACGGGCGAAGCGTGGCCATGGAACAGAGGCGACCCTGTTCCTTCATCGTGTTTTTTAAAAACAACGATAAATAGTGAAGCCGATAAACTCATTGCCGGCTTCACTTTTTGAAATTTTTTTAAAAAATCAGAAATAGTGAAGCCGACAAACCAATTGCCGGATTCACGATTTTCTGGCTTTTTTAAAAAAAGACTGAAACAGGGGCATCACCCTTGTTTCATGCCCGCGACGCCGCATGCGTAGAGTGCACCATCCGATAGCCACGGCGGTCAGTCGGAGGCCATCCGACGGCCTCTCCGAGGGCTTCCCCTTTCTCCTTTTCTTTCTCTACCCCCCTCTCTATTTCTTTCTCTCTTTTCCTCCTCTTGGTTTACTTCTTTGCTCGTGTCGGTTCGCACGCAATCCAGTATGGTACAGACCCATACCGACCCGTACCGTCGGCCAGCCAACATGGGTCCCGATTCCGATTTCGGGAACCTTGCCAAGAACTATTATGTCAAATGGAGGAAGTGGAGATTTGTGATACATTAATCAATGTATCTGATAGCAATAGTGCACAGCAGATCTCATCTTATGTTGAAGGCGGATCTCCTACTACATCAGATAATCAAAGTGGACATTAAGCTCCATCCATACACAATGCTTTTGCATTTTCCACTCATCTTTTCTAGAGGGATCCAACTCGCTGTTAACCCTCCTACTGTCCTACAAACATGGGTACAACCAGGGATCAACGAATGGTGTTGCCTCCTACTGCCTTTAGCCAGGATAGCTAATCTCCTACAATTACACACATGCAGCACCAATATTAGGAGCCACACACAGGTTACTATTAGATATCATAAGACCAGCAAGGATGGGGGATGGTATCCATGCTAGTGTAATATTCAAGGTCCAGACTATGAACGACTCAAATATCTACAAGAGCCATAGGTACTCAGGACTCTACTTGGGATTAAATCTATAAAATGAGTTATTTATGAATATTCTTTTTACAACACCATACTTGCCATTTTTAATTATAAATGTCGCTAGTTTACTGATCTATGTTGACTCAATCAGTGTCAATACTGATGTCCACACTACGATATCACATGTTCATTGAGAATGCAACTAAAACACTAAAAAGATCATCCCCATAGCATAACAAGCCATAGAAACCAAAAAGAAAAAAAAGGTAAACCAGAAAAAGTAGGACCTTTGGCATCCTAGGACAAAACCACGTACCATGTGTCAGTGCAGGATGTACCTATACTGTACCAGTTCGACCAAAACTGGTCCAAGCACCAATATGTTTTTTGAAAAATCGTGGCTTAAAAATAATGACAAGCTCATTCAAACATGGTTCAGATGACAAACAAGCCAAGCTTGACATGCTCAAGCTCAATTACCTTTTTTCATGTAACAAGTTGAACCTGAGAGTTTACATGGCTTGGTTCATTGAAACCTGAGCAGCTTCTAAATCAAGTTTATAAAACAAGTCCTAAAGCATTCGGCAATAACATAGACTAATATACTCAATGAATTATATATAACTGAGAGTAGTATCTCATAATAGTCAAGATGCTAGCAATCTATGAAAATATGATTATTCAATGGACAAGAGTTGGAAATACTGCATACTTGAATGGAGAGTAAAGCATGCTTAGTGAGACTTATCAATATGAAGAACAAAAAAAGGATTGCAATAGGAAATATAACAGCTATGAACAATTCTAATAAAAAGCATAATGAGTCGGTACCAACTGCCATATGAGATTTTGCATTTCTTGTTGTCCCGCTTCTGTTGTCCTCAACCAGTACCACCAGGTGGACGGACGTAATACCTGGATATTTCTCACTCCATCCCTTTCAACACCAGTAACCAATTTTGTTTCTTCTGCTGTATATATCAGCTTTGATAGTGACAGCCCTTCATTCCGAAATACAAGCCAGATTTCCTTTGATTCTGACTCGAAAGATTCCACAAATCTAGCTATATGTTTTAAGCCTTCTTCATAGTTGACATGTGTCATTCTGAAATTAGTAGCAAATTTATTCGTAGGATCAAAAATATATTCAAACTCTTCCATGTATGATATATTCTTCTTTAACAGATCGGAATAATCAAGCTGCACATTTTTCAAGTAGGCAGTCGATAATTCGGTTGCCATCAAACCTCCAGGAGATTTGGAAGCATTTAAGAAAAGTTCACCAAAGTACTTCTCACGCAGTCCACTCAAATAAGCAGTGGTCCCTCTCTCCACCTGACAGTAATATCAATATTTTGCATTCTTCAAGTCTTACAACTGAGAAGGACATTAAAGCTCTACGTATTTCACAAATATCCAACAGATAAGTACATAATGAGGAAAGGCACACAAAAAGAAATACAACATTTCAACCTCAAAATCTCAATCATGAAATACAAAACTAAACAATGATAATAACCGCACACTCCTACAGTAATCAAATTAGTACTTAAATATGTAATAAAGAATTTGGGCTAGAAATTCATTCTATATAAGACTCTAAAAAAAATGATAGTGGTGAATTTTATGCCAGCATAATGACACTTCATTCTTTTTTGTTATTCAAAAGAGGTTTCTTCCTGTTCGCCATATAGTCAGAGAACATAGGAATATTTCATGTCCCTTGTTCTACAGGACTAATCGTATTGTAACTCAAGATTGTTTGTTCAACATGATTGGTTCCATAAAAATGGAAAGGAATTAGAGATGCAATAGAAAGAACAAGGATGGAATGGAAAGAATAATCATGTCAGAAGTTCTCTTAATTCACCAAGAGTATTACATGTAATATGTTTAACCCTGAGAATCTGGAACAAAGTGATCTAGGTTGCAACCAACAAGCTAACCCCAGCTATTTGGAATCAGTGTGATCCCTTTGCTATCATATTCAACTCAATATCCTTTCTTGTGGTAGATGTTTCCTCTTCTCCATTTGTAAAACATAATGATCCATCAAAAAATATTTCTTAGCCTCTCGAGTCTCAACAATAAGAAAAGTATTATTGATGGCACATTATTTCGATGCAATTTGGTTACACTATCTAAATAATGATTTCAGTTAGGGTCTTCTAACCTCCATTGTAGTTTTGAGCAAAAAAGCATATCGAGATTTGAAACTTCAGAAAGTTATGGATGTGGTGAAATATCACAACATATCCACCAAGATCTGCTGAATGGGGCTGAGCAGGCTGGTATGGGCATACCGAACCATACCAGTCAATTATCGGCATGGTACATTCCCTTGGTTCAAAATAGAAGGAAAGGGAGAAGGAGAGAGAAGAAGAGAGAGAGAGAGGGAGGGATAGTGAGGCCGAGAGAGAGAGAGGGCTCGAAAGCCCTCATCGAAACAATTTCAAAAAAGAAGATCCATATTTCTTTTTTGCCAATTTCGAATTAAAATCGGCAAACAGTTTCAATAAGGGCTTTCAAGCCCTCTCCCTCTCCCTCACTCCTCTCTCCCTCCCTCTCCTTCTCCCTTTCTCTCCCTCTCTTTCTCTTTTCCTCTCTCCTTCTCCCTCGCCAACCTTCCTATGTCGGTGCACCGCGGAAAGACATAGTACAGACCTGTACCATCCCAAACCGGTCACTAGCTGGTACCCCCTCCAATATCAGTTCGGCAAACCTTTATCCACTCGATGGAGCAATAGATTAACATATATATAATTAAAATAGGCTATGAATAATACGGTGAGAATAAATTGCATTGCAGATAAATGTGTTATCATATTCAATCTGTGCAGAAGTTTTTTTTTTTTGGTTGATTTAAAAAATGAGGCCCCACAACTTGCACTATTATCTACACCAAAAAACTATATGTTTGCATTAACAATTGAAATGTAATTAGGTTAGTGGAAACCAATGAATTTATCAACGATACTGAAAGATTAAAGAGCACTCAAGATAACACTGATTTGACAAATGAACCAAGAAAAAATACATTTACCATATTACTTAAAAAATGCTTTTAAGTTTTAACTATCAACTAATACCAGGTGGTACCGAATCATAATAAACCATTTCAGGCCCAATCTGCACCAATCCACCCTGATTCAGTGTGCTGAGTATTTAAAGCCTAGTTCAGCCAAAAAAAGGGGTACTGGTCTGTATCATACTGGCTTATGACCAGTATAGAGTTGGTATACTTGATTTTCAATCCTTGTTCACCATAAACATTTCAAACTCAATTTTCCCATCATAGGAACCAATGGAGTTTTACTAGCAAATAAGACAAGTTAATTTTCACGAGCAATCAATATTTGCAGCAAGATTTAAGTTCCAGTATATATCAGTCCATAGTGGATTGTACTAATAAGGTAGCGGTCTTGTAGATCCCTGTATTGATACCATATTGGCACATGGTATTTTACCTCTATTCTGTGGTTCCAGCACCAAGAGATGTACCTGTGCCGGTATGATACTGTATCATACCAATCCATATGCACGAGTAAAATACCAATACAGGCACCTGTATGGCCCTGTGCCAATACTTCAACCCTTGATTTGCAGAATCATTTACCAACATATCATAGGAATCTAAAACTAATGACAGAAGTACCCCATAAACAAATAATATAAGAATACTAAAGACTACAAGTACACGTGTTCGAAAATTTCCAATTTCAAGTGTATTGTCAACTGTGTACTAAAGTACTAAACTACTAATATTGCCTGATAACAAGTATATTGAGTTAATTGACTATCTTACCATTATGCGCTTCAAAATGAACAAATTATCATCACTCGAATCAGTAAAGGAATGTTTATCAGATGAATTAGTATTTGTACTCATGTTGCACTTGTTTGGATGAAGATGTGGACAACTAGCAACATGAGACAGATTTTTATGCAGCTGATCAGATGCATCACCATCTTGAGAACAATTCCAATGAAATGCCAACCAAACCTCACCATATGATCCACGATCAAACCTTCTCTTGAGTATATACCTAAATCCATATAAGATAATCAAAGTTAATACTAGTACCCACACAAAAAGTACTGACCATCACAAAAAAAAAAAGATTCTAGAATACTACTAGTAAGACAAGCATAATTTTTTTGCTTTTCCATTTCCATTTGCTCCTATCAAAAACTACACCTCAATCGAAGGTTTAAAAACTCAATTATGGTCATAAGTTGGATCATACCTTCTCTTGAGTACATACCTAAATCCATATAAGATAATCAAAGTTAATACTAGTACTAACACAAAAAGTACTGACCATCAAAAAAAAAAAATAGATTCTAGAATACTACTAGTAAGATGAGCCTAATTTTTTTGCTTTTGCATTTCCATTTGCTCCCATCAAAAACTACACCTCAATCAAAGGTTTACAAACTCAATTATGGTCATAAGTTTGGTTTAATTTTGGCCAGGCCAAATTATGGCTTGCATTATTGGCAATTTGGCTCCAGTTTGGCACTTTGAACCAAAAATATCAAATTAGGGAAAAATCCAGGAAAAAGAAACAAAGTAAGTTGAGAACAAAAGATTTAAAATATATTGTTTGCAACAATTGGGTGTACAATTTCAATGGTTTCAAGAAGAAAAAACAAAAGATTACAACTTTTAAGAGAAAAAAAAAAATCATGTCTCGCATCATCTTAAGTTCTATATCATTTTAATTTTTAGTGGCAATGCAATACAAAAGTATAATGTCTGATAATAAGAACTAGGATACTTAATCCTGCATCAAAAAATTAATTCTAACTTTTTTGGAGATCGATATTGCAATGCTTCTAATTTTAGTACTTGGAAAACTCTTTCTGTTTTTGAGAGAGAGGGAGAATATTTCTTGGAATTTAAAGATAAATGAAAAGAGTGGCACAAATTTCATCTATGCATGGTAAATTTTGTTTGAACTAGTATCAACCAAAATTCTGAAGACCAGCCCTGGTTTTGGTTTGGTTCTGGGTGAAACTGTACTTATTTTTTTTGAAGTTCTAACCAAGACTTCAAATCATGCCCTTGTTCAAATAAAGTTATTCTTAGAAACTCTCTTACAACTTCCTATCCATACATTACAACCTATACAAATTCAAGCTTCTCACTAAGAAGACCACCAACAATCCATGGCACATGCACATGCCAACTCAATCTATTCTCCTTTACATTATTCACGAGTGTGGACATTATGTTGCCTTTGGCATGTGCATGTTAACTCTGTTCTTGATAGATTACCACATATCAACCTCAACAATCTCGTTTTAGAATGCTCATCTGTGGGTGTATGGATTCTCACATTGCACAGTAAGATGAAACAAGCAAAAATTTCTAGTGTCGCATTTGAAAATGTCCAATGCCCTCTTTAGGATTGTTGTTGTTAGTAGAGCTTTTGAAAATAGAGCTAAGCTAATAGAACTTTTAACAAAAATAGTTTGCTGTTTGACAACTACATTTCTAAAGTGCTGTGGACATGGTTTGCCGTACCATCAAGTATGGGGCATAAGATACCATACCAATAGGAAACCAATAGAAAACTAAACTTCGAGTCGATACAACATACAAGCCCCATACTGCCCTGTTCCAAGGCCCCATACCGTGGCGTACCAACTTATACCAAGGTGCATACTGACCCATACTGAAGCATACCATCCTGTACCAAGACATATCAAGATAAAAATATGATATAATATAATATAACATATATTGTATCATTACATGTAAAATAGTATTAGTATAGTATTATTGTAATGTCAAATAATATAGTAATATAATGTATCATAACATAATATTATTATAATATACAATTATATTATATAGTATGGTATAACAATATAATATGAAATGATTTTATATAATATAATAAAATGTAGTAAAATATTAATACATATTAAAATATTGTTGCATACTACAATATTATTATCAAGGTTTTAAATACCGTAGAGTAGTGCTGCCCCGATTTGCCAATGGAACAGAACATGCAACCTTTCCGTCCCATCTAATCTCAATATTTGGGATAGAGGATATCCCTAAATGTGCCAATCACGATGCTAAGATAATGGAAGGACGGTCCTATGAGATGTCCCACCAAGATTTTTGTAACATAATATCATAATATAATGTAATATAATATTATATTATAGAATCTTATTATAATATTATATTATATTATATAGTATAATGATGAATATGACATGACATGATATAGTAATATATTATTGCATATTAAAATATGGTTGCATGGTATAATATTATTGTAATGTAATATAATATTGCATAAAATGTGATGTAATATTGTAATATAATATAATTTTATTATAATATAATATAATGTAATAATGTAATAATCTAACATAATATAATATAATATGTTATCATGGGTATGTTAGTCACTACAAAAATTTCATTAAATCAAAGCATTAGTCAAGTAGAGCTTCTAGTAAGAAGCTCTAAAATGGAGCTTCTCTCAAGTAAATGTTTTTCAGCATTTTAGGGAACCATAAAGCACTTTCAATTTTTTTTATCAAACACCACCAAATGGCTCAAAAGTGCTTTTGGAGAGCCAAAAGCGCTTTTTGGCTCTCCAAAAACATTCCCAAACTAGGCCTAAATCTTTATATCCTACAAAGAAATAATCCTTTTGTGTTTAACTGATGGCTGGATTTTTAAAAAAAAAAAAGAAAAAAAGAAAAAAAAAATCACTAAACAATCCTGACTTGATTGCCTATGTCACTCAATTTTTCTCTCTTATGCATCTAAGATATTTGAGAAAATGGACAAGTTTGTTTCTTCATCATCTTTTATTGCTGAACACAACCATTTAAATGTTCATTTGATTACACAAAGTATATTTCTAGAAAGATAATAATCTCATACTATAAGTAGTAATCATGGAGTTATATGTCTTTATCATGATAACTGATGACAGAGGAAAGCATAATCATCCTTCTTCACAAAAAAAAAAAAACATGAAAGCACTGAAATTGATTAAATGCAAAAAAATAAAAAATAATTTGGTTCTCAGGCATGTGAGTCATCGTCATCCCAATGCAATTCAATATCAGGTTGGCATTTACCGCCGCCATCACTCCAGCACAAGTTAGAGGAAATTGTGCCAAGTGCCAACCCAATTGTGTTGGTCAGAATCAGACCTGGGTTTAAACATCAAATTTTGAACTTAGGGGCTAATAAGTAACCAGCTGCAATATCCTTGTGATTTTTCTGCATTAGTGAGATTAGATGAGAATAGGATGCAGAAGAAGGGACTGGAAGAACCCTTGAGCCTGCAGTCCCATGATTTTCAAGATAGCAAAAAAATAACTTTTCCGTACAGAATCTGGTACATTAAAAAAATCTTAGATTAAAAGATCAAAAGCATGGAATGCCGTACCGCTCCATACCATCTGGTACGGGCCGTACCGTACCACACCGGCCTCGTACCAGTATGCCATTTCAGAGCATACCAACATTACCATACCATACCATACCGAACCGTGTACCGACATTACAGCAGGATTTTATCGGTACGGGGTCTGGTACCAAGATGGCAAATCTTGGTCAAAAGTATTTCATCCCCACTTGCAGCTTCCTTCTCTATCTCCTCTCATCAGTTGATTCCCATTCAAGGGGGGAGAAATCACACAGATACAGTCTCAGCATTCCTTAAGACATCCATACTGCAGATGATTTTGCCTTCTATATCAAGTTCATTACAAATTCTGATATTCATGAAATATAAAAGTCATCTAGTTAACTAGCTACCTGAGTATTGTTTGTTGAAAGTCAAACAAGCGTGACTTGGTGAAGAACCATTTAGTAAATAGATACAGGATATCCTAAAAGGGTTAAAATGACATACCTAAAATCAGGTATCTTGAAGCCAAATGATTCTGAAGTGTTGAATTTAGTATCGCCGTAAGGAATTGAATCAAGCAAACCAAGAAACTTAGCAAAAACTTCAGGACTAGTGCATTGCCCTTTGTCTCCATCATGCATCCCAAAATGCCAGCATAATTTTTGTTCCTTATACCGTTCTAAAGGGCCTCCACCTGGACATTAAAATAAAAGGATGTAATTCCATCAAGTAGACAAACAAACCGCAAATATAGCTGAATGGACCCCTTTCTTAACTAGAATGAAGATAATGTGAGTGAGATAACTGGCTAGAACTGTGGCATTTAAGTAATAACCAAAAAGTAAATAAAATAAAAACTCACGCAATAGTCCATTAACATCTTTAGAATACAGTGATCTAAATTTTTTATATCATTCTAAAATGGAAAGCAAAATTTCATGAGACTTTATGGAGGAGAAAAATTTAGAAGATGATATGTTTGCTTCACACAATTATAAATACCAATATATGATGACCTAGATAAGAGGCATCACCTTGTAACAACAATACAAATTTTGACATGGAATGAAAAGTAAAGTATAAAAATATTATCTTTTTCTCTATTAAATAGTGTTCTTACAAAGATAATTTTCATGTTCTGTGCAAATTTGGATAGTTCAAAGAAAGTAAATGCATAGACTCACTGCCTGTGCTCATCACAAACATGATATAGAATCACTGGTATAATCTGACCAAGTTATTCTACCATAGAAGAAATCTGAGGCAGCCCAAAACTGAATTTTTTTATAAACTTTGGAAGATCATGCATTTTTACTTGGATGTGCTACTATTAACAATATTTGTACCTGTCTTATCTTTATTCAAGTGCAGATTGGCCTATAGATTTGCCAAATGGATTGATAAACAGCATTGCATGAAACAAATAAATTATAAAGGCAAAAATCACAAATTTTGATCCACATGTTCTTGCACCATTTTTCATAAAGAAATAGTGTGGAATCTGTGGATGCCAGCTTGAAAGATTCTTCCATGGAGCCTTCTCAGCAATGAGTTGTGCTCCATAGCCAGCCAAAAATTTTGATGTGAAATGCAGTTTCGATATGATAACAATGGGCCCATTCCTTTTAAGTTTTAACTCTCTATGCTTCTCTTCCTTCACCCTTCTCTGAACTTCACTTATAGTATAGTTCGTTCCTCCTTGCATTCTTAATAATAGAACATTCCAAGATCGATGCATATGATGAATCCTCTGATCGATGCATTTAGAGAATCCTCAGCTGTATGCATATCATGATGTCCACTCAGCAGTACAATAATATCGACTGAAGTAAATCTAAAAGCTAATTATAAGTTTCCACCATCAAATGAAGCCAGACTATAATGGAAAACTTGATAAAGAAGTTTAGATTAAAAACCGCATGTGAAATGACTGTTGCTAATTACACACCACTCTTTGCTTACGTCAGGGCTAGGACATACTAGGTTTCCCATTCAGACTTGTAACTTGTAATCCATTGTTAGAATACAGGACATAAATAAGCAACTTTGTAATGAAGAATATAGGGATGCACAAGAGATCAGCCTTGGATTTAGATAACCATTATATCATAGAAATATAATTGGTGTTTTAAGGCCTTCTAGAGACAATTTGATGTTGTCCCATGGTTGAATTTTGGATAAGGGCAATTGCATTTGCAGAAACTAACAAAATACCTCTTAAGGCTCTGTTTGGGGATGTTGTAGCTTTTGATCAAAATTCAGTTTTTAGTAAAAGCTGCTTTAGGATAAAGCAGTTTTTTGTTTGGCTGTCAATATCCTAAAACTATTCTAAAGCTGTAAAAGTAATCTATTGTATGTTTGGTTAACAGATTCAAAAGCTGCTTTTGAATGACAAAATGACCAAAAAGGATAAAAATGATTCTAAAATTGTTTGGATATAAGATTTGCTATTCTAAAATGACTTTCTTATTTCTTTCGAAATTGTTTTTGTGTCATTAAACGAGGATGGAGGAAATTATTTTCATGTCATCAAACGATGATGGAGACCAGGAGATGAGAAGAGATTAATCAAAGAAAGAGTCTTGACACACAAGAAAGTCGGTAAAAAATGTAACATGGATGGAGATGAGAGGAGATTGATATGAAAAAAAAAAATAATGATAAGAGAATCGGACAAAAAGAGAGAAATGAGAGGAGATTAATTAATAATCCTAGAAGTCGGAAAAAAAGAGACGTAGATGGAGATGAAAAGAGATTAATCGGAAAGATGGATGGAGATGAGATGAGATTAATCTGAAGAAAGAAAGAGTCCTGATAGACAAGTCGGACAAAAGGATGTGGATCGAGATAAGAAGATATTAATAATCTTGGAAGAGATGCAGATGAAGATAATGAGAGGAGACTGAAAATCGAAAAAAAAAAAAGAAGACGTAGATGGAGATGAGAGGAGATTAATCGAGGATATGGATGGAGATGAGATAAGATTAATCTCATGAAAAAAGTCCCGATAGACAAGAAAGAGGGAAAAAGGGGCGTACGAGGGGTATTGAGAGGTAACACGTAATTTTTCTTAAAAAAACTAACTTCCCGCAAATGCAATATTTAGCTTGCAGTGCTGCATCTATAGAAAGCAGGAGGTCAGCTATACGTAAACCATATTTTGAGGGATCTTAAATGTGAATTAGAATTACTTTTGGGTGGTAGCCAAACACTCAAAATTCTGCTTTTAAATCCAAAATCACTTTTTATGATTACAAATGCACCCCCAAATATGCATTAAGTAAAGAGAATTAAAGAAAAAGGTGATCTCCAGGACGTAAAATCAAAGTAGGTATAGAAATTGGCACCTAAATCAGATTAGGCCCAATCTGTTCACAGAACTGATCTGTTGTGCAATAAACCAGTAGCACAGGAGAAAAGCAGCAGAGGATAATAATGAAGAAGAACATGGAGAAATGGGATGGAGAAGGAGAGGAGAAAAGGCTGAAACTTGGCTCCTTTCTTTCCTTTCAATAGATCCCCAACAATTCTCAAGACTTGTCAATGCACATGGACACCACGGTTGAGAGGCATACAACCAGAAGACAATATTTTTGATTCTGCAAAGAACACCAATGTTGCCTTTCATAACTCTAAGACTCTTTCAAGAATAACTTGACTCAAGGACGAATTCCTAGTTAATCAAAAATTCACCACATCTGGAACATTTTAGATAACAACTAAATAAAAGAAAAGAAAAGATCCTATGAACCAAGAGACTAGAGCCCCAAGAAAGACTTCTTAAATCTCTGATACCACCAAAATTTCTCCTAATATCTGTTCTTAAATGACTTTGGGAACAAATAAGCTATTTTAGTGCACAAAGATGAACTGTTTGATGCTTATATTGCTCAAATACAGTCTGTTGACTTTTAACTTTCCAAGCCAAAGACTAACAGAACATAGCAGGGAACCAAATTATTACCTTGTAGAACAGTCTAAATCAGACATAAAAATAAAGAACAGCACATACCGTGGTAAGAAACAACAGGTTCTTCTACTTCATGATACAAGTCAGGCATTTCAACTTTGTGATATTCCTTTGGGGCTTGGAAAACATATTCCATGTTCTCATTGAGATTTTCAGATAGATAGAAGCAACCTAGCCTCTTGAATTTTGTCTCAACCTACATGAACAACAATCATCAATAATGATTAAACATGTCAAGCATTCCCTTAAAAAGTGGAAGAAAATACACCAAAGAATAATCAATGGACATTGACCAGAACACAAATTACAGAGCTATCAACATCCAGTAGTGCATTACACAAGCAATCGCATATATAATCAGATAAAGGTACTAACTTTAAGTTGATAATTGAAAGAATATAAGCTCCAACACAAGTTATCAACTTCTACATAAACAAATGCCAGAATTAAAAGGGTTTCCTTGTCTAAGGTCAATAGTAAAGTTAAATCGAGGTACAGGCCCTTAAAGAATCATTAGCCAGCAATGCGCTACAGGATGAAGTTTACACACTTTGTTGAGACTTCCCTGAACAGAGCTGTTTTATCTGGAGTCAAGGAATGAATTTGGGCGCAAGACACTGAAGTTGGCCTATGGTTCACCAACTATCTAAATAAGCAATCATCTAGAATTGCACTACAAAGTAGGTGGCTCCAATGATGCAGAACTGCTGCCTGTTGTTGGGCTTTAACCTGGTTAGAATCCATTTAACAGTATTGCCACTTTGCCAGCATATAGCATGGGGAGCAACTAGTTCATTCATTATAAACAACGAACAAGGACTATCACTTGATGACAGCCCCCTGCCTGAATAAACAAAAAAAAAATGCACATAAATTTAGCTGCTTTTACACTCCCATCAGTATATAAATGGATAGATTGACAAGTTAAAGGTACTTTCATAATTAAATATTAAGCCAGCAAAAGTGTCAGCTTTGTAGCCAAGTCATGCCCGCTTAGCTTTGAGATTTTTGCCACTGCACTGGATCTCAAGGTTCCTTCAATGAAAACTCTTTCTTCCTTCCAAAAGGTCAAGGAAACCATATTCAAGTCACCATGTTCAATCCATCCACTCATTTAGAGATCTCAAAGAGTTTCCCTGTGAAACCCAGCTGGCTCAGCCAGCCCAACCCCAAACCAAAATTGGGGCCCACCTGTTAGGCGGTGCCCACCCCTACTCTAAACTGAAACAGGGGAAAGCATCCCCTGCTCCACCACCTCCCACCCGAAGCCTCTCCCATCTCTCTTTATCTCCCGCATGCACCCTCTCCCATCTCTCTCTCTCCCGCATACACTCTCTCTCTCTTTCTCTCCTGCATGGCTCTATCTCTCTCATTCCCCCATCTTCCTCTTCTTCTTCTTCTTCCTCCTCCTCTTCCTTTAGGTTGACTGCTGCCCTTAACTTCTCCCTCCTCTGTTCAGGTAAGGCCCAAATCCCTCCCTGAGTTTAATTTCTTGGATTTTAGAATCAATATTGACGGGTTTAGGGTAATAAGTGAGATGATTTTTGAAGTTTTGGAATGAAAGGGTAGGGATAAGTTAGATTCTGCCTGTGGTAGTCTAGGATTTTTAATTCTTTAATGGTTAAACATTTCAATCTGAAAATTTAATTGAGAGTTGTTAACTTGTAGCTCAACCAATTCGCAAGATTTGAGAATTTTTAGAAGGTTATTTGGTAAGGTAAATAAATCCCGGATTGGGGCTGTTGTGTAGAGAAGGACAGTTAATCAGAAATTTAGATTTTGGAATTTTAAGAAATTCTATAGAATATTACAAGGCAATAATATGACACTGATTTCAGATATGTGTGTGATTCAGATTATTAGGTTCCAAGGTGTACTAGTGAAGCATTAGATAATCTGATAAAGTAATTACATAAAATGATAAATGCATATAACCTAAGAATGTTCATTGATTTAATTGCCGCCAAATACTTTGAAATTACACCATTTATTTGTTATACTGCTCATACTGAGCCCAGCATAAATAATAGAATTATGAGTATTTCAAGTCTCGAGTACTCATGGTATTTTACAAATTGATAATTACAGGCTTATTAAAATGATTTCTAATTGATAGAATTTTGGAAAAACTTGGTATGAATCTTTGGAATTCATGTTAGCAAATGTAAATATATTAATTTGGAAAATCATGTTGCATATGGATTATTGAAAATTTGATGATTAGTCACCTTTATGAATTTGACGTATTGATTCAGAATTTTATATGTTGCAACTCTATATATATTATAACAATGATTGTTTGAATTGAGTTTGTATATACGTACTGAACTCTCAGTTTACCTACATTATCGACCCCACCACACAGGGTTTATATGTTGGCAATTGATATTAATTGTTCCAGAACTTGACATTATGGACCTACTCCGCAGGGATTAAATGTGGTACTATGGACCTACTCCATAGGGGTTAAATGCGGTATACTAGGCCTTGTCACAAGGATTAGATGTGGCTGTAGCTGTATAGGTTGATGAGTTAATATAATGCTCTTGAAGGACACAATCTTATGATATTATCGGAAACTTGGTATAATCATATGATTTTTGTGGATTTGGAATACCTTTAATTTATATATGAGTTTTTGGTTGCATGGTTATATCTATATTGCAGAGCTATAAGTTTGACTCTAACTATAAATATTATATTGTTATACTAGTTATTATATCAAGCGCTTATTTGGCTATAGCAACTTGATTTCTTTGATTATGTCTTGGTTACTTATTAGGCTATTAGCTCATTCTTTTAATTCTAATATTTTTACAAAGCCCAAAGCATGATGAGGACGGGTAGAGGTTAAATTGTGAGATTAAAGCAAGGATCTAGTTAGCAATCTCAGAACAACTTTTCAAAATTTGTAGAACCCTTTCTATACTACTCTATGTACAAATATGTAAATTATGTGACTAAAGTTATCTGTGTGGCAGCTGTGAATATTTTGTTTTAGAATTTGAGTTAATGGATCTTAAATTGTGAGTATTACTTTATTAGTTTAGTAAGTTATTGACAGGTTGTCAGCTTGCAAGCTTGTGGGACCCTATCCCACAGGGGTGCAGCAGATTGTCATGCTCCTAGTTATGTGCCTGTCCGACTGGGGGCGTGACATTCCTCCTTGATTGTAGGAAAATTAAGTTCAAGTGAACTCCAGTTCTCTTTTTCTCAACCTATAAATACCCAACTGAGCGGAGATTTAGAACTTTATGTTCTCTATTCTCTGCGGCAAAGATGCTTGTGGTGTTACAAGGTAGGGTTAGAAAACCTGCCTTCATCAATTGCAAATGCAATGGTTTCAATGCTTGGATGTAAATGATTGGTCAACCACCATTCATCTTAATGGTGTCTCTATGAGATTCCATAAAATACTATGGCTTCATGAGTTCCCACTCAAGAAAACTAAAGCTTTCATGAACTGTGGCTATAATCTTGAAGTCTTCAAGGGGAAACTCTGCTAGAATTTTGAATTAAACTTTAACCTAATCCATTAGCAAAAATTGATCAAGTATAAAATTTAACAAAGACCAAGATTGAAAAGTCGAGCAACATCAATCCATCGCTTGTCCTCTTCTTCTGACAATCGGTGAATACCCATTGCCAAACTGCTAGTATAAGGTTTATATGCCGGAGAAATCTAGGAACCCTTGCCCATTATCTAGGGATGAAAGCAGGTCAGTTATAATCCAACCATATCTAGTTTGGGTCGGATTCAGATACTAATTTCTTAGTCCAGATGGATCCAGATATGGTTTCAGATATTTTGTACATAAATCTGCTGGATACAGATTCAGATTCAGATTCAGATATGCTGGATTTTTCTAGATTCAAATTCAGATATCTTAATAACAGGGTGGATCTTTTAAAGTAAAAAGTTGTCTAAAATAAATTGTAAAGCCTAGGATTCAAACCTGAAACACCTCAATTAAAACACAAACACCTAACCACTAGACCACAAATATTAGGCTGTTCTTTTAACTAATTGAAAAGTAATCAGGTCATTAAATAATATTTCATGTATGTTGTTATATTTCATATTTTAATCATTATTTTCTATAAAAATAAATATTTTCTATGACAAAAATGAAAAATTAATTTTACATATTTTCAAAACTTTATTGAATAAAATATTTACAAATATTGATAACTTCTATGTCCTACTACACTTATTTACAATTTTTCAATCTCTCTAAAAAAACTAGATAAATCGTGATGCTATAATCACAAGTAATGATAATATTTGATACAAAAAATTATTAATATCCTTTATATTATTATTTTTTTACTTTCGATAGTTTAAATTTTTAATATTTGACCACAAATCTAGTCAAACTAGTAACTTGGACTCCTAACCATGTTGATCTCCATGCGGGTTTAATAACCATGTATTAAATCTTTAATTATCTTGTGTTGCATGCAATCTGCATAGCAAATTACCTTACCGTCCTTTATGATTATATAAGCTTTCATCATTGAGTACCACTAAAAATCCAATTTATATCTGAATAATATCCAACTTATATCTATATTTGGATGGAAAAAACATGGATATAACTAATATCCGATTGGTATATGCATCCACTTAGGACAAATATGGATATGGGTAATATCCGACTTATATCCGTATTTGTTTAGAAGAAAAATGGATATTAACTTTGGTATCTGGTTAATATTCGTATCCATGTATGTGTTTGTCAAAACATATGGATATAAGAATGGATCACATGCTATGGATCACCAGTATCCGATCCATTTTCAGCCGTACCATCACCCAAAGGTTGAAGATGATCACAGAGTTATGACTTTTCACAACTATGTTACAAGATGGCTTGGTCACACCAGCTTGAATCACATCTAGGATCCTAAGAGGGTGCACTCAAGTTGCTTAAATGCTCATTAAGCCATTACATATATAAAAGCTGTGACTTGGTTAGCCCAAATGAGATTAACGGTGCTCAAGCGCAAACCCAAGCCTGGGACACAAGCAAAATTGTCCAAGTATTGAGGTCTTGCAACTACAGGCAAAATCATGAAAAGGAATAAAAAATTCCCCAAAATTACAAGGTGGAACCAACATGGCTCACCACAAATCCTTGAAAAGCCTGAGGGCAAGATGGTGCAATGCTTATTATCTTGCCACATTGTAGCCCAAAGTAGAGGGGTATTTCAGGAGTTAAGATATTGCTTCTGCCAATTAACTGGGATAACCAATATGGCTCTCTAAGAACATCCTAACTGTTAAGGTTATTATGGTAAATGGCTTAAGGATCTAGAGTGACAATCCTCAGTTGGCTAGTATAGACAAAATTGGCCTGTAATTTGAAACCAAATTGACTTAAATTGAGCAACATTGTCCCCAACTCTATACTTAGGTCTCCAATATAGATTTTAATTGAAATTTAACTTCAAATTAAACAAATTAATGAAATTTGATCACTTAAAATAGGCCCAAGAGTTGTTTAATGTCTAAAACCAACATTAAGGGGTAAAAAGCACCTCATGACCAAATCAGTCATGGTCACTAATTGTGATTAAAGTTGAATTTTCATGAAATTTGCAATGCAAGTCAAGATTGACTTGAACATTATATAATTTGTTAATTAATACAAGATAAAGACCTAAATATAAACTAATGGGTTAACTAAAAAATCATAAATAAAATTAAAGTGAATGTAACCAACTTGAATTGAATTGATGGTCTGAGTTACATTAACCTAAACAACACACTTGAATAATCCAAACATTGATGCCAAATGTCATTATCAGTTAAACATTGAACATGGGCTGATTATCTCAATCTAAACTGAATGAGTTGGAACTAAACTCAAACCTATGCTAGCTCCAAATGTTGTCCTACATGACATAACAAGATCCATATTGGAAGAATCTTGCATCACGTGACACCAAAGAAAGTCCTTGTGACCTTCAATGTCTCGAGAGCCATTTGGAAGAAAATTACAAATCCACCCTTCACTAATAAAGAATAAATTATTGAATAAATTAATAAAAATGAAAAAAAATATAAATCAAAAATTGATAACTTCCTATCAACCGTATCGGTAACTCATGTTCCTTCAATAACCTAATCTAGGGTTATTTGGTGACGAGCATCTTCGGTAATGATGCCTAAATAGAATGCATTAGTGTGTTGTTATTGACCTTCCCCTCAATAGAGTTTAGAGAATATCCCCCTTTCACGTTGTTTTTAAGAGTTTCAGTAATTGGAAGTTCTTTCTTTTTTGATTAACTTTCTAGCACATGTATAAGAATGAATCCATTTGATTTCTAAAAGGTATTGCAAATACTTAACATTTTGATCAATTCTAAGATCAAAATCATTATACAAAAGACATCTGGCAGGGTCTACCTAAAAAGATTCAATGTGAGATTTAGTTCTCTCAAAATGACCAATCCTACACCTTGGAAGCACCTTGCACACCTCCATTACTTTTTGAGAGGCCTACACCCCATAGATACTATCTACCTGAGAGTATCCCTTGGCCTATAGGTCTTGACCTAGGGTTTGTATTCTAGCTCTTCCAGAACAGTATCTCACTGATGGCTTGGGCCCTTCCAAACAGAAGACCTTCTTTGCCTTCCACCTAAGCTGCATAGGAAAGACCCAAAGCCAATCCTAGGGAATGGTAAAGCTTCATAAGGCCTTTCAATCCAGGTGCAAGTAGTCTGCATTTCCACAGACATACCTACTTTATAAGCCACTGTCTGAGATAATTCATAGAACTTACATGACAAAAATTTCGCTACCTTGGGACTATCATAATTGTGATTGCCATTCAACCAAGCTTCAATCGCGAGCTCCCCTATCACCAGGTAACCAACTTTCTTGACCTTAGGCATCACAAGGGTCCAACTCCATTGAATTACAAGAATCAATATTGCATATTTGAAGTAGGTGGATCTCCTTGCTTCTCTCATTACACAACCCTCTTCCCACAGAGCCCCCTTTCTGCTAGTTTACCCCTTATAGCAAAAATGGTGAAATATCTATTTGTAAAATGAGTTATTAAGTCAAATACTTGCTAATGGCGTTCCCATCATATTTAACCAGTATACCTCCCCAAATGCATCAATTGTGATTAAATGGAATTTTGGTCATTTCACATTTTCATCTTGTAACTTGTGTATTTGCATTTTCTGCACTATTAAATATAACTCTTGGATAGGTTATTGATTTCCAGCTAGCTTATTCGCTGGCTGTTTGCACTATTACAAACGTAATTAACGAGGGTTGAGTGTTCTGAAAGGAACCCAGGAAACATAGTTCCCACATCCATGTAACATTTTCTGCTCACACCCATGACCTTCATTGGGCCAAATCATTTTCTCTGTTCAACTTTCTGTTAATTCATAGGCACGTAATATTTTATGTGCCATAACAGCACATGGTACTGCTAGGAATCGCTTTAAGCAGAAATAAAAAGGAAACAAAAGGCATAAAAACACACTTGATACAAAGTAGTATGAGGTTGATTAGGTGTTACTTCAAGCTAGTTCAGGAAAAATCTGCCCCATTAGGATGTCACATATCAGTTCCTCATCCATACAGCATCTACCAGCCAGTATGCATGGTATTTAAATCCTTGATTTATGCAAAATCAGTAAATAAAATTCTAATCAGCGGTTAGTAAAAATTGATTATAGATTCCCCATTAAGAGAATACTTTCTCTATAGATGGTAATTAAACACTAAATTAATTTAGAAAAAAATAAACCAACAGATTTACAACATGTATAGGAACATTAAGAGGTCTGAAAAAAGAACCATATAATTATAAAATGCAAGTAAAGAATGCTAGAATGTTGATCTTACCAACAATCGCTTAAACTTTGATGTTATCCGGTCAAAATATTCTCTTGGTAAAAGACTTGTACTTATTGCATCATCTGTTGGCCATATTGGAATTCATATCAAGGGAACATAATGAATATCTTGTGCGTAGCCAAGTCAAAAAAAAAAAAGTCCTTGAACATCATATGTTATGAAATAAGGAGATTTTTAAGGAACTTAAAAACAAGTAAATTGAACTTATTGGTTCATATGTTTGGAATGAAAAAATCATTAACTCATCCCGAATATGCTGAAGTTGCCTATACTCATGCATGATTGAATGATCTATTTCTAAAACTCAGATCTTCGTTACTTGGCGTAGATATTCAAGAGGCCATATGGTGTTTGTTATTTGTGAGTGATGTAGTATTACTTAATGAGACAAAAACATATGAAAGTCAAAGTGGACTAGCAGAGGTATATGGATCTCTTATCAAAAAAAAAAGAGGTATACAGATCAACAAAGTACCTCAGACCAAAATAAAATATATGTAAATACAATTTTCATGAAAATACAAACAATGACTCCATAAAAAAACTAAAAGCAGCATCGTGGAAGTGATATATTTTAATAATACATGACCGATGTATGTTATTGAGACTAAAATTTTATAATAACATAGATTACAAGGTTTAGTGAGTCAGAGCATTAGGCAACAAAAGAGGAGTTGAGCATTATGCACAGTGCAAAAAAAATAAAAGATAAATGATAAAGGCCATAAAAATAAAAAGCATGGTATTTCGTATCCGTCCGAACTGGCCGGTACATCCTGTACCGTACCATACCAATGAAGAACCGGTCCAGTTCAGACCGGATTTTAGAGAAATGACCTGAACTGTACCGAACCAGTCAGCTTGGTACGGTATTGGCCCGAACCGCCCAATACCGAGCGGTTTGGTCCGGTTTGGTATGGTTCTGGTCCAGTTCGATCCGATTTTCTTTTTTTTTTTTTTGTGCTGTTGGATGGGATTTTTTTTATTTTTTTATATCCAATATGGTACGGTATGGTATAGTACAGTACCATACCGTATCAGTTGGTAATCAGAACGGATTTCGATACTGAGTCTGCGAACCTTGGTAAAAAGTATGAAGACCATAAACTGATAAAAGAACCCAGTAAAGAAAGGAGCTGATTTAGGATTTGCATTGTCAACTATAATGGAGTGGATGTACCTTGTCATCTTTCATCATAAGTCTGTAAGATATTATCCAAGTGTCACTTATAATGTGAACAGCCATGGTTCGCTGCACCCCATGCTCGTGCATACCATACCATACCAATACTGAACTGAGACTCGATACGGGGGTTGTATCGAGTCTTAGTACACCAAACAGACCTCCGTACCAAGTGTACCAACACTATACCGGCATGGTACTGGTATGAGATCCAATATTGAGACAGTTAACATTGTGAACAACATTCAAAATTATGCAAAGTAATGTTCCCTACCTCAATCAGCAACAAATTCATTATGTGTGGCATTAATAAGCTGTCCCATCAAACATCAAGATTTGATGCACCAGTTATAATGATGGTGAATGAAGAGAACAAGGTTAATCAGTCCATAAACATGGTCACATAGTGTGTGGTGAGAAACATTGCTCTTAAATGTACCTTCTTCACAAGGATTTTGCCCTAGTGAGTATATTATTAGCTTCCATGGCTGGATAGGCACCGTTGCAGGCTGAGGCTACAGCCAGGGCCAAATCTAAAATAATTAGGCCAAAGGATAGAGGATAAGTCCGAAATGCCACTCAACAAGAGGTGGAACATGCCACTCAACAGTGCTAACTGCACATGCCACTCAATACAACCAAACCAAGCACTTGATTTGTATGAGGAATCAGCCACTCCAGAAGCAAGATGGCCTGCTGAGAAATAATCTGCAAGAACTCCTAAAACTCCTCTTCATTCATTTTTATAAATATATACATAGTTTACATGGCTGGCTAGTCATGCATGGCAATTAATGATAAACAACTTCCTAAGCAACAACTTCCTAAACATATTAAAGCATAAGCAAAGCCAGTCAAACTGGAGTAATCGATAACATCCACCCTCCAACAACTAAATGAAAACTCTGAATTAAAGCCAGAAATTTAATTTGCAAGCAATGCTCCACCATTTTCCCTAGTTTTAGTAGAACTCAACTACAAGTAGGAAATCAAATCATGCCAAAGGAGTTCATCTATCTTCTTCAAGTCTTCACTTGATTCCTATTCATCTTCGAATTTTGTTTTTCCATTAATGAAAATGGTATCCAACATGGTTCGCTGAACTGGACTGAACCGCCCGATTCAGCCAGTGCCGAACCCGATCAGTGCAGAATTGAATCGGTTTGGCCATGGGATTCGAAATGGAGCCTGAACCAATGTGAACTAGCCTAAATCAGGCAGTTCGGTACAATATGGGGCCAAACCGACTGGTTAGGGCATTTAAACATGGGAATGAGGAAAAGAAGTCTCCCAAGACTTCTCCTGTTCATCTCCTTCACAAAAAAAAATAAAAAATCGTCCCCCCTTCTCCACAGTAAAAAAGAGCTACAAAACAAGAAAAAACCACCGATTGAAGGTACATTAGCTTCTCTTCCACCTCCCTTGCTCCCCTACCTCTCTCTTGTTTTTCTTTTTGGAACTTCAAAATTCATAGGAATTGGAAAAACAAGGGGAGAACATGCCACCATAGTCTTAGTAGAAAATTAAAGCATAGGATTTGAAAGATAAAAGCAAAGATAACTTAAAGATAAAGATAAAGATAAACTTGCTGTTTGATTACCGAAGAAGAGTACTTTTTTGTTTACATTATGTTTTATTATTTATACCACATGACTCTATAATTGTTGATAACCATAGTTGTAACCACCCACGTTGGTTCACCATCATTCTCAGCAGTTTTCGGCAGTTTCACTCCACAATACCATGTATCTTCTACACTATATGACCGCAAGCTGCAGATTTTGACAATCACCTAGAGCAGAACTTAGCACCTTTCCGTCTACACCTCTATGCCTTCTATGACCATTCAGTCTATCCTGCCCAAATCATATTCGGCCTAGCAGAATCATGTGACTCCAACTTGTCCTGGTTTTTAGCCTTGTCCACATGGCACCCACTCAACGCCATTGTCAA
Source organism: Elaeis guineensis (assembly GCF_000442705.2). Lineage (NCBI taxonomy): Eukaryota > Viridiplantae > Streptophyta > Magnoliopsida > Arecales > Arecaceae > Elaeis > Elaeis guineensis. The sequence goes on from NC_026002.2 coordinate 8,490,510, forward strand.
GATAAGGTGTAAATAATGTCCATGGCCAAGAGGCTAATAAGATGTTTCCATCACCATTTTTTCGGTAATTGTTGACCAAAATCCCATAATTATAGCCTTGATTCACTGCCCGATTTCCTTTCCCTTTGACAATGTATCATTATTAACATTCTCGACACTCTGATTGTTCCTTTCCCAAACCCTTGAACTGAACCGGCCATCACCACATGCCTTACATTAATCAATACTCCAATACAGCTAGGAGGCTTGCACATTGCTCAAGGGATGTCCGGATTAACAAGGATCTTATCCACACCCCTTGGTAAAGAGTGCACACTCCCTCTGTATATAAATTGGCCCTGCCTACTTCCCTGGGTGTTCATCCCTCATCCTCCCCTTTATAATACTCATGCCTCCCACCACTTTCTCTTAGCTGCCATGGTGAGTCAAACTAACTATTGGTCGTAGCTATCTGATTGCTTTGATCGGCTAGCTTTTGGTCAATTCACCGAATTGGAATATTATCATGGCTCCAATCAGCAAGTCAACATCTTTATGCCACCCTTCGGCTAATTCTTCATCTTCACGATTTTCAGATTGGTTCATGCAAACCCATCTCCATTTCAACATTTGGTGACTAGGCCCACACAGAAGCTTCAGGCCCAACACACCATGGCCATTGTTGCAAGTTTACAACCGCTGCAATTGATGAACCATCACAGTGGGAAAAATATCAAATTAGCCTGGAGATCCATTGAGCTCATAGTATACTAGGCCAATGACAGCAAAGAATCATCAAGTTGTTCACCAATAGGTCAAAAAGTGAATTGAGTGTACCTTGAGAGCTCACCAACCTTGACTCTCACTGGCTACTAGAAGAAATATCGGCAGAGCTTCACCGACACCAGCTGCCGAAATTAGTCATCCTTCTGGTGCAACTTAGGGGAGGCAACAATTCAATCAACTCCCTGCACAACCTACTCTTGCACCGAGGGAAGGGGGCCATCACATTAATGGGTGCCATTGCCACCTCTCTAGCAACTAATGGCACCAAATCTATATGCAGGGGGGCAACACCAAGTTAACATGGGTACGTACAATATGTATCACAACCTACTTTTTCAAACTTCTAGCCAGTGCCAAGACTGACTTATCTTACCCAACCCATTAATTATAGTGTGGAGAGCAAATTTTCCAAGTGTCACTCAATTGGTTGAACTAGTTGGAGTCAATTGGATGTACTTATTGGACTGTTTTGTGACCGTAAACCAAAAGTTGTACTTGGATTGACTAGGTTTATGAATATCCCAAAAGCTACAAGATCCCTAAATTTTTAAGATTCTTGGGGGCCAATCTCCTGACTATAGAGCATATCGGTCAATTTTCTATCTAATGTGGTGATGCTGGATCTAATGACTTCTTAAAACTCTCATAGTTTGTAAATTCATTAACTAGATCAGCCTTCGTCTAGTATGTGAATCTACCCCTAAATTTAATTCTCAAATGGCAAGATTTGGAGTCTCAATTCCATGTGCAGGTCTACTATACCAAGCTCGAAGCATCGGTAGTACCAAGCTCGAAGCATCGGTAGTTGATCTTGCTAGGTTGAGCAACTTGGAGAATCTATAGAGTTGTTTATGTCCAAATTCAAGCGGGCAACAGAAACCATTGCTACACTCTTTGAGAGAGGCCGAATATGTGAAGATTGCACAGAACGGCCTGAACTTAGAAGTTGGAAATGAGAAGTTCACCAAGAAGGAATTCTGAGACCTCTTCTAGGTAACCACTCAAGCAAATAATTATAAGGCTATCTTGCAAGAAGAGCAAAACAAGTTGTCCCAAGGGACGTATATGAGAAACCCAAACTACTACAAAGTCTTGGCCTATGAAGTTTTAAAAGGAATGACTGCAATGAAATTGATGTGGCCGAGATTCTACCTAACAAGCCATGTGTCTGCAAAGTCCTAAGTAGGAGGCTAACTCCACAAAATCTACTAGTAGCAAGGCAACATGTTCCAAAGGTGGTACAAAGTACTCCCTTGATATCATCAAAATGGAACAAATATTTGATCATCTTCTGAAAGACAGGTAGATACAACTACCTCGCAGGCATAAGATCCCTCTGTCAAAGAAATTTAAGGACAAAATATTGCAAATGACATGATAAGTGGAGCCATCACATAGCTAACTATATTGTCCTTCATAATGCCATCTAGAAGGTGATTGTGGATGGCAGGTTAAAGTTCCTAGAAAAAACAAAGGTGTCATGTTAGTGGTTGGCAACCCTTTCTCAAAGGTGGAGATGAACATGACTTCCATTGATCCAGGTTCATTGATGCCGAAAAAGAAAGACACAAGAAACCAATAGACTAATATCGATAGGATTTCGATCAAACACGGGCTCGAATCCGAGCCTAAATGGAACAGAAAGTTTGAGAAGTTGAAAAACAACAATGTTCCTTACACAAAGGCTTCGTAGGCTGCTACAATAAGAAGATAATAATTTGGCCTTGAGGGTAGAAGAGTTGGTCATGTGGTAGGAATGCTTCTAACGGAGCTCCAGGAAATCAGCTCATGATCAGCAGCATACACGAGGGCCATTTTCTCATGGTGGAAGTTTTGATATTAGGCCAGTCAAATCTTAGAAGGTTGATGACAAAGAAAAAGTCCCTTGTCGAGAAACAATGAGTGATGGAAACTTTAAGCCGCTCTGCAAAGATTGACCTAAAGATAACTATTTCGAAGAAAAGTGATGCGAATGATTCGGATGGTTGAAGAAGGCCGACAACCCTTGAATTGGCCAACAAAAAGCTCTTAGGCCCACAAAACCTATTGAAACCGTGACTATCGGCCAGGGATCGCAACCTTAGAGGGTTGATCGGAGGCCCAGAACCGTCAAACCACCAGTCACTCCTAGGCGGTGGTATAAAGTTCAATCATAGTACTTCTTCTCTTACCATTACTACCATACTCAATACATGACCAAGATGCGAACAAGATGAAGGCAGAGATTGAGGGCATTGGAAAGAAAGCAAGTGGAGGGGAAAGTATAAGTGAACTGGGAGGAAAGCCAATAAACATAAGTTACTGTTCCCTCAAAACAAAGGCCGACATTCTGGAAGGTTCAGTAATGAAGGACACCAATACCAGGATGGCAGGATTTAGCTTAGCTCACTGCTAAACGAAGTGGAGGTGAACATGTTGTTTACTTTGCCCTTCACATTTCAAGTGAAGGACAGTTAATCGATGAGCATAGCGGGTGACATTGAGTAAAGACAATGCTCGGAGATCCTTGCCAACTCGAAGGCCAAAGAAGAGAATGGCCTCCACTTGACAAATCAGAAAATCGTCATTGGTGATCAAAATTCTAAGACTGCCAAGAGTGTGTTCTAGAGACCTACCAAGGTGATGGGTGAGCACATTGAGCACTCGTGTATTGATGTCCTAAGGTTCGGCAAGCCGATAAGGCAGGTGCTCATAGACAATGGGCAGCTGTCAATATCCTGCAAACCACAAAGGGTGTTGCCAATCCAACTTTAGGTGGGATCCATACTCTTGATCACCACTTTCTTTGTGATTGAAGCAGTCTTCAATTACAACATGTTGCCAGGAAGGAATTGGATTGATGCCAACTACGTCCCCCATCTTTTCTACACCAATTGTTGGTTTTGTGGAATCTAGACACCAAGGCTGACGAAAAACGAGGTAGAGATTGTTACTACAAATAACAAGCTTTTCCTAGTGAATGCCAACGTGACTGAAGCACAACCATATGATCTTGATGGGTGAGGTCCACGAAGGAATTTGCAAAATCCATCAACATCAAACAAGTCCAAAGATATGATGGCCAATCGCTAGGCATGTTTATTATTGGGTGAAGATGTTGGAAGACTATATGAGATTTGCTAAGGGTGCTAGGCATGTCAAACACACAAGCCAACACATAGGGTCTCAGTAGTAGAGTTGCATTACGTTATCAAATTATAGCCATTTAGAGGTTGGACCATGGACTTGATTCACCAAATTAATTTGTCTTCATGAACAAGTTATGAGTTTGTCATCATGGCCGCAGATTATTTCACCAAGTAGGTGGAAGCAGTGCATATGATATCAGTAAATCAGACTACCGCCATTAACTTTATTAGGCATCATATTATTCATAGATTCGGTCTGGCAAAAACTATTGCGGCCGATCAAGGGACTTTTAGTTGGTTAAGAGGTCCTGGCGTTTGTGGAAGAGGCTGATTTTTGTACCATTCATTCCATATTGTATTGCACTCAAGGTAATGAATAGGCCGAATCAACCAAGAAGATCTTAGCAACCAACATCCACAAGTTTGTTGGAGAAAGGCAAGAGGGTGTGGCATGATGGACTTTCATAAGTGTTTTGGGGGTACGGGACCTCTAAGAGATCAGACGCAAGAGCAACTTTCTGCTCCCTAATTTAAGATCACGATGCAATCTACCAATAGAAATGACCATCAAATCATATAGGGTAGCCCACCAGCCCAAACCAAGATTATATTCGGGCTATGACTGCTGAGTTGGGAGAGTTGGACGAAGTGAGACTAGTCATATTAGACCGGTTGCATGTCCAGAAGCTTAAAATTCCTTGTTCCTATGACAAGAGGATTTGCCTAAGGTCCTTTGGCATTGGAGCTTTGGTATGGAAAAAAACTACCCAGTTGGCATTGAGATTCTATATTTGAGAAGTGGTCTCCAAATTTAGAGGGACCATACATTATTCATCATGTGTAGCTTGAAGAAGTCTATAAGCTGAGGGATATTACTGGTGAAGTTCATGGCCAGTCCATTAATGAGAAGTATTTAAAGAAGTATTATCCAAAACTTTGGAAGTGCGTAAAAGAGTACAAAATTAGAAGGCTATGCCATTTAATACTTTAGGCTAGTACAATTGTACATAATAAAAATATAAATACAAGACAATTGAACTGCCATCTAATCCTACACCTGCTCTAAGAGTAATTTCTTCATTGTCTAGATCTCTAGGTCCTAAGGATTCTCCAGGATGATTTGGCCTTTCCTTTCTCGTAGGATGAAAGTTTATGGAAGTCAAGCCATTCTAATATCCTGACTTCCCCATATTGCAAGGCTTGATGGGCGGACGAAGGATTGGTCAAGTTTGTCACAAGGTACACTAGAGTGTGGTTTGGCACTTGGTAGCAGCCGGCTATGATGGAGACAAGTTGCTCGACTAGCTTTTCCACAAAAATCGAAGATGCTTCGTGTTATTCCATGATGGCCTCATCACAATGGCCATCTGGCAACTACTTCCAACAAGTCATGCTAACCTTCATCTATGTAGAACTTAATCTGCATGACCATCTCCTAAAAGGGACCAACTAACAAATAGATCATCTCCGACCATGGAACATAGCTTTCAGTCCAGGCTCCCTAGAACGAGTAAAGCCATTCAGGTCACTGAAGACTATAAACCCGTGGAGGGCTGGATAAACAAGTCCAGACGTTTCGGCCTGAGAGTTATGAGGCTCCTAGGCAGACTGCAATGGACTCCCTAGTAGTCTAGAATCTAGTACTTGAGTATCCATCCTCCTCGGCAGCATGATGGAAGCTATGCAACAAGGTCAATCCGAGCATGGTAAAAAAATTTGTTAGGCTCTCAGGCGGGATGACAAATCACGTGGCTGGGTCTGGTGATCATGCAGCATACCACCAGCATCAGATAGTGGAGCAGATATAAAAAGGGCGGGGATAGTGACAGTATCATGGGTCCAAATGCCCTAACCTTCAAGAACTTTCGCTGCCGAAGCACCGCCTGCTCAAAAGAGGAGGTAGGCTAGAGCTAAAGCTACAAGGTATTCACTGCTACGGATAAACTAGAGTTCTACTAGGAAATAAAGTATAGAATTTGAAAGATAAAAGCAAGGGTAATTTAAAGATAAACTGGCTGTTTTATTCAGATTACATTCTATTATTTAAACAACATGAGAATAAAACTTGCGAATAATTGTTGTAACTGTAGTTGTAATCACCCACATTGGTTCACCATCATTCCCTGCAATTTCCAGCAGTTTTGCTCCACAAATCCATGAATCTTCTTCACTACAGAATTGCAACCCGCAGATTTTAACAATCACCTAGAACAGCACTTACCATCTTCCAGCCAGTGCCTCCATGCCTCCTATGATCACTCAGTCTGCTGTGGCCGAATCCCACTCGGCCTAGCAGGGATCACATGACTCCAACCTATCCTGGATGTAAGCCTTGTCCATGTGACACACACTCGAGGCCAATGCCGAGGTGAGGTGTAAACACATGTCAATCTAATTTTACCCATAGCCCACAACCAGATTTTCTATGATTTTATTCAATTCATCATATCCATCCTCATACTATCAATTATCCAATATTTCAATGTATATGAGTAATCATATATTTGAAAGGGGAGAGGTTCTAGTGTTAAAAACAATGCATATTCAAATTCATGGATTGCATAATCATAATGCTAACCTGTACGGTGCACACATGAGTCTCATGTAACACAAGGAGTTGAATGAGAAAAGATGTGACATATCACAATACACTGTGATACTACCCTCATTCATGAATCATTGCATCATTTTGACATTCCAACACTTGCCACTCAAATTTCAATTAAGATTAAAACAAATAAGTTCATGATGAAACATGCAACTGAAACAACTATTATTGTTAAATCAACCATTTATTTTTGTTCATTGCTGATTTTCTTTTCTTTTCATGCACTGAATTGAATTCAGTCATCTAGAATGGATTCTTGTACTAGAAATATAGTTTGTTGATAGTTGATACATATATACAGACATACATACACCTATCTACCTAAACTAATGCTCAAATGCATGTACACTGAACAAAAGATCACACAAGAATGATCTTAATGAGCCATTGATGGTTCAAATGAAAGATACCAAACACACATACAAGGGGAAGAAAATAAGCATTGAGACACTATACTACCATCAAATGTACAAATCAGTGGCCCATGAGAAATAATAACTTTGAAATTTTAGTTGGGATAAAAATAAAAAAAAATAAAAAGATCAGATTAATGGTATCAATGTAAAGGTTACCTGACTTTTTGAGCAAGAAACTATGAAGTCCAAAAAATGACAAGCCAGAGGTTTCTTCTGAATCACAACCATCTTTCACAACAGAACCAAAAATACTAATAGATCCCAGAGGAACAACTACAACTGCCATGTTGTCCATACTACCTTTTTCAAGTGCAATCTTAACTATATAGTCAGCCAAAGGGTGTTTTATAGTATGAATGGAATCTGAATTCATCTGTGCTCTTAATTTCTCATACCACAACAAATCACAAACCTCTTGTGTTGTCATCTTTTCAAAAATTCCATCCGATGCAGCAATAAGATAACTGTCATTGCTTGTTAGAGACTGCCAATCTGTCACCTCGGGTGTGGATATAACACCGTAACTGACCATGATCAAGATTCAACAACAACAGAATGAGATGGAGTTGGAAATATTGTCAAAAAAAAAATAAATCAGAAAATGATAATACAATTGCAGTTGTTTAACTTTAAACATAAAGAAGCCATATTAAATTTTGTATTCAAGATTGCCTGTGCACTCTAAAGAATTTTTACCCATAAATGGTAGCTTTTAGTGTTCCTCTTTCCATGTGGTCACATATTCTGGAAGTACTTAGCACCTTTGCCACCATAAGGGCAAAGGTTTTCCTGTAGATAGATGGTTTCCAGGAGTTGTGAACCTCTTCTATCATCCAGACTCCTGCTAATAGTACAGGACAATCTCAATTCTGTCCCAGATGGTGGGATACTCATTTCCGGGTTTGGGAGCTTTCTTAATGGCTATGACTAACATTGGAGCCACAGCTAGTGAAGCTGGTTCCTCTACATTTTGTTCTAATGTTTTCCTATCAGTTATTTATTACATCAATTTGCTTTCTAGCAAAGAAACTTAATGCTTATCCAACAACAAATTCAAATATTTCCATGAGAGATAATCATATGCCATCCACAGAAAAGAAAGAAGGATTGTGATTGAAGTACTGAGACTTAGAACCTTACTTTTTGAAGGGAAGATCACCTATAGCTCGAGATACAGCTAGTTCACCATTGACTCGAAGCACGCCAGCCCACTCCAGAACATAGCCACCAGCAGCTTCCACTCGGCTTCTTTCATCTTCTCTATCAGGGTGATGATCCACTGTCAGTTCCTTAACATAATATGTCGGTCCATCATAATTTGCCAACTCTGAGATCCCATATTCATTAATTGGAAAGATGGCACCTTTATTTCTTCTTCGTCTGGTAAGTTTTGACCTATTGCCTGCGATATAAAATGTGCATCATGCATCAATTGTATTAGTCTGTAACGATATGATCTACAGCATAGAATATCAACACCACATCTAACAGAAGGAACCAATACATAACAGCAAGGCATATGGTACTGACTACCTGGCTTAGCCCATGCTACTTGTTCAATGGCTATATGATTGATGCATATCAATTAGTTCATCAGATCTACTTAGTACCATTAAGTAATTATGTTTTTTCTTAACAGTAGAACTTGCTTCCCTTATTGATTTTCAATGTAACATTAAATTTGACATATATTGTTACACACATTCCCAACCTCATTTAACAGCAATGCACAGAAGTTTCTTAATATTTAGTTGGATTAGAGACCGATATCCTGCTCCCTCGACACAAATTTGACTGTGCTCTGAATAAAAAAGGCGGAACAAATTTGTGATACACAAATCCAAAGCCTTGTAGGACATTTTGACGCATAAGCAAACCCAAAACCAAAACTCCATTCACACAACTGCCTCTAAGATCACAATGAGAACATATCTTAGCATTAATGAATAAGTCTAATTGAAGTAGGTGGTCTATTTATTAGTTCTTGCTACTTTTGAAGGCCTTACTGATCTTTACACAGACATGTTGATCACATAGCTTGTTCACATATGGTCCAACACTCGTCACAAGGATCCAGTGGGAAGTTTGAATTTTCAAAAGGCCAGGATGACTAAAGGCTCAAAGAATCTTAATATATTCAAGTTATTTCAAAAGGCACAAGTCCAGTAACTTATAAACCTGCAAGAAAAGCTCATATTACAAAACCCAAAAAATCCTAAGAAAATAGCCAACAAAACATGCAGCGGACACCATGGCTTTTTCTCACAGCGTCCACATGCGATGCCAAATGAAAAAAAGAAAGAGAGAAGGATCACGATGGTAGGGTTTAAGGGGCGAGCTCTGTGGGAGAAACAGAGCATTGCCAGTTTTGATCTTCCTCACCGGTGACCGAACCTCCAAGATCTCTACCTCGTTTTCTCCTTTAATCTCTTCCCTTCTTTCTCTTGCTCATTCCTCTATATCTCCTTCTCACATCTCTCTATATCTATCTCATGCCATGTTCTTCTTCCCTTCCTGTTAAACAGAGAAAGGAAATAGGTCCTAAAACCCTTTTCCTCTCTCATTTCTCTCCTCCCACCACTTAGCATCTTGTCTCTCACCTCACATCTCTTCTGGAATTAGAGGAAAAATCGGAGGAAGAATCGCAAGTCAAGGGCACCAACCTATTGAAACTAACATCAAGGTAAGACCCTAATTCCTTCCTTAAATTTAATTTTTCAGATCTTAGGATTAATCTTGAATGATTTAGGGTAAGAGCCAAGGTAATATGATTTCTGAGATTTGGGAAAGATGGGATAGGGATGAATTAGAGGAAAAGAAAAATTGTGTAAAATGGATGTTAATCTTAGGGCGAACAGATTCTGACATGTTTCAATCCGGAAATTTAAACTCCTAAATGGCTTAGTATTTCATTCTGAAATTTTAATTGGGAGTTGTTAACTAGCTGGTCAATCAATCTGAAGAATTTAGGAATTTTTAAACATCATTAGCTAGGATAAATAAATCATGGAATGGGACTGACGTGCAGAGAATGATAGATAGAGATTTAAACTTCAGAATTTTGAAGAATTTTATAAATTATTATAAAATAGTAGCATAGCACTACTTTGAGATATGTTTGTAATTTTGGAATTATTAGGTTCCAAGGGATCCAAGTGAAACATTTGGATAACTTAGCAATGGTATTTGTAAGGCAAGTTACCTTCACCTAATCAAAAAAGCAATTATACAAATAACGAATGAACATAGTTTGAGAAGGTATCTTAAAATTATTGCCAAATACTATAAAACTTGTATTATTTGTTTGTTACACTGTTAGAAAAGGATCAAGTATGAAGCATGAATTTATTGTGTTTTTGAGCCTTTGAGCATTCGTGATATCCTTGCCAAATTGATAATTATGAATTCTATTAGAATGATTTCCACAACTGAATTTTGAAAACTTTGATATGAGTCTTTGGGAATATGTAATTATGTATGTTAATAAATGTAAATGTATTGATTTGGAAAAACCATGTTATGGTGTTGACAATTGAAATTTTGATGATTATTCATCAATTAAAAATTATATATATTAAGCCAACATTGTATATTGCAAATGTACATATGTGATAATACTGATTGCATAACTTAAATTTGTGTATGTTAGAATCTCAATTTAACTAAGTTTTGGACCCTAAAGGGTTTTACAGAGCCGAGACATAAAAGTAAATGGATAAAGGTTGAATTGTGAGACTAGAGCAAGGACCTAGTTAGCTACATCAAGCCAACCTTTTGATTTGTCGGGATGATATGGGTGAAATAAAATTATTGGGACCTAAGATTATTCAGCAACCTATAGATAAAGTACAACTGATCGGAGAACGGCTCCGTATAGCTCAAAGAAGATAGAAGAGTAATGCTGATGTTAGGAGATAAAAGTTAGAACTTGAAGTAGGTGAACACGTATCCTTAAATATATTACCTACTAGAGATTTGGTTTCTAAGGTAATTGAGCCCTCAATTTGTGGCTCCTTTAGAAATATGGGAGACAATTAGAGATGTAGCATACAGAGTTGCATTATCACCTACTTTTGCTAGAATTCATAATGTATTCCATGTATGGATGCTAAGAAAATATATTTCAGATCTCAGCCATATTGTAAAATATAAACCTTTGCAGCTTAGAGAAGAATTGGCATATATGATGAGCATCCAATACGGATAGTAGATAGAAAGAATCAAGTTCTGAGATGTCCTACTATTCCTTACATCAAGGTTCAATGGAGTAATCACATTAAAAGAGAAACTACTTTGAGAGCTGGAGGACAAGATGAAGGAGAAATATACTTAGTCTTCACAACTTAGGTATGTAAATTTCAAGGACCAAATTGAACTAGGGGGGAGGGTGTGAGACCCCACCCCAGCCCGACCCAGCTGACTCAACCAAGCCCAGGCCAGGTTGTTAATGTCATGCCCATCATTGTCTGAAATCGAAACAGGAGAATAAATCCCCTGTTCCATGTGACACCCGACCGAGCCCCTCCACTCGCCCTTTCTCCCTTTCATGCGATTGCCCGTGCTCTCTTCTCTTCCCATCGCTCTCATCGATTCCACGCCTTTCTCCTCCCTTCCCATCGCTCGCTCCCTTCCCCATGCACGGTCTTCCTCTCCCACTCTCTCCTCATGTTTTTCTCATCACCATCATCTTCTTCTTCCTCTTCCTCTTCTTCTTTTCTCTCCCTTCGTGCCGCTCCCCATCCCTTGTCTTACATCCTCCCCCCTTAATTAAATTTTATCCTCAAAATTTATATACCTAAGTTATGAAGAGCTGAGAGTATTTCTCCTTCATCTCGCCCTCCAACTCCTAAGTGGTAAGTAGCTTCTCTTCTAGTGTTGTTACTCCATTGTACCTTGACGTAAGGAATAGTACGACGTCTTAGAACTTGATCCTTCTTATTTACCATCCATATTTGATGCTCGTCATAAGTCAATTCTTCTCTAAGCTGCAAACTTTCATATTTTACAATATGACTGGGATTTGAAATATATTTCTTTAGCATCGATATATGGAATACATTATGAATTCCAACAAAAGTAGGTGGTAATGCCACTCAATAAGCTGCATCTCCAACTTTCTCCAATATTTCAAAAGAACCCACAAATCAAAGGCTCAGTTTATCTTGGAAACCAAATCTCATAATACCCTTAGTAGGTGATGCCTTTAAGAATTCATGTTCACCTACTTCCGATTCTAACTTCTGCCTCCTAACATTAGCATAACTTTTCTACCTGCTTTAAACTATATAGAGCCGTTCTCCAATCAGTCATTCTTTTTCCATAATCTGCTGAATAATCTTTGGTCTCAACAATTTTTTTTCACCCACATCATCTCAACAAATCAAAAGATTGGCATGATATAGCTAATTAGATTTTCACTCTCGTCTCACAATCCAATCTCTAACTATTTACTTTTATGCTTTGACTCTATAAAAATATAGAAAATCAAAAGAATAAGTTAATAGCTCAGTAAGTAATCAAGACATAATAAAAGGAATCAAGCAAGTGTAACAAAGATGAACACTTGATAAAACTACTAGTTTAATAATATAATATTTGTGATTAAAGTAACACTTATAGCTTCAATACACTGTAACATAAACGTAATCTCCCAAATCAAAGGCTTACATAAGATCTAAGAGCATTTTAGAAACCAATATCAAAACCAAAGTGATTATAATAAGTTTTCGGGAATATTTTTTAAAAGTATTTTATCAACTCATCAGTCTATACAACTACAGTCACATGCAATCACAATGATAGGGGCCAAAATGTCGTATTTAACCTCTATAGAATAGATCCATAGTACCGCACTTAACTCCTGTGGCGTAGGTCCATAGTACTGCACTTAACCCCTGTGGAGTAGGTCCATAGTACTGCACTTAACCCTTATGGCATAGGTCCATAGTGTCAAGTTCCGTAATGATCAATGCCAATTGACAACATATAACCCCCGTATGGTAGGGTCCTAAACATAGTTAGACCAATAGTCCAATATTTACACATAAATTCAAGTTATGCAATCACTATTATCACATATGTATGTTTGCAATATACAATGTTCGCTCAATATATATAATCTACAATGATGAATAATCATCAAATATGTCAATTGTCAACACATAAACATGGTTTTACCAAATCAATACATTTACATTTATTAACATACATATTCCCAATGACTCATCAAAGTTTCCAAAATTCAATTGATTGAAAATCATCCAAACAAAACTCATATATCAATTTTGCAAGGATATCATGAATACTCAGAGACTCAAAAATACAATAAATTTGTGCTTCATGCTTGATCCAATTTTAACAATATAACAAACAAATAATACACTTTTCAGAGTATTTGGTAATAATTTTAAGATGCATTCACAAATTGTATTCATTCATTATTTGTATAATTACTTTGATTAGGTGAAGGTTACCAACCTTGCAAATACCCACTACTAAGTTACCCAAACGCTTCACTTGAATCCCTCGAAACCAAATAATTTTAAAATTATAAACACATCTCAAATCAGTGTCACGATACTATTTTATAATAATTTATAATTTTTTTCAAAATTTTGAACTTTAAATCTTTGTCTATCATTCTCTGCACATCAGTCTCATTTCATAATTTATTTATTCTAGCTAATGACATTCAAAAATTTCCAAATTCTATAGACTAGTTGATCAACTAGTTAACAACTCCCAATTAAAATTTTAGATTGAAATACTCAACTATTTTGGAGTTAAAATTTCTGAATTAAAACATGGCACAATCTGTTCGCCCTAAGATTAACATCAATTTTACACAATATTCCTTTCCTCTAACTCATCCCTATCCCATCTTCCCAAAGAAATCACATCACCTCTTACCCTAAACCATTTAAGATTAATCCTAAGATCTGAAAAATTAAATTCAAGGACGGAATTTGGGTCTTACCTTGATGTTACCTTCAATAGGTTGGTGCCCTAGCCTTGTGATTCTCCCTTTGATTTTTCCCCTAATTCCAGAAGAGATGAAAGGTGAGAGATCAGGTGCTAAGTGGTGGGAGGAGGAGAGAAACGAGAAAACAAAAGGGTTTTAGAACATATTTCCTTTCTCCATTTAACGAGAAGGGAAGAAGAATGTGGGATGAGATACATACAAGGTAGAGATCTTGGAGGTTTAGTCGCCGGTGAGGAAGATCAAAACAAACGATGCTCTGTTTCTCCCATAGAGCTTGCCCCTTAAACCCTACAATCATAATCCGTCTTTCTTTTTTTTTTCATTTGGGATCGCACACAGATGCTAAGAAAAAATAGCCACGGGTCCGCTGCATGCGATCCCCGCATGGCTCATGCGACCTGGTCCAGTCCAAAAACAAATGGGCCTTGGGCCCAGGGTATTACTAAACCACTACCTGATTATATTTGGCCACCATCAGGCATAGATCCAACTATTTTAGGAATTGATGTCAGATCTGGGATTGAATGCTTAGCTCCAATTTAGGTACAGATAAAGCAAGATCCAACTCAAGCTGACACTTGCATGCTTAAGCATTCAACTATCCACTAGCAAGAAATTAAATAGTCCAGGCAAGGCTTCTTTAAGGATTATCTTAGCATGGAATTCTAAATTCAGCAACATCATATCAGATAGACGTAATACACTATAAAGAAGCATGCCAAAATTTGAGTGGTATGGGCATGAAATGAACTATGTCAACTATATACTAATGAGAATTTTATCTTCACGCGAATTAAAGTTCTATTCAGTGATCCAAGCAGTAAGGTATTGACCAACAAACTTAAGTGACCATTGATATTAATGCATACAGGCGACATTTGATCATATCGGTAAACTACTAGTACTAATATGCTCTCAATGTTGGATTGTATTGAGACACTATATTTCCCCCAAGGTTAGCGGACTCGGTATTGGAATCCATGCCAGTTGCCAGCCGATACCATACCATACCATATTGAACTGTACCATACCATACTGATAATAAAAAAATTGAAAAAAATTCCATCTACCACTACTAAAAATATAAAATCGGACCGAACCAGACCGAATCGGCCCCAAACCGTACTAAATCGGACCAAACCTTCCGATATTAGACGGTTTAGACATACCATACTGAACTGACCGGTTCGGTCAGTTAAGCCCATTTTTTGAAAATCCAGCCTAAATCAAACCGGCTCTCCACCGATATGGTTCAGTACGGGATGTATCAGCCGGTTTGGGCCAATACGGAATACCATGATTTTATCTTTACTTTCCAATGCCAGCACCTGGTGGCATACCATTTGGCTGAACAATGTTATAAAGAATTACTAGAATTTCATGTTGCCAAAATGGTTGTAATGTATGTATGTGTGTATGCATGTATGTGTGCATGTGCATGCATGCCTGTATGTGTGGATGCATGGATGCATGCATGTGTGTGTATGGCATGTACATATGCATGTGCGTATGTGTGTGTGGGCATGCATGTGTGTGTGCATATGCGGGCGGGTGTGTGCATGCACCTGAGTCCGTGCATGTGTGTGTGCATGTGTGTGCGCATGTGCATCTATGTGTGCATGTATGTCATATGTGTGTGTGTACATGTATTTATGTGTGCGCATATGTACGTTTGTTTGTGTGTCCGTATGTATGGGTGTGTGTATATGGTTAAGCATTAGAGTCCTTAATCATAATTTTTTCTTAGATTTTAGCCTTGATTAAAATAGAACATTGGTATCTGACAAAGAAGGATAGAATACATTATGTTTCTAAATCTAAAGTAAACTAAGTTTCATGGATGGATCAAATTTCCTCATATGTGTTATGGGTAACATGTTGAACAGCATAGCATAAATGTCAACTTGTTACAGAAAGCAATATACAGAAGCACAGTCGACTTCCACTAAAATATTGAGGGATTAAAATGGATTTCTTTCAATGGATGATGCCAACCTTTTCGATCATGAGGATGGAAGCTTTCTGAGCACAAAAAAGCTTTTGAATCACCCACATTAGCAGCTAGAATCTGACCATCAGCTATAAGAACAACAGTGGCAGTTGAACCTGACTCAAGATTTTTTTGTAAGGCTTCCTGTATAATATTACGTACGATTTAGTAGATAAAGAGTGGCAATCTAATGAATAAATGAATAATACTACAGAGAAAGATGAATACTTACCTTGGAAAATGATGCATCGATATCACGAATTGCCCTCAACAGTGATTCCTTTAAAATTTCCATATGAAGTGACTCATCAAAAATTGTAGGCAACATCCACTTCGACCTGCATTTTCAATAGCATCCTATGATTCCCATCTATCCTTATTTTATAACTCTAGATAATCCACAAGTTTAGATAATAGAATAACTTTAGTGTAGACACACAATTTTCAAGTATACACATTGATTCTGATAGTGCGAAATGTGGTAGACGTGGATAGCTCAAGCATTTGATATTTTGTCTTGCATCACAAGGTCAACGTTAGTGCTCACCTAGGCATCCTCATAGGCTCCGACGGACCGCATATGTAGCTCTGTGGAAATGCAGTTTAAGCAAGAATTGTAAGTTAGGCACTACACAACACCCCCGCTGCCTCCACCACCACCTTCTACTTCTCCTTCCCCTCAACCTCCACCGCATCTTTACCCTACTCTCCTCTACTTTCACCTGTTCTGCCTAAGTACTCACCTATGACCCACGCATGCCTCCTAGGTGCCAAGCAGTACCCCAGGCATCCATAAAATACAGCAGCCTATAGAGAGCCACAACTGATCCAATTATGAAGAATTAGTCCTCAAGTCACATTCTCAACATCTTGATGATAAGGATAGAGGTCAACTAAGTAGAAGATGATCGAAACATCATAATTCTCCGCTATCTTGATATTTTATGGATTCTCTCCAAATCACTTTTAACCTTGAATGGTCCAATCTACATAATGCCTACATAAATAATGCAAGGGCCAAGTCGATATTTGTCAAGCAAAAAATGTGATTCAAGTGCTATGTGATGCCCCCCTCCCCTTGTTCTGTCTCTTCTACTGATTCTCCCTCTGCTTAACCATCCTCACACATCTTTCCCTTGCCTTTTAACCCCTTCAGCCTTCCTCCTCCCTCTCCTCGTTGAGCTTATCCTCCTGCACTCCTCTTCATCCTGTCCCTTGTAAGCTGACTACATACTGCTTAGGCATTGCATGTTACTTGAGCAACTCACATGACATTTCTTCGAACCATGATAACATGGGGAAAATAAGATGGATTGAATATGACCAAACTGAAAGACTATTACCATTGGAAACTATCTAATCTCTCCATAGAAACTCTTGAATTTCATTTTTCTAGCCCATTGTGCCACGATAAAGGCACACCACTATTGTCCCTTCCCAAGTGTTGTGGCCTAGGAGGGTGTGATCAACATTGTTCTAGCACATTAACATTTTTATTAGGCATAGTGATAATAGCTCTTTTATCCCAACCTGAATACACCATATGTTACTCTAATAATAAGCTTCTCTAGACCAACAAAACCATAAACAGGCTCCTCAGTGCCCCAAGAAAAAGAAAAATGACCAACTAAACAAATCTGCTCAAGATTGGCCTCATCATCCATATCTGGGATAACATTAATGAAACCTTATCTTCAGTAAAACTGCAACAACTATCAACGAGCTGTATCCTCAAATTAAGAACTTAAATTTATATTTTGTAGTTATCGACCATCATGGCAACCTAACCCAACCAATTCACCAGAAACATCTATTACCAACTCTCACACAAGGCCATTTGGGCAGGCTCTTTTGAAAGATTATAATATGTTGTACTCCATAACGCCATTCCTCTATATCATCAAAAAACACACAGCATAGCACAAACACAAATATAGATTAGATATACAAAAGACGCACCTTTGTGGATCCCGCTTGTGCCAGTTCTGCCCTCTATCCAGGTTGAGAACTTGAAAAACCATATTCTGTTCTCCATACGTCAACTTCTCATCTGAATTTCTTAGCACAATGGAGTATATGCCATCTAGGAGGAAATATAAATGCAGCAAAAAGTATTCCAACAAAAGTTTGGAAGCCATGTCACTAGCCTCTGCACCATTGTGACCATCAAAGACTGCTACCATGCCAACATCAATATCCTCAATTCCCGTTCTTCCTGACCAATAAAAAATTTCATTAAAACCAAGATTACAGACAATAAAAGGAAGGTAACTTTTACTACCTACCATCTCATTTTCTTGAGAATTATGAGCAGGTCCAGTCAAAATCTATCTTATAGATTTAGGATATGAGAGTAGTTACTTTTATGAAAGAAATATAGGGGTTTTCTGTTCAAATTTTCCACAGTTTACTGAAATCAATATTCCAAATTTTTTTACCTAAGTTTTTTATTAAACAGTTAAATATTTTGCAAAATCAAAATATCTACCTTTTTCGAAAAATGATTGTAACCGAATAGAAATTTATAAAATGTTCCTATGTAAGTAACCAGCGTAGCATATTTATACCCAGAGAAACTAACAGCCATGGGAACAATTCTTTTCCAATATTTCTTAACATGCAATTTTGCAATTTTGAGAATTCTTTGTTTTCCAAAAATAATTTCTTTTTTAGCCAAACATAACTTTTTGCCCTAGTTTAACCACTGATTAATAATTCAAACAATATAATTTCAGTCAAGAGACCAAACTACCAGCTAAACAGTTCGACATTCCCCACCCTCTCAGCCTTGTCTGGTCCAAATTTTTGGGCTTTCGTCTATATCACATATAAATATAAGCCCTAACAGCAGTTTAAATCCAAGAAGACAAAACGGTAAAAGAAGGAAGAGATTCAATAACCCTTCCACAGGAGAAACGATCATACCAAGGAAGGGGATCCGCATGCCGAGGGCGCAGATGGTGCGGTCTTCCTGGGAGCGGCGGCGTCCAAGGTGCATGGCGACCTGGCAGTTGGGCGGCGGGCGGCGGGGGTCGTCGGCGAGGAGGGTCCAGCGGGGGCACTTGGGGGACTGGAAAACGGCCGGAGCACCGCCCTCCCGGTAGACAGCGAGGCATGTGAGGGACTCGCCGGATGACGGCGGGATCAGGCGGAGGAGGAGGAGGAGCAGACCGAGTAGAATGATACGCTGTACGGACATCGAATTCGCTCAGAGTGTACAATCCGTTGGTTGGGGGAAGAGAAACAGAAGGGAAGAATCAAGTAGAGAAAGAGAGAGCTCCTGGAAGAGGAGAATGATGGAATCATGGATGTACACAAAACTTTAGAGACAAAAAAATAA
Source organism: Elaeis guineensis (assembly GCF_000442705.2). Taxonomy (NCBI): domain Eukaryota; kingdom Viridiplantae; phylum Streptophyta; class Magnoliopsida; order Arecales; family Arecaceae; genus Elaeis; species Elaeis guineensis. Next base: position 8,509,739 of record NC_026002.2, read on the forward strand.
ATTTTGAAAATTTTGTTTTATTTAAAAGAAGGGATAAATGAGAATAGGATGATTATGTATATACAACAGTATGTTATAATGGAAAATAATAGAAAATAATAGTCTTATATTTTTCTATTATTATATAATAGAATGGAAGGTTTTGTGTTATATAAAGGTTATTATTAGACATCATTTTAAGTATTGTAATGGTCATTATAATGTTTGTGGTACCCAATATTAGTAAAGTTCGTAAATGTCATAGAGTTTATTATAATAGCTATCCCTAACATATAATAAAAAATAAAATTGCTATTATTGACATGGGTAACATGTAAACAGAAATATGGACTGTTATTATTTTTTTCGGGAGGCAAAACTCATTAGAAATTTATTTGAGATCTAAATTGCAAAGCAAATTAATCATAGAAAAACCTAAAGGATCTAACCATATGCCAGACCTTGGGATTTTTGATTATATATAATAGAGATTGTGGGAGAGTTCTTAGCCACTATTTTTTCTATTTCTTTCTTTTCTCATGGTGAGAAAGAGAAGGTGCGATTCAAATAAATAAAATATCTTTTTAGAAAGTTTCTTAGTTTAGGATTTCATCCAAATGTAGTGCTTAGGGAATCACAAGTGCTGCTTCCTAAAACTTAGTAGATTTTTATTATTAAAGTTTGAAGTAAGGAAGATAATAATTTAGAAAAAAAAGGGTCATTAGTAGTTGCTAGGTAAATCCCGTCTTTGGACAACTGGAAATCAAACTTCCAACTATGTAAGAATTATATTTGTCATGCATTAATGGAGCTTAGGTTATCTGAGTTGCTAATAGAATTTTGAGATAAAAAGAAAATTGCAAGGATAGCACATTCTTATTTTTGAACAACTAAATTGAGAGCTTGAATAAAATTGTATTTAGTAGGATTTTTATTATATTTGATATTATTAAATCTATTTATTCGTGCACCAAGCTAGTAAAAAAGTCAAGATGGAATGGCAGCTCTATTTTTTCTAAGGATTTGCAAAGTCTTTGCTACCATTGTGGTTACTTAGGCTATTTACAAGATTGTTGTCTCCATTTGAAAGAGAAAAAAAGGGGAAGAGGCCAAGGGCAACAAAGAAGGTGTAGAGAAGTCTAGAAAGCCTTTATATGATCCTTGGATTAGGGCAACCAATTAAAGTTTTTGTTTCATTGGGAGCAATGAGTCAGTTCAATAAAAGAATAAGAGTGCCAATAATAGTGCAGGACAAAGTAAATAGATTAGAGGTGAACAAAAAAAATACCCAACTTAAACATATATACACTAGAATATGGTGATTGGTCCTAATAGCCAAAGTTTCAAGGAGTTCCAAAGGAATTTCAATAATAGATTCTAAATTTCAGATATTAGCTAGATAAAAAGGGGGTGATTATGATTGTATGTCTAAATTTCAAATATTTACTATTTGATAACTATATTTTAAAATACTATGAAACTGTTTAGTAACCAAACTAAATATAAAGCTCAAGAACTCTTTTTAAGTTCCAGAAAGCACTTTTAGCCTCTCCAAAAGCAATCCCAAACTAAGATCTTAGCAGCCTGTTTCTAACTCAACCAATCAAACACCACTCACAAGATTTGGAATTTTACCCTTTAAACATCCTGAGACAACCTTGCTTTTCTTGTACAAACAAGTAATTCTTTTCAGACTAGATTATCCATTGCAACTTTCTTCATATTAATTATTAATTGAGTATGCATCATGGTGAACTCATATAAGATGTAGTGGGTTGATATCCACAGGACCTAAAACTAGATGCAAGTGTAAATGGTGGCTTAAAATTCTAGGCAGCAGCTTTTCAATTACACATGAATATTTGTACTAGTAAATATTAGAACACATGTAGAAAATCACAGTAAACATACTTAAATTTTAAGAAATTGATAAATGATGCTTTACCCAAATAAAAGTGAGGTTGATCTTGATAAAATATGTTATAAGGATGAAAGCAACAGGCATATAATGTAAAATTTCATATTTCCATAATGTAAAGAGAAATGAGCTACCATTCTCTTGTTCCAGTTGAAAAATAGGCCCGAAATGAAAAGACAGCACTAAAATAATAATAAGAAAATGTTGATAAGCAGCCAAGGTTGTTTCCACATCGTGAGTTCTCTATCTCCATTCAATCTGAAAGAAAGCAGAGCCTGATAATTCTCCTATCGTCTTCAGAAACTAAAAGCAGAGCTTCAACATCTTCAGTGATTGAGAATATTTGATTAGTAACTTTTCCCCAAAACAACAAGCTTAAGTACAGAACTGCAACCCACGGAGTTTGAGTAAATTACAAAGATTGCACATCAAGAGCTAATGCATAAAGCAATATATCAAATCACTAGTTACTCTACAAGCATGGCCTCCGAGCCACCACCACTACCATCTTCAACACTAATCTTCTGCTCTTCCATGACGGCTCTGAGCTCATCTGCCAAGCTCTTTTGTTCATCCTCAATTGTATTCTGCAATTCATCAACCTGCAGAAAAAATAATTAAGCATTAGTCCTCATAATTCAAGGAACATCACCATGACTTCTCATAATCAAAAGAGCTGGTTTTCTAGCTTTTAATAATTTCACATCATGGTCACAAGAGTTTGGTGTTTTGACATAATTTGGCTTGAGAAGAAATAGAACTTGCAAGAAGTTCTGAATGAATTCAGATATATGGTGGAAACAGGCATACAAGAAGTAATAGCTACTGACAAGAGCAGCACTCTTGGCAAAAAATAAAAAATAAAAATAATGAAAAAAACAAAAAACTATGAGAGCATCATCACCACCAATATATAGTCCAAGGCTGCCTTTGTGAATCGGTTGTGAGCAATTTGTCGACAAGTAGATTTTGCGGACCACATAATGCTTGCATGAATTATTCAGTAGCACAAGAATGGTTTGGAGAACCATTCAACCAAATGAAAAATGTGCGGAAATTTGAGAAAGTATATTGCCACATTCAACTTATATCATCCCCTCCATTAGGACTGAGCAGAAAAAATAATCAAAACAATTTTAGAACAAAAACATTAAATACTAACTCACCACGTGCAGCAAAAGAGAGAATTGTTTCTTCCGAAGATCCAATGTCCTCACACATGCAGCATTCTCTGCCTCCAAAGTAGCAATTTCTTTCTCTAGATCTGAGATAATTTTCTGAGTTTCTGACCTTGGGGGCTGCAAAGCAATCAGCTTCCTAATGGCCTCACACTCCTCCTTGTGCTGCCTCTCAATCTTGCTCTCCTCAAGTTGTTTTTTTAAGTCTTCGATATCAGCCTGTGCTTGTGAGATTTGTCGTTGGATTTCTTCTTGCAGCTCATTGAAGTTCTCTTTCTCTCGTATGTTCGCATCGACCACTGCTTTGCTTTTAAGAAGTGGGAGCTCAAAAGTGGCTATTTCTTGTAGGAAAGCCTTGTACAATCTCTCACAGTCACTTAGATTATCTGCTTCCTTCTCAATCTCAAGTGCAAAGGAGACAAACTTCTTTTGAAGCTTCTTTAATGGTGGTTCGCCCCGCGTAGTTGTGGTGCGAGTCAGAAGCCGGTGTTTAATTATCACATCATCTTCAAGAGGACCAAAAGCATAATGTGCAGCCATCTCTTCACCTCTCCCAGCAATTTTTCTTCCTTTGGCTAGCATCTGGTTGCTTAATAGTTAATTACTTCAGTATTCAGCACATATTGGGCGAATGGATAAAGGGAAAAGTCTAGATTAGTCAAAATTATAGGACCAATGAAAACTTTTGACAATTCCAGTAAAGGACAATTGTTAATGATGAAAACTTTACGTTGCTGTATATGATAATAAACATAATTCAAGAACATCTGGTGATAATGAAGAAATGCTGAGAACCAGAAGAGCCCACTTTTTCACCTTACTATACTGCAAATGACTGATAAAAACAATCTCTTAATAAATGTAAAATCAATACAAGTTTCACCAGTAACAGGTCGAACTATCACGATAAATATAAGATACATAAAAGGAAAAGAAGGCCATTTTTTCCGTTTCTTTTTTTTTTTTTTCATTTAACAAGAGAAAAAAACAAACACTCAGAAAAAATGCTGAAGGTGAATCATACACAAAAGAAGACATTCAAGCATGATAAGTTAGAGTCTTCCAGATCATATTCAAATGAGGAGTTATCCAAGTAAAATTTGTTTATGAATGTTTGGTGGTTGCTATATGTAGAATAGTTTCTAAACATTTTTTTTGATTAAATAGTTTTTTAAAGTTAGAAAAGGCCGGATGGCTATGGTAAATAGCTTCTTGAAAAATTTGTCCTATCTTCCCTAGCTTATAATTTTAACAGCATAAATGTCCTAATTGAAACAGCATAGGAGATGCAAGCAAGGTGAACATGAGCGAGCTAGGCCTAACTCATGCTCAGCTCATTTAATAACCAAGTCGAGCTTAAGCCAACTTATTTAATTTCGAGCTAAACTCAAGCTGTTCACAAATAGCTTGTTTAAGAAAACTGGTAAGGGGATCAAGGTATTTCATGACTTTTCTTTGTATAGTTTAAGCTAATAATCCCAAATATATTTTAATATCATAATTGCAATACATTCTATTATATATAACCACTGTTAGTTTATAGTAAATAATGCAAAAAATAATAGGCGAATAATAATTAAAATAGTCTATATATATATATATATATATATATAGTTTAATATTTGCATTCTTTAGAGCCAAATCAAGCGATATTCGAACAAGCTAAGCCTATCTCTATCTCAGCTCATTTATTAACCAGGTAAGCTGAAATTGAGCCAAACTCAAGCTGGCTGGTGAACAGCTTGTTTGTTTGACACCCCTGAGAGGAAAAGACAAGACCCTAAAGCTGGAAGTTTCATATCCACACCAGAACAAAGATGGATACTAGAAAAGGAAACTTGCACAACAGTCAAAAGACAACAGGTAAGTTAGGAAAGGCAACCATCTAGCATAATGTTAATTTGAAACACCTATACCCAATGCTACCTTTGGTGTTTCTACCATCATTGAAGCCTCAAAGTTAGATCAGTCATCACTTCTACTGTTTACACCTTGTGCCCACACGAAGGGCCACCTTTAAAGACAGGTAATAAAACAAATAGCAGTAAAATCCACTAGATGACAAGATCTCTGCATACAAGAGACCAAATTGGACAATTTAAATAGCAGAATGGTGACCTCTACTTGTGGGGTAATTTTTGATTGTAGGCATTCTTCAAATGCTATTGATTCAGCTGGTGGTTTACTCACATGTTGGAAGTCACATATTCTAGATGGCACTATTTGTGTTTCAGCTGTTTACACCTTGACAGTTAGACTGAACAACAAAAGTGATGGTTTCAGTTGGATGCTGACTATACATTCTAGGAGGGAATAATTTTAGACAAAATTAGCAGCAATGAGATCAAATTTGTCAGAAGCATAGGTATTGGCTGGTGATTTCAGCATCATGAGATTTGAAATCAGAGACTTGGTAATCCCAGCAAATGTGATTAGATTCAGTGATTCCATCAATACAGAAAGTTCACTAGATCTCCAGTAAATGGATGAATTTCATGGGGTCAAATAAATAAAGAAACTCCTAGTCTTGTAGCATTATTTTCTGGTTACTCGAGTGGAAGCAAAGATACCCTAGGTCTGATGTTACTTCAGTAGCCTGCTCTCCTCCTGGTTTGAATACACTCCTGGTTCTCCTTTAATTCAATTTTTGGTGGCCACAATCTATTTGGATCTGACAATCTCTGGTTCGAATACAATGAATTCAAGGAGCTAATACAGTACTAGTCAAGGTTTTAAATACTGACACCAATATTTTTAATCCTGTGGGATGGGGCTGTCCTGATTTTTCATGGAACGGGACGCACCACTGTCCCACCCTATCCCAACACTTGGAACAAGGGATGTCCCAAGATGTCTAGATTGGGACGCTGGGATGTTAGCGAGATGGCTCTGTCTTAACACATAGGATGGTACTCCATCCTGATGTCACATAAGTTGTCCCACTGAGACCTGAATCCTTGATTGACACTAACTCCATACCATTTATCATTCTAAAGGTAATATAGTGCCAGCATCAATGATACACACCAAAACTAACAGCATCAAATAAATGAAAAACCAGCAGTACCAACTGGTATGATCAATATGGTACCATTGGTACACATTGATACGGACTCATATAGTTGATATGCTGGTACAGATGGTTTTGGCTTCCCCAGCAACCGCACCAATGCCACTTTCATGTTGGAAGAGTATAGTACTAATGATACCCTCCCATTGTAGGGATTTTTGAATCCACGATACTAGCAGACTACTGCACCTTCTAATTCAGATGCAGCAGTTAACTTGGTGGATAGTTTCTTTCAAGGTTTCCTGTACCGGTATCGGTGGCCGGATCGGCCGGCCGGCGGTACGATACGGTACGCCTCTGTTCCGTTCCGAACCGAGGCGAACCGACGAAGGAAACCGGGAAAGAAAAAGAGAGAGAAATAGAGAGAGAGAGAGAGGGAAGGAGAAAGAAAGAGAGGGAGGGGAATCCGCCGGAGGGCCTCCGGCGGACAGCCGTGGCCGTCGGGCGGCGGAACGGCCTCCCGCGGCTCCGCGCGGGGAACAGGGGCGATCCGCCCCTGTTTCTCGATTTTTTTTAAAAAACTTTTTCAAAATGAAGTCGGCAAGTGGTTTGCCGACTTAATTAAGTGAAGTCGGCAAACCACTTGCCGACTTCGTTTTGAAAAAGCTTTTTAAAAAAAAAAATCCGAGAAACAGGGACGATCCGCTCCTGTTCCCCGCACGGAGCCGCGGGAGGCCGTTCCGCCGCCCGACGGCAACGGCTGCCCGCCGGAGGGCCTCCGGCGGCCCCTCCGGCGAATCCTCTTCCTTCCTTTTCTTCCTTCCTCCCTCTCTCTCTATTTCTCTCTCTTCCTTTCTTTTTCTTTCCGGCAACGGCGTGTACCGTTTTGCATGTCGGAACCGTCTCGGTTCCCCGTCGGGATGGTTCGGCACGCCCCATACCGGACGGTTCAGCCCGGTATGGCAAACCCTGGTTTCTTTTCCTTTGCAGAAGCTTAAACATTGGAGTAAAAGTAGAGAGAGGCGACACTCTATTGACTAAGAGGTCTTATTGAAAAAAATTGGAAGGCTTGATATAGAAGAGTCGTCGAGGAATCTCACAGCTTTTGAAAGATAAGACAAATATTGATTGATAGTGGAACTGAAGGAGATTCTTGTTAAAGAAGCGTTATTCACAGAAGCAAAAAGCTTAAATCAATGGGTCAAAGTCTGGGAACAAGAATACTAATTTTTTCCACACTTGTGCTAGGAACATATAGAGAAAAAGATACAATACATTCTACTTAATCTCAACCTGGCACTCTAACTGAGACTAGTGAATAGTGATACAAAGAGGGCTTTTTATGACTATTGTGCTGAACTTATTTGGTCAGAACATCTAAATTGGATGTCTGCAAGTTGAGGGGCTTTATTTGGGGGTTGATACCTGATTCATCTTGAGGAGAACTTTTCTTAGGAAAAAGTTAAAAAAGAGGTTATGTTCAGCCCAGCTTCAGAAAATCACCAGGACCCGATGCCTTCCAAATGTGCTTGCTTTAATATTAGGATCTTTTAACAGATGATGTGATGAACTTTTTTGAAGATAAGAATTTCAGCTTTAATGAGAGCACTAGGCTGAATTATGCTTTCATCATCTTAGACCTCAAAAGAATGTTTGCTCCACTGTCAGAGATTTTCGACCTATCAGTATTCTGTACAGCTGTTAAAAATACTCCCTAATGTGCTTTCCAACATATTATCTAGGATTATTGATACCTTAATAGGATGCGATTAATCAGCCTTCGATAGAGGAAGAAACAATATAGAATGTATTTCTTGTGTTTCTGAAGTTGTATTCTTTTGCAAAAAGAAGAAGATCAATGGGATCCCTTGTCAAATTTATTTCGAGAAAGCCTATGATAGAGTTAACTGGAATTTCTTGTTGGGTCCTCTAAAGGTTAGAGGTTTTGTGGACAACTTGTGCAACTGGATTAGAGCTTGTCTTTCAATTAGCAAACCAGCTAACTTTTGAATGGGAAAACTTGGCAAGTGGATCTTGAGTAAAAGAGGACTCAAGCAAGTTGCATCCTCTTTCATGGTACCCCTTTGTCCGTCTGGTTGGTGTGTTAGGAAGAATTTTTAACAAAGCTGGTGAGAAGGGATCAACTAAAAGTTTGGGGTCAGTAGGTATGAATGGGGGGATAATGAAAATCGCCTATGCAGATGATTGTTATAATATTTGGTGAAGCAGAGCATCACTAGCTAGCTGCCTTAAAATTTATTCTGTATGGTTGGTGACTCGTAACAAGTTCAAAGATCAATTTTGCAAAAAGTCAACTTATGTATTTGGGTTCTCAGAAATGAAGGCTGGAAGCATCTTGTGTCATTTGGAAGTTCTTACTTAGGTATCTGATATTGAACTTCATCTTTCTAAGTTGAGAATAAGGGTTCTTTTCTAATTGATAAGATTGACAAACGAGAAACTTTTGGAAAGGGAAACTTTTATCTGTTGAAGGTTGGATAAATTTACTTAATGCAGCACCATCCTCTAAATCCAACTACTGGATGCCAACTGTGAAACTACCTAAAAGAGTTGCTAACAAAATAGATTAGCTAATATGAGCTTTCCTGTGGAAAGGAAAAGAAAAGAACAACGGTGGAGCTTGCCTATTGAATTAGGAGCAGGTTAGTAAGGATAAATCTCTAGGTTGCCAAGCGGTCAAAAGCTTGCAAATATAGATGATGCTTTGCTGGTCAAATGGAAAAGAAGTTCTTCAGTGATACTAATAGGCCTTGGATTTCTCTTGTCAAGCAACATTACTACACTCACAGATCCCACTCTTCGGATTAAAATTATATAAAAAGCATAGCCTCCCCTTTCTAGAAAAGTGTGCTAAAGGTCCAAAATAATTTCAAAAAAGTTGGTGGAAGATTCATTTTGGGTGACATTCGGAGTATAATATTTTTCATGAAACACTTGGTTAGAAGAGTTGTTCTTAAATTGCTTATTTCCTCAAGTCTTTGATTTGACTGTTAGGAAAGCAATCAAGACGACAGATTACTGGCTTTCTCCTGAGAACCATTGAATTCAGAACTCAGATTGGAGAGTTTCTTGAATTGAGTATATAACTGCAAGCAGTCCAACAGAGTTCCAAAATATGGAGGTCCTCTTTCAGCTGTAGCCAAAATTATTTGGAAGTGTCTTGCCCTGAAGAAGGTCAAAATTTTAATCTGGCTACTAAATAAGAAAAAATTTCTTATGGATTTGAATTTCTCAAAAAGAAATTGGTCTTCTCCTCAGGTTTTTGTTCTTTGCAACTCTCTTCATGAAACCACAGAATATCTTTTCTAAGCAGCTTGTCACCAAATCCATCTGCGTTCACTTCCTAAGGAAATTGGCATTCATTTTCTTCTTGATGATACAATCTGATAGGAAAGAAACTAAAGAATCTTTACTGGCACATCTCGATCCTAAAGGAAGTACTGGAGACTATGTTGAGTCTACTGAAGGATTGGACTACAATTGCATGTTGGGCCTCACAACTCAAGCTTAGTCTTCTCTTCAGTGCTATTGGGCTATAAGCTTTTTTCTATTGTGTTTGTCTCCTTTCTTCTTCTTTCTTGCATCTCTCTTCCTACCATCTTTCTCTTCCCTTCTCCTCTGTCTTTCCATTTCGTTATCTTTTAATATTTTCTCATATTAAAAAGAACGAAACCAATAAATTACCAACTCATATAGAACATAACAGGAGTTCATAAAGAAGCACTATTGCTGATAATTAATGTACTACGCTACGGCATCAAACAACGAGCACTTGAAGTACATTACAGATCACTTCAAAATCGTGCCTAAAAATCTCCAGTAGTTGTGAAGTAAATCACAAACATAATCCGAAAATCCATCAAATCCGATCAAAATCACTGAAAATCACCAATCATACTCATAAAACGATCCAACAAGAGTTTTTTTCTAAAAAAACAAAAAAAAATAATCAGATAACATCGAATCCAATCAATAGATATTAAGAAAGAAAGGAAAAAAAAATACTTACCCTTCTCTCTCGAGCTCAACGCGAGGAGGAAAGCAAGATGGAGACCCTCGGGACAAAGAGGTACCCGAAGTAGGGTAACGGACGGTGGAGAAGACTAGAGCACGGCCTCCGCTTCTCCGTGGCGATGGAAGACGGCGGCGAGCTGCGGTAGAGACGGTCGCGTGCTCGCGGAGACGAGAAAAGAAGATTAGAGACGAGGGATAGGGTCGTCAAAAGAGATCGACTCTGCAATCGAACTCAAAATATAGGGTTTGGGTTTGAGGAATAGGCCCTAAAAGTTACTGTATTGGGTTTGGATCTAAAAATCGGACACAGCTGACACATGCATAAATATAATAATTTTTTTAGTTGTACCAAAAACCATTCCCATCCAATTTGACCATTGGGAACCAAATCCTGTTAGTTAGAGGGAAACTAACTCAACAAATTTTTATTTTTTTTTATATTCACTATACATTTTGGATGCATCAAATAATCGTATAATAGTGCAGCAAAATAATTTATTAAATATCCAATTCCTACCAAAAGAAATATATCCAATTATTACCTGAAACCCAACCCAGTATCAAATTCTTTTTGATCTAATATTAGGTATGGACATAGATTTTTACTATTTTTTATATTACCTTTTTTGCATGATTCATTGTTCGTTTTGGAAACATCAAATAAATTAAGGAAAATGGTTTGATGGTGCAGCAAAATTAGTTATTGAATATCCGGTTACCACTCAAACCCCAATCCAACATCCAAATTCTTTTGGGTCTTATTATGTGTGAATGAAGATTTTTAATTAGATTTTGATTTGAGTATAGATATAGTCAAATCAAGCCGATCAACTAATTCCTTTACTTTGAGATATGAGGTAGTTATTCCGAAAGAATATTATCAAAAGCTTTTCTCATCATAAAGAGAATATTATCATAAGCTATTCTCATCATGAAGCTACAGGATATTGGGTGTGGGGTTTCATGCCTCTTGATTTAAATCCAAACCTCCTAATTCCTCTAATGAAAATCTCAATTCTCATTATTCTTCCAAAACTGTTCATTAATGACATAATCTCAAAATATAACTAATTAGTTTAATAAAAAAAAGTGATATAAAAATAAAACTATAATCATATATTGAGTAATTAATTTTTTAAATTTTGAAAATAATATAAATATATTTGGTGTGGTTAACTAATTTTATCCTAACTCCATGTAGGGGTTAGAAATTACAGGCTTTTGATTCTCATAATATCCATACTTAAATTTCACCGTTAAGAATTTCCTTACTTTTAAACTTGACACATCCTTTTCTTTTTTTTCGTGGCAACATTGAAGGAAAAAAAAAAGAAGAAAATAGAGACAATAAAAAAACATCTTAGGGTCTAAGGTAAGCAATCCCGCAAGTATCAACTTTCAACAACAAAGCAAAATCTGAATAAATGCTAGAGGCATTGTTAAGGTGAAACACACTGTTCCATTTTTAAACTCTATCATTAGCAGAATTCTTTGCCAATGTTCTTGATCTAATCTTTCTTTCCATGTCTTCCAAATTCTAATTCTAAAAACTTTTAAGCTTTATCTATTTAGGGATCATATCCCTTGAGCACTAGGTATTTTTTAAATATTAATAATAATTAAATTTTAATCATTTTTAAAATTTATAATTTAGTTAAACATCTTATATCTAAAATATTTCGTGACCATGTGCATTTGCACATGAATCATAACAATTCTTCTAAACACAATAAAAAAAAACCCACTAATTTTTGATAGTAGTAGTGATGATGGCAATAGATTGTGATGGTAGGGTAACAATGATGGAGGAAGCAAATTATAGTAATAGTGATGGCATAGGTGACAACAATTGAAATTTGAAATAGAATTGAAAGGAAACTTGTCCACTTTCAAAACACTTAAAAGTTCCTTATTTTAAACAAAAGGAGTTCTAGTTTGCATTTTCAAAAATAATAAAAAAAATTTAAGAATAGAAAATAAAAATATCAGTACTAATATTTTTTTTTTTTAATTTTGGCTCTCATCGATGCTAAAATAGATCTTTTTTTGATTAAAAAAAAAAAGAAAAGAAAAAGCAAAAGTGTTGGCAAGCACATTTTAGACCATCTGGTGTAGGTCAAGATTGGATTGGATTTATAGACATATAAAACCCGTACTCCAGCATAATATATAATATGATCAGGTTAGGTTTAGGACAAAAAGACTTTCTAAAACCAATCCAGATTCAATAAGTTATATGGGTCTATCGCGCCCATATGCACCAAATAGGCAAATGGGTGAGTTCAAATTAAATATGAGCATGAGACATATTGACACCCCTAGCCATCATTTGTGCCTGCCTTCTTATTCTCAACCAAAAGCAATCCTTGGGCGTTCAAGCGTTGCGCTTGATTTGTGAAGTGAGCTGAAATAAATCTTTACTGGTTTTCTTCACCGGCACGGATCCTCCTCCTACTATCTCCTGCAATTTTTGAAATTATCTAAACATAACCTTCTTGACTATCCTCAAAGCTGTGGCTTGGGATGATCTAGTTTCATTGTAGTAGCTTCTGCCCTAAGGATTTTGTAGAGGCGCATCTTGAGAGGAAGAATTTTAGCTCTAACTAGCACACATTGGTTGTCCAGGAGATAGAGAGGTGAGATTGAGAAAGACTTGGATCATCATTGGGTTCGTAGCAGGAACAATGTGGAGCCCACCTTACGATCAGGAAGCCTGTCTAAAACGAGATATGCATTTGGTTAGATAATGGACCAACCCTGAACCTCTGTCTGAAGGAGGCTTTTAGGAGCCTCAGTCGTAACTGATTTTTGGTGATTTTCACATAATGCAAGGCTGTCGAATATTTCATCACAAATGTGGGTTCGATGAAAGAATCTGAAGTAATTTTGGAGCACGAAATTGGTTATTGCACAACCATTGATGTTTTCATGGAGCTACTAAAGAAACAGCCGTTTGTTTCCTGTTATCGACTCAACAAACACATCGAGGAGCATGTGGCAAACAGTGACAAAATGTTTAGAACTTGGTCACTCAGAATAGCTACACTAATCACAAATGAACTGCAAACGCACCTTTTTGATAGGAAAAGATGCACACCTTAAGATGGGGAAAAACGTTCTTTTTTCGGGTAAGAAATACATGATTTTTCAAGATGAGAATTTCTCGAACACGAAAGGTTCCCTAGGAACCCTAATGCATTGCCAACTCCATATTCAACGCACCCTCACATATTGCACTCGCAAGCTGCACGATACGTGCAGAAATCTTTTAATGCATGAAACAATATGACCCCCTCCCCCCCTCCTCCTTCTCCAAAAGAAAAAAACAAAGCATGAAACAAGCATCTTTAGTTTTATTCCAAGATTAGCTTAATGAAGTATAAGTACTTTAGGTTTCAGCCGGAAAAAAAAAAAGAAAAGGTAGGTACTTAGAGACCAAGTTTTATTTTTCCATTTGCAGCTGGCTGTTTACCGAGACCATAACTAGCATTAAATCATAGTATACATTTAATAGACCAATGCAGTATCCTCATTGGCAAATGTATAGTTAGGTTACATATTGTCCATGATCAATTATGTCATATATTACACTGACACTAAAAACATCTAGAAAGTAATTTACGCCTGTCTACAACTAAAAATATGCAACTATTTCACCTTATGGTGTTGCATGGAGTCGCTCATTACAAATGCAGATAAATAAAGACGACGAACGATGTCATGTTCTTTCAGGTGACAGCTCCAAAACCTGCTGAGAGACCAAATAAGTGAACATTACATCATGGAAATTTCATCCTCAACTAAAAAAGAACAATCATGAAAATTTAATGAATTAAGCTGTGCATGCACTCTAGTTGCAGGAGATGAAAAACGTTTTTGAATTTCATGCAAAATAAGGGGAGGAGGGAGGAGAACAGAAACATAAAACTTGGATGAATATTACAGAAATCCTTGCACAATTACATACGGATCGCAACTGGTTTAGTATAAAGACACTGGAATATTTTAAGATAGCCAGACAAGGGTAGTATTCTCATCCATAAGGTCATCTAAATTTCCTATGCTTGCGTTTTTACCAGAGTAGGCAGCAGCAGTCCAAGCCAATCAAGTCCCTAAATTAACTTCACAAGTATGTATGAATACGCTTCTCGTGTGACTGTCGGCTAACAAAAATTGGCATATCTGAACTTTACTCACTTTAGAAAGAATATTCCTTCAGATCCGCTTCCACATGACCCACTTCCATGTCAGCTAAGCATTCCTCAGCGGTTAGCGGAGGAAGCTGCCTAGTCTTTCTCCTCAGGTTATGCTTGTGCCATTCCGATTTGAAGTGCTCCCTATACTGTTGAGCATCTCCCACCACTGCATCGCATGTGCTACATCTGTTCTGTTTGGCCTGCTCTTGATCACTTCTAGTTTCGGTAGAAATCTTCTGCTTCTGTAATCTCTCACTTATTTGGACCATGGAATCTGATTCCTTTGTGGACTTTGAGCGAAGGTCTTCAGCATCATCATACTCATCTACATGCGCATCCCCCTCCAAATGCACTGATACAGCCAGTAGTTCCAACCTTCCTTGCAAATTTCTCATGAGAACATCACAATCACGGAAAAGACCAGGTTGTATTTCACAGACCTGAACCATAAACATGTAAAATTAGAAATTAAACGCTAATGCATATTATATCTATATCCACACACACACACACACACACACACACATATATATATATATAGTGTGTGTGTGTGTGTGTGTGTATTCATATATTGATGTATGTATGTACATGATAAATCTTTGGAAAAGGTTTAATGATTCAAACTCAATGAGTGTTAATCTTGATCATAAAAAAATTATAACGATAACATCTTGTCCCATAGGCCTAGCTTCATGAATAATTATTTATCAAGCATTCATGTGAGGGATAGCCTCTGGCACTATTGAAAGAGTTTCGAAATCCTTTTTCACCAATTCACCTCCCTTTTTTTTCCAACCTTTCAACATGAATTCAAGCATTTCTTCTTACCAAGATGCATAAAGAATATGTTTTGATCATTCATAGAATGATGTTTCGGAAAAACAAAAATTCAATATCAATGCTAATTCCTTGCATGAAGCTGTGGACCTGGTGTGAGACCTGGTCCATACTCCCTCAAATCGTGACCACCTCTCTTGTCAGTTGTGCATCCAAATTCCATTATTTGGAATACATTTTTGATCCAAACTCAAATAAGAACCAAATTTTCATCAACCTATATATTTTCAACCCTATGCAAAATCCTAATAGGTTCCCCACTGTGGACTGTCTCTCATCAGCTTGGCATCAATTATGATGTAAAAAAACTTAAGGGAAGACTCTATATGCACTCTTAAGATACAACGGTGAAGCAAATATAGAAATTGTTCAAAGCTGAATCTAGTGAAATCAAAGACAGAAAACTCGACATGATTCCTACCTCTACTAAGCTAATACAGAAAAGCCTAAAATATGATATAATCCAATGCAAAAAAAGGGTAACTACAGTGCACTCAGTGAGCGGGGGTGACACTAGGTGTAACTATCTCAGCAATAAAACTAACAATCGACAGCAAAAAACCCTTTGATGGATCAGAATATAGAAGATTATCCTAGCAATAGAGTTCAATTCTTGAGCGTTCCTCCAAGTGATAGCAGGTGGTTTCACACCAATCAGCAAAATGGAAAGAATTTTCCCAATCAATGTAGTAGAGAGCATTTACAAGCCATTTTATGAAAATGTGGAGATGAGGGAAAATAAAAAAACATGACTGCTGCGCTAGAACAAGACAGCAACCTTAGAATGGTGGTATTTCAGATATAGGGATTGGTTTTAAGACTGGATTTTTTTAGCAGCTGATCAGATTGATTCACTTTTGAAGCATCTGGCACAGTCAGCTACTAAAAAGGTGCCTAAGTGCTATCATGTTTCAGGCGAATCAATTAGTAACAAGTTTTTCAGGGTCATTTTGTGGTGAAGTGGCAGCAGCGGCAGCTAATAGAGAAGCAGCATGGAGAAGAGAAGAAATAAAGCAGAGGAGATAGAGGATAGAAATTAAAGGAGTGCTGACTTGCAGCTCCAGAAAGGCCTCATAGCTGTCTTCATGTTGCATGAAGGAAAATAAACTCAGAAAGTAAGAAAGCTGAATCGTTATTCCATTGTACCATAAAGAAAAACAGAGAAGACTCTCCATGGATTTCAGTTTAGTATCATCACAAATTTTTTTTTTTTTTGGATGAAAGTATCATCACAGGTTGCCCAACATGTCTGCTTGTCGAGGACAGTCATCATATCAAAGTGAGAGGAATCTTTTGACACCTACCCAATGTCACTGATTGATCATTGTGAGCAATAAACATGATGCAACATGAACTCCCTGCAAGCTTTTATTTCATCACTCAGTGCAGTTCTGAGTGACTAGAATCACAGGAAGTTCAAGCTAGAAGATTTGCAAAGGCTACATCACAGCCACAGCATCTTAGCACCATCAGCCCAAAGAATTCCCAAGCACATAAACAAGCCATCATTTGAAGAAAAGAAGAAGAAGAAGAAAAAGGGCAGCCAGTAATTTCCCCTTGCAAAAAATAAAATAGAGGGCAACAAAAAGAACATTATGACTCTCATCTTGCTGAAATTGCAATCAAGACAACCACAGAACAGCCTCAAAAAGATTTAAGAAATCATGGTTAAAAATCATGCAGCCATGGATGACATATTCCCAGTCCCATTGGAGCTTAATGATAATAACACTTCAGAGAAGAGATGCGGTCCTTGCGGAAGCTACAAAGATAATTAGGTGGCTTATATTGAATCTGAAAGATTTGGAGAATCAATTATAAATACAGCCACCAAGAAGGTTTATGTTCTGATGCATGCAAAGTCTTCCAACATGTAATTTGCTTCAGTTGATTTGTCGCTTGTGATTTGTTCCAGCAGTGAGACATAGACTCCTTTAACTTTGTCTTCACCGAAGATTGGAAGATGCCCGATATCCAAGCATTAAAAATTTTCTCAGACATCTGATGGCAGGCATCAATCACTGGTTATCATTCAAGGGATTAAACATAGTCATTTTATGTCCACTAACCATGCCATCTATTTTAATTGGGGTTTTCATTTTCTTTCTACTTCAATTAAAATTTCATTTCACATGAAGATTTAATTCTACTGATTTTTGGGCCTTCCATCATCTCAGTAATTCTGAATGAGCACTTATGTTGTACTCCAACAATCAAGACTATCTCATTTACTAATAAAAACACCATTCTTTTGCTCTTAGAGTATCAAAAATGACTAAATCAACAAAATAAAGAAAGACATGGACTTAGTGCTGAACCTTTGTGCATATTGTACAGCCCATCATGATTGCAAATTCACTTATTGCAACACTAATTTAACACTTATCACCGCCCAAGCTTGAATCCTCAACAGATTCAATGTCCAATTTAAGTCCACCTCCTTTTTTCCTTGAAGTGCACCAAATTGGATCTTCCTGTACTTCATTTTCTCCTCTCTTAGTCAACAAAGACTGTATGTCATTTTGCTCCAAAATTTTCCATCATTTGCACAAGCAAGAAATGGCTTCATTCTCTTCCTCATCAGTCCAAATTCATTCTATTGAATTGTTATTGTATTATTGTCATTTTCTCAATATTTGTTGCATCAATCTTCCCTAATCATTTACCAAAGTCCTGATTTCAAGATTTCTGTTGCATATGTTAGCAAAACCAAGCTAGATATGATAGTTATTTAATACTTATTTGGTAATTGCTAGGATCCTATGACCCTTATTGTCATATCATCTTCAATGCTATCTCCACATCAAGTTTTGGCTGAAAGAAGTAATACCTGGCAACTCCTTGATCAAAATCGGACATCCAGCATTGTTTCACAACTAACTGGATTTGTCTTTATAAATCCTTATTCACCAAGCATTCCAGTTTAGGACCACCTCTCATGTTCTCCCATGCCTCTCCATGTCTTTCCTCACAAACCATCCATGTTACCTTAGATCCTCACTCCATTTTCCTACAACCTTCAACAAAAATTAAAGTACCTCCACTTTTCGGAAGCCCCTATCTTTGTTGTACATGCCGATAAAATCCCTGACCATGATTCATCTAAACAAATCCATCTAATGGAGTTTTCATTCAACAATCTCCAAAAATAATCTCTCCTTGCTTATTCTCCAGACTTCACCAAAGATGTATCATCATCACCTATCCTATATATAGTTTGATTAATATCCCAGTTTTCCTCTCGCTCATCTCAGAGAGAGTATCCAAATTTCTACCTGGCTTTTTTCTGAAACCAACCTACCATATATATTATCATAAGCTGAACAGTTTGCTATCCTTCTTGGCTTTTTGATATGTTTCAAAGACATTGATGTTATTGTTTCTTTGTTATTCCTTGAGCCCTCTTTACCTTGATCACCTCTTGGATCGCACTATATCACCACCAAGTTTCCTTAGAACATGTGAATAAACTCACCGAGAACTCCAACAATTCATCTCAAACCATATGCAATGTTATTTCACATCCTATTTGGTTCAGATCTTAAACTCCAATCACTGAAAGATGTTAATTTCTCCCCTATAATTTTTACCATTTTATTTGTGGGCAATTCATCATTTAATCTTTTTCTTCTTGCTCCAACGGGATCATTATCAACCTATGCCATCTGTATCATCTTACAGAGCTTGCACATTGATCTTGTTTTTTTTTCTTTGGAAGACAATAAGCTATTTGTGGCACTTTGATATATTTGAGGTAGTTGAATGTTTTCGTGCTACTGCTCTATCAAATTTAAGTACTGGAACCCCATTGCATTTTCTACCACCAAACCAATTTCCACAATGTACTCCTCGTCTGATCATTTAAACATCCCTTCAAAATTCATGAGATCAGTCCATCCATCTACTTTCAGAATTGTTCCTTCAATCTTTCCTCTAATCCTACTAGAAATGGATAAGCTTTATTAACAATTTTCTTACTGAAAATCAAATTATAGAGCTTCTTGATCATGTAATTCTTGTAGTCTAGAGCAAACAAAGGGCACCATATAAAAACACCTCTATGGCCTTCATGAAATAGCTCAGATGATAACTGAAATGAAGAACTCAAAAGTAGGATGCTCAATGGCCTTCTTAATTCCTTCATTGTACTTTATATGCTTATAACCATGAATCTACAATCTATTACACAGACATAAATATCAATTTTCATCTAATAAGGTCTGATTATTTATTTATATAAAAAGATCATTACATCATATTTTAGACGACATAAGGCATTGCACAAAATATGAGACAAGATAACAATGATATAATGATCTTAAAAATGAAAGCCTTCCTAAATACATAAATTACTGGAAAATATCAGTTTTACAAGTGCAAAACAACTGGTTCTAACATCTGAAACTACCACCAATAATTCTGCTACAAAAATATGTTGTTAATAACTATAATATCAATTTCATATTATTTTCAGCAACTATTGTAAAAAAATCCAAGACATGGAAAGATTGGAAAAGCATGGAGCAAAATGGTACATGTGCCTCAAAAGAGTTTTAAGGTACAAATAATTAGCAAAATTATCAGTTATGAAACTGTCATTTCAACAAGAGCTCCTAAGACTTACAACAGATTGCTGATTTCCAGATTCGTCCTTTGAAACAATGCGTGCATTCCATCCATCAAGCTTATCCATGAGAACAGAAAAATTCTTCTCTGGTACAATAAGCCGAAGTCTCATTGGGGATCGCTTTATAGGGAAGTGTTTTTGAAGCTCACGTATAACTTCCAGAGCCTGCAAAAAAGAGAAAAACCCATGTTTAGTTAGATAACCATACACCTCCTATGTAGCCCTATGTTTCATCCAAAAACCCATTTCCAGGGATATGAAGTATGGTTGAGATCACGTAATTGTATGCATAGTTTTATCCTCAGAATTTTTGATTGTTTTCGATTGTTGGTATTTATCATTTTTTTTGTTGTAACAACACTGAACATGGCTTCAATGAATTCATTGTATTTTCATCACGAAAATAATAATTTTTATTAACTAGAAATCTGACATCTGTTAAAAAGTAAGCCATGGCTCTGCCCCTCAGTATATAGAAAGCCTACCCAAATAGTTGGGAGGTGGTTGTGGCAAGCTTGCAAGGCATATTCTTCTTCTTATCTCTCCTTTTCCCCACAATTCGCCAAGACAGCTCTAATTACTAACAAGATCTAAATCAGATCTAATTCTTAATTTTGGTGAAAACTTCAATAAGCAATCCATTTCTCTCCTGGGTCCACATCAATAAGTTCACCACTTATTGTACAAGGAAGTCATATCCTTACATGCAGAAGTAATGTTGGATTTTTTTAAGTTGATTTTATTTTCTCAAGAAGGCTTGATAACAAAAGGACCAGCATTTTCCAATAAGGAATCACTACACAACTGGAATAGTGAGAATTGATAAAGATCCAGGACAAACAATCCTACTCCTAGTAGTTGCATAAGACATAATTAAATAGTAGAAATGCATAGTGAACCCTAACCCTCAAAGGAAATTGTGTTTAAAAAAGAGGGGGAAAAACACTGCTAAAATGACTAAATTCAGCAGCATGATATATTTCAATTGCCTGATATGTATAACAAGCAAAATACCTGTTTCTTTGAGCTAGTATGAGGATCCACTGCAAAATGAATTTCATGCATAAGCCTCTCAATCATGCTGATCGTATAAGGGCGCTGAGTTTCTGGATTGATAGTCTTCTGCATAACTATTGTTGCAATATCCCGGAACTGACTTGATAGCTGAGACTCTCTCTCTTTCCCAGCAACTTGAAGCTCTCCTTTTTCCAGAATCTGATAGCCGTACAAAACAGGAAAGTAAAATTATTTCTAGTAAGTTGTAGAAAATATATATTCCATTCCTAGTAAATTTAGCCAAAGAACTTACAAATTGGACAGACTTATAAACAAGCTATAAAAAAAAATTAAGATATTACACATTTAGACTAAAAAACCCATCAAACGGTGATAAAATATTACTGAAAAAAAGAAAATCACAGCATTACTGCCCCACGAAGTTTCAGAGAGAAAAGGCAATCCAAGAATAGCTCGAATCAAAAGATATGTAATCACCAAATGTACCCAACATCTTTTGCAACTGTGTCAAGCAAATATCTCATATAATTCATATGTAAATTGCAGATTTGTGGTAAGAGGTGTCACATCAAACTGAGGACTGAAATGGCCATGACAGAATACCTTTAGCAAAAATCATCTGTTTATACATTCTAGTATCATAATATAACAAAAAAAGATTAGAAAAACATTATCAGATCACAAGAACATGATAATTGACAACCAACCTCCAAGCATATTTTTGACTGATCATCAGTGCCAAAAGCTGCAATCAAATCCTTCGATTTTGCAAGAATTCCTTTAGAAACATTTGCATAAACAGTATGTGACTGCAGGACTTCATCCAAATCTTTTTCACTGCATCAGATATTGAAGTGTTAATCAACAGTTCCACATCCAGCAATGGTTATAAAAAAATAAAAAAAAAAAGGTAAAAGAACATACTTAGACTTCCCTCAAAACAGATGTTATAGAGGAAGTAGTAGAACATGACAGGCGTTAAACACATACAAGTGCAAAAAGACATAAATATCAGACACATCCGTGATGGAAATATTGAAGATGAAGGGCATTCTGGGTCTAGACAGACTGGGTACTATAACTTTCTCCCTAATGTATTAAACACGTTTCAAAATTAACAACAAGAATTTGCATAGCGCAATTAATGCATAAGAGTGTCATGAGATCTCTGTTGGCTTATATTCTGATGGCTAGGATATAAGAACAATGAAGCTCAGACAATTATCAGTAGAAAACTTGCATAAAAGCACCACTAGCATTATATAAATTCATTCTAACAGATGTTATATCTCTGTCAGCATGTCAATGAATCGAGTATCAATATACTTCCACTCTACTAACCGAAATTATCCCTCCAACGTTAGAAATCAAGACAACGTGGAAGAACCATTGACAAGGTACCAAATATAACAGACCAAAAGATAATAAGCAACTAATTCCGTGACCAATGAGCAACAATTTAAACCGTTAGTGATACAAATAGGAAAGAATCCACAATCTCGATAAGAAGACCAAATCGTTAAAGGAGAAGAAGAAGATGGCTAGGTTTCAAAATCTGATTTTGAATTATTTGTCTTAATCAAAATCTGATTTTGACTTTGATAACTAGGTAGGTTTCAGCAATTCCCATACTTGATTATGAATAAATCTATGACATGCGAATTTTGAGTTCGATAAAATATCGAAAACTTCCTCTACGACCTGTAGGTTAGTTCTAGGGCCCAATCTATCCATGTGAAACTAGGGTTAAGACATCATAATAGAGGAGAAACGGAGCAATAAAGAAGAGCGCAGCAAAACACACGAAATAAACTAGGGTTTTGAGGAGGAAGCGAGAAAGGGAGAAGGCGGACGTACACTCCGGAACGCCAGGAAAGGACCTTGTTCTTGTAGCAGGCGATCTCGAAACGGATGCCGTGCTTCTTGAGACGGACGATAGCCACGTTCGTCAGCCGCTTCTGCCCGATCGGCTGGACCAAACTCTTCGACATCCTTCTCTATCCCTTTTACCTCTCTCTCCTTCGGCCTTCGGAGGGAGCGAGAAAGCGTTCGAGACGAGAAAGCTGTATCAGGAGGACGGCGGCGGCGGCGGCGGCGAAAGAAGGCAGAGGAAGGCCGTAAGCGTATTCCGTTGGTTGGCTGGAATCGCGTTCTCCTCAAGCCAAGTTCTTTCTGCTGGGGCGCTTCCGGCGGCTGCCTCTGGAAAGCTCTGTTTAGAAAACCAAAGGTCCTCCTAAATATAATTAACACAAACACACATTCCGAGTTTGGTTCGAACTCCCAACCTCAAACAGATCGTATTTTATACACTTGAGCACAATGTCCGTTTATAGATAAAAAGAAGATTTTTGTTGTGCAGCAATTGAGATCGTGGAAGAAAGATCAATCACTCTTTCGCACAGCTTTGGACGTCTTCTCGCTGCCCTAGGCCTACAGAACGTGGCCATGGGGTATGATTAAGGGTCAAATAGGTCTGATGGAATCAGATCACGAGGGCCTTCGATCCATCCCAATTTTTTGATCGAATTTTAATATCCGATCAAGATCTAAGTTGAAAATTGAATCGGATCGGATCATATTCATAATCAAAAAATCTGTTTCATTGATCATTTGATTGGATCGATCCATGTATAAGCCGATCCCAATCTAAAAATTTTGGATCCGCTCGAGCCTAAATTCTGGTTGGATCTTGTTCGTATGATAAACACATATCGAAATTATGACAAAAAAAAAAACATTACTTTATCTTGACTATTAATTTATAAGCAATTTCTCAAAATCTCACGGTCAAATTGAGTAAAACTGTATGAAAAATAACAATGTTATTAGAGCATTTGGAATTCTAATCTCACTTTTTTATTCTGTAGTTTACATATTGGATTCAATACTGAATTCGGATCGGATTGGGTCTGGTCAAGTTCGAATTTAGTAAGTCCTGATCTGATTCAGAATATTGAACGGATCTAATTTTGGAACCCGATCCGGCCCTGTGGGTCTTTTAAAATGGGTTGGATCGGATCTAAGTGGGTGGGCTAAGTCGGGTCACGAGTCGTCCCGACACATTTGTAGCTTTGGGTATGATTGAGAGACAAGATGATATCATGGTCTGATGGTCTGGAGGCATTTAGATAATGTTGATTAGACAAGTGGTCACATTATGTGGTGGGAATTATTATGAGGTTATACCTCGAAAAGTTGTCTAGATTGCTCTATGTATTTTTGATCTCTATAAAATAAAGATGATGCGAGACTAAGACAAGATTTTGACCTATCTTAACAGGTAAGTCTTATCGGCATGACCAAGGGTGATGTCTTACACGGTCTGTGGGAGTTGGTTAGCCCTGTAACACTAGTGTGGCTTAAGGAATATCAATTGAGATATGTGTTTTGGAGATAGGCTGAGGATCAAATATGACCGGTGGTGATGCTGAGAGAGGATAATGGGAGCAAGGATTTATTGGTTGAATATATTTGTTTGATGGCATACTTGGGTGCCAATGCTATGGTTGTGCAAGTGATGTGTGAGCAAGCTATTGACATAGAATGTTGCATGGTATGATCATAGATCTCGAAGGATGTGACACTCTATAGTGATGTACAGATAGGCTGTAAATATTATTAGGCAGTATAACCATGAACAGAAAGGCATGTCAGGATGTAAATTTGGGATCATGGCATAAGAGTAAGGATTGTTGATTTCGAACCGAATCTCATTCCGGCCAGCCGGCAATACGAGTCGGTATGCCTCCATACTATGTCGGAATCGATATAGAAATGAAAGATAAACCGGGGAGGAAAAGAGAGAGAGAAAGAGAGAAGGGAGGGGAGGGAGATAGAGGGAAGGAAAAGAAGACCGATGGTGACAATCGGAAGGCCGCCAGGCCTCCCAAGCTCCATGTTCCTCCGTAAGAGAAAATGTGGGAAGAGAGAGGGATAAGAGAAGGAAAGGGAGAGAAGAAGAGGGAGTGGAAGATGGTGGAAGACTGTCAGAGGATCACCGAGTGGCTGCCGAAGCCACTAAATGGCCCAAAATAGTATATCATATTTTTTAAAAAAAATAATAAAGCAAAGGTGAACCTTGGAGGACCAGGAAGCCTCGGAGGCCTTGACGGCCTCGAGGACCACCGTTGGCCACCGCTAGCATTCTAAATCAAATACTTGAAACTGCACCAGTTAGCCATAGGTACAGTTCGAGATAGTTCAACAAACTCTACATGAGAGCTTGTAGAGGAGCTTGGATGGTAGATCCTGGGAGGGCTCAGATATGCACGACTAGTCATCGGTTTGAGGGGCTATTGGGCATATCAACTTGGTGGTTCAGTTGAGCAACTTGATGATGGTTGCTTAGTTGCTAAGTACTGTTAAGAGGAGACTACACTATGGCATCAAGGTATGCATGAGCATTGTGATTAACCTAAGATGCTGTTTGATAGGGGATGATATTTACATCACCCCAGGGATGTGAATTAGGTGATGTAATCATCTTATTTGATATTATAAAATTCATCCAATGATAAGGATCTAGTAATAAATTCAGTGATAGCATCATTACACAATGCAGTGATACTATCACATACATATCCTAGGTGATAGTACATCATCGGATAGTGGTGATGTGCTGAAATTATTTTGAGATAAAAATATCCCTAGTCAGTAAATTGGAAAGAAAATAAAATTTTTTTCATCTTTTTCTATAAATACCTATCTAGTAGATGTGTTTTTTTATTTTTATTAACAGGTTTAGTTAAATGATATAAATACTTTTATTTATTTATTAGATACTTATTTTTTTTTATAGGTATATATGGTTAATTGGCATGGATGGATTATGCTAAATTTGTCATGCTTTTTTTTTTAATTTATTTTATAGGCTAAATCATTCCTAATGGATAGCCCTGATATTGATGGTCAAAATTGACTGAGCCTAGTCAAGTCTGATTATATATAATATTATCATAATATTATTTTAATAAGTTCATCAAAATAAATATTATAATAATAAATAAATAAATAAATATTATTATTATTACTACTACTGCTACATGTTTTTGTGAGGAGTATAAATGAAGAATTTTAATCAATTGTAGAGTAATTATTATGTACTAATGTATAAGACTTTATGGTATTTATATATTATCACTATCACTATTTGGTGATATATCAAATACGGTGAAGTTTTATTTTAGTAATATTTAGTGATATATCAAATATGGTGATTACATATTATCTCAGTATTTGCATATCACCTCAGTGATGACATCACTCTAGTGATTACATCATCGATGATATACCAAACACACCTAAGGGGTCAGGTTGCTTGTGGGCATCGAGGGTTTTGCATGTGTTCGATTTAATAGAGTTGTCAAGCAAAGGCATATAAATACATGCCTGGCTATATGGCTGACTAATTTATATTAATATATATATATATATGTGTGTGTGTGTGTGTGTCTAAGAAAAAGATTTAAGAAGTTTGGCCTTGATGCATGGCATGCTGGAATGTTGCATGGGTGTTTTAGTATTAAAAGTACTCACCTGTGACCTCGTTGGGAGACTATAGAAGTGAATGTTCCTCCACCCAACCCCAAATCATTAGGGGGATGTTTAGTTGGGGTAATTAGGCTTGAAATGGAAATCAGAATGGATGACTCCCATTTTAACTGTTTGGTTGGGAAGAGTCTCATTCCGATTTTCATTTTAAAGAGAAATGAAAATGATCCATTCCTTAAGTAATCGAATCCAAACTTATTCCAATGGAGTCAAAATCTCATTTTCATGAAATGAGATAAAAAAAAAATCATCTCCGATATCGATCGGCCCGAGTGCGGTGCCTCCCTCGTCATCCAAACCGGCATTCCCACCTCCCTTACCGATCTCATTGTCAAGAATCATGGCCGCCTCAAGAAGCCTTCTCATAAGAAGACCCCCTCCCCCTTCCCTAGGGCTCCGGCCACCGTCGCCAGTGATGATCCCAACCCTCTTCCCGTAGTTCATAGATCCAGGATTGGCGGTGATGGAGTCTTGGAAGAAGCCCGATGGAGATGTGGAGATGGGGAGTGGCACCAGCGGCGGCCCTGACACCGTGCTGGAGCTCGATGATGAGCCACTGCATGGCCTTGCTCATATGCAGCGTGGAGGTCAAGGTGGGAGGAGGAAGAGGAGGAGGAGGGACCAGCGAGCTCGACGGAGAGCTTGACGAGCTCGACGGAGATGGAACGGGTGAGGTCGGAGGGGTAATCAAGGCTTTAGAGGCGGCAGCAGTGAATTGGGAGGAGAAGGATCGGGCGGCGGTGCTAAGGAGGGGAGGATGCGGTGGCGGAGAAGGAGAAGAAGGCAGGAAGCGGTGGAGGATGGGGCGGAGAAGGGACGGGTGCGACGGTGGTCTCCACATGTTGCTGTCTCTCTCTTATGAGACCAAGAATTGGGAGCAGAGGGTTTAGGAAGTTAATAATATTTTGGTCTATTAAATATAATATGAAATAAATCAATTACTGTTGTAGTATGTATAATCATCATATTTTTTTATAAAATAATATTTTCATGGCAAAATAATATTTGCTATGCACATTTTTTAAAGATAATTTTTTAAAAAAATTTAAAGATATTATTATTATGTTTAATTTTTATTTAATATTAATTTTTAAAATAATAAATTTAAAAAATTTTAGTTAAGAATAAGAATAAAAATAAAAATTTGAGTTGACTTCGATTCCTATCTTAATATGAACAAATAATAACAATGGAATCATCTATTCCGATTTTGATTCCGATTATGAATCAAATGCTTCGGAGGATTTGGTCATTTCGATTTTGATTTCAATCTATTTTGATTTTCATTCCAATTTCGATTTCGATCGCGAACCAAACACCTCTAAAATCCTTAGCCTCTATATATGGTTCACGTGGGTTGTAGGCAAGTAAGTCAACCTCCACCTCCTACAATTCCTCGACCATGCTAGCTAGCTCATCATGTCAGCTTCTCTTTATGGCTTCAGCATATGAGACCATTGCTTCTGGTGAGGAAGCTATGAAACCTTGCCATCCCACTTCTTCTTTTTATTGTAATAGCCGCCCGATTGCATGTCCAAATCATCCTTTCACACGAGTTTGGTAAATGGGTGATAGCCTAAGAGGGCATTTGGTGATCCAACTTGGATCACCACGATGATCTAAGATCACTGATGATCCAAATCTTAGGATGATCTAATCTCTAGTGATCTAAGATCGCTATATTTGGTTTGCTTGGTTTGTCATAGTACATTGATTAAAAATCCCTAGATATGTACCAGCAACTTGTTTAGTATGCTACGAAAATTCAAAATCACTGACTATATAATCTCAAAAATATCCCTGACAATTTGTTTGGGAGTTGAGATTGAGGATTGGGTAGAAAAATTTTAGAACAAAATCAAATAGATTTTTTTTTTCTAATCAGCACGACAAGAGAAGAAAGTCCTTCTCTTCTTTGGAGATGACGTTTCAAGTACCCGTGCATATTTTCTTTTTTCTATGGAGAAGACGTCTCAACTACTCACTAGTAGAGATGACGTCCTAAGTAACCGCGTGCATTTCTTCTCTTCTGTAGAGGAGACACCTCAACTACTCTCCCCATGAGTGCGAAAAAATATTACAGTAAAAAAAATAATTTTTCTTTTCAGAAGTTTTTCGATCGTGAATACATTACATTTGGTTAACATATTTTAATATAAGATCAACGTGATTGAGTGATGTTGGATATCTATCCTCAAGAGTGAATTTCTTATCGCCGCGTTGGATGATGATTTGAGGATGAAACCATCCCACCAAATGGGATCATCATGATGCAATCAAACACGATGATCTCATCACTTCCATTCATATCATCCTTGATCCTAGATGGATCACTTCATACCAAATGCCCCCTAAAGGTATTTGTTAGCCTTTGTAATTACTTGCTTGGTCTCCAAGGTCTTGGACCATCAATTACCTCAACGGGTAAGGATGACAATGGGCATGTATAGGATAGATATGTCATTATTTGTGCCCATCTCATGATGGCAAACTACAAATCTGCACCCATCATATACCCTCCTCGAGAAAAGACAGGGTGAATAGGGTTAGACGGGGCATGGTGGGAGGCGTCAGTGTGGGTGAAAGCACAAATATTCTCTTTTTAGCATATAAATCAAACTAGCACTCAAACCCCGCATTGCATGATTTAATTGATAGTAATGATAACATTTTACATTAAAGATTATTTTCGTCAATTAATTCTATAATGAAATCAAAAAGATCTTGAGAGTTTTCTTTCCAAAAATGGCCTCATGAAGATTGCTGTATTTGGTATTATTTTTTCATCATACTATTTGTATTTTTATTTTTTGTTTAAAAAATATAAAAAATAAAAAAAAAAATTTGATATGTGGCATTATGGAAGATTATTTTATAATCTTACGTGTAAACATGGAATGCCATCACTAATATCTGTGTATTGCTTTACTATTATTATATAGATCTTACATGTCAATACGAAATACTATCTTTAATACCCATGTATTGCTTTACTATTATTATATATATTTTTATTTAAAAAATATAAAAAATAATAAAAATTGGATATGTGATGTTGCGGGAGATTATCTTATAATCTTATGTGTCACTTTACTATTATTTTATAGATATAGATAATACTTTTATTTCTCATTTGAAAATATAAAAAAATAAAAAAATAAAACTTAATACGTGGCGTTATGGGAGATTATCATATAATCTCAGGTATCAACATGGAATGCCACCCCTAATATTCATGTATCACTTTACTATTATTATATAGATGAATAAAGTATAACATAAAATTAAATGTCAGTCCCTCATATAATATCAAATAAATTAAGAATTGAAGATATCAAACTTAACAAACACATTTTCAACAATAATAGAAATAATAAACCAAATTTTCATCCAAGATCAGCCTTAATTTATAATAAGAATTAAGGTTGAAAATAGTTCGATCGATTCAATTTTAAGTGATTTTTTAAAAACTGAACCAACATTTTGGTTTAAGAGATTTTTAAAATTAAATATTTGACTAAATACAAATAGTTTTTTCGATTTGATTTATTCATGGAGCTTTCTCAAATATTTGAATGATTTGAATGATTTTTCTATTTAAGCGGGTTGATCGATTTAGTTTTTATTTTTTGTTCTTTTATTATGATCCATAATCAAATCAAATTTGATTTAAATGGATTGAAATAGGACCAAATCAACATTTTAGATTCTTAATTCATAAAAAAGTATATAGCTCAACTTTGAATATACATATAATATACGTATATATATGAATATATGAAGCATGTAATATAAATGTATATATAAATATATAAAATGACAGCATTTTAATTTTAGTTTACCGATTTAGTTCGGTTTCAGCGGATCATATAAATTAATAAATCAATAATCAAATCAAATATTAATTTTTTTATTTTATTTAACCGAATCAAATCAATTAAACCGTCAAACCGTCATATTTGGCTCGATTCAGATCGGATTGGACGGTTTAAGCGGTTTAATCAAAATTTTTTATACCCCTAATGAGAACATAAAAAGAATGTCAAGCATTCAATGACCTTAAAAAATTGCTTGGGATCCTATGCTTACAAATAGAAAAAAACACAACAAGAAATTTAAAAATAAAAATCAATATCATAGATCCAACACTTCTAAAACTCAAAAATCATAGTCTGTCACTTAATAACCAGATCTCAATGGATTAAATTGGAGAAAGGAAAGAAGTAGGGCAATCCCATACCTAGGGGATCGTGGAGGTATTCATGCAACTAGGGGTTGGGAAGGGAGTAGATGGGTAGTTGATTAGGAGATTGAATCAACTAGATCTAAAATGAATTGGGGAAGGATCGAGTGGTGAATGGTTTATATATAATTGGATCGAGAAATTATTGTCCGATCATGTCTAAATAGATCAGTCAAATCCCACAATGGATAACACACCACATTAACTCATGTATTTCATGAATTCTTAATTGCGTATTATCTATCATGCACGTACTCGGTGATTTATGCTGGCCTATCTGGGTGTGGTCCAGGCAATAATTTTCCCAATTGGATTGGATTCAAGGCAGATGTTGCCATCACTCATCGGATAAAATTTACTCCATTAGGGTTGAGTTGGATCGGATATGGCGGAGTAAATTGCCAACCGTCTCTATGGGGCTGCTCGAGCGAGGGAAGTGGGCTTGTCTTGCCTCCCACAGCCTTTGAGATGGAATAAGGATCAAACAGTTATTGCTAACATGCTGTAACCGGACGAACACCTCAAAAAACATGTAACAGGACACATGCCTTCAAACCCTGCGTCCCGGGTCCGGATCCGGATTCCAGTGAGATGATTAATTTGGATTCGGATTCGGATTCTCATATTTGATCCACGGGACCACGAGGCCGCCTGCCTGCTTTTCACCGTAAGAGGGGAGAATTAGGGCTTTCTTTGCTCGTCCCAGTCCCGGACGGAGTCCCTGTCCGAATGGAGGACTCCGCCAAGAGGAGACAGAGACTTCAGGCCATGCGCTTGGAGGCAGAGGCCACCTCCTCCTCCTCCTCTCAAAGCCTCAACTCTTCCGTTCCGCCGTCTCTACCTTCGCCTCAGCTCTCTAACCCTCTTCTCGACCCGCCGCCGGCCTCCGAGAGCTCGCCACCGGCCCGCAGGTTCGACTACTACACGGACCCCATGTCGGCCTTCTCCGGTGCCAAGAGGAAAGGCGGCCCCGGTGCCTATTGCTCTCCGACCCCCCCTCCCTCTCGCCCTAATGGTAACATCCCCCTTCGAGAGTTATGAAATCGTAAACGGTTATTATTAGCTTATCATGAAATTATCATCCGATTCTGATTGGCTGCAACTTTTTGTCTTCAATTTTGTAATCTGCGCTCGTGAATTGCTCCTATACTTATCGTTTGCATCTTATGATATTTAAATTTCCTTTTCTGATAGCCAGTAATTTATGTTATTGTGTAGTTTTGGATGATATCTTGTGGGATTCATGGTTGCTTTCCTATATATTTATTTAGAACAAAAGAAAGCATCTTCAATAATTAGGCAATTTCTTGTAGGCTTACCTCCTTAATTTAATATGGGTCACTTTGGTTGGATGTGAGTTTGGGAAATGCTAGAAGTGAGTTTATGTGGAATTACTTCTCGAGGGGTGAGTTTTAAATCCAGTTATTGGTCACCATGCAGTGATGTTTTTAAAAGTGACAAAGTGAGATAGCCAATTGTTTTCAGACATTGTAATTGTTGGTGCAAAAATCCGCTTGCGTCGGAGAAGCTGGAGTCGAGGGAGTCGCGGTCGCCGCCGGGACCTGCAAAAGAAGTCTAAATCGGAGGTGGGGTTGCTCCGGCAAGACCCTCCGACGCTCAAGTCAGTTCTCTGCCTCAACAAGAATGGAGTGCTCGAACGAAAATTTTAGCAGAGTTTCTAGGTAAAAACGAGAGCTTATGGAATAACGTACCTGTGATTCCCCTTTTATAGGCGGAGGGGGCAACAAACTGATGGTGACGCCTGTAACCGTCTGGTAGTGGGCCGTCCATGGTCAGAAAAAGTTTGTTGCCGAGAGTAGTGGGGTGGACCCGTGGCTATTACCGGGGCGTGCCACGTGGAGTCTGCCACGAGAAACGGAGCGGCGTCCATTGTCGCGACTTGCCAGAGGATAGAAGAATCGCGCGGTATCCGTCACAGGAAGTGGAGCAGGGCCGTGACCATTATTACGGCCTGCCAGGGAGTGATGGAGCCGCGTGGAATCCGTCGCAGGAGGTGGAGCAGGGTCGTGGGGTGATGGAGCCGCGTGGAATCTGCCGCAGGGAATGAAGCAGAATCGCGGCCGTTACTGCAGCGCGCCAGGGGGCGAAGGTCTGCCGGCTGAAGTCCGGCTGGAGTGTCTGACGGAGAGAGGTAGTTAGCCATCTGTCCAAGAGGAGCTCGGAATTCGATTTTCGCAAGAGTTCGGATGGAGTCTTCCTTCAGTCACAGACGGGGGTGGAGTCCGGCTCCCGTAGGGGTCTGGGCGGAGCTCACCGGCAGTTGAAATCGAGGACGAGGCCCGACTCCCGTAGGAGATCGGGCGGAGTCTTCCTGCAATTAAAGTCAGGTGCGAAGTCCGGCTCCCGTAGGAGTCCGGACGGAGCTTACCAGCAGTTGAAGTCGGTGACGGAGCCCGGCTCCCGTAGGAGTCCGGGCAGAGTCTTCCTGCAGTTGAAGTCGGGGACGGAGCCCGGCTCCCGTAGGAGCCCGGACGGGGTCTTCCTGCAGCTGGAGTCAGGTGTGAAGTCCGGACGGAGCTTACCAGCGGTTGAAGTTGGTGACGGAGCCCGGCTCCTGTAGGAGTCCGGGCGGAGTCTTCCTGCAGTTGGAGTCGGGGACGGAGCCCGGCTCCCGTAGGGGCTCGGGCGGGGTCTTCCTGCAGCTGGAGTCAGACGCGAAATCCGGCTCCCGTAAGAGTCCGGACGGAGCTTACCAGCGGTTGAAGTTGGTGACGGAGCCCGACTCCCGTAGGAGTCCGGACGGAGTCTTCCTGCAGTTGAAGTCGGGTGCGAAGTCCGGTTCCCGTAGGAGTCCGGACGGAGCTTACCAGCAGTTGAA
The DNA here is from genome assembly GCF_000442705.2 of Elaeis guineensis. Taxonomy (NCBI): domain Eukaryota; kingdom Viridiplantae; phylum Streptophyta; class Magnoliopsida; order Arecales; family Arecaceae; genus Elaeis; species Elaeis guineensis. The sequence goes on from NC_026002.2 coordinate 8,543,168, forward strand.
GTTGGTGACGGAGCCCGGCTCCCGTAGGAGTCCGGGCGGAGTCTTCCTGCAGTTGGAGTCGGGGACGGAGCCCGGGCGGGGTCTTCCTGCAACTGGAGTCAGGTGCGAAGTCCGGCTCCCGTAGGAGCCCGGACGGGGTCTTCCTGCAGCTGGAGTCAGGTGCGAAGTCCGGCTCCCGTAGGAGTCCGGACGGAGCTTACCAGCAGTTGAAGTTGGTGACGGAGCCCGGCTCCCGTAGGAGTCCGGGCGGAGTCTTCCTGCAGTTGGAGTCGGGGACGGAGCCCGGCTCCCGTAGGAGCCCGGGCGGGGTCTTCCTGTAGCTGGAGTCGGGGACGGAGCCCGGCTCCCGTAGGAGCCCGGGCGGGGTCTTCCTGCAGCTGGAGTCAGGTGCGAAGTCCGGCTCCCGTAGGAGTCCGGACGGAGCTTACCAGCGGTTGAAGTTGGTGACGGAGCCCGGCTCCCGTAGGAGTCCGGGCGCAGTCTTCCTGCAGTTGAAGTCGGGTACGAAGTCCGGCTCCCGTAGGAGTCCGGACGGAGCTTACCAGCAGTTGAAGTTGGTGACGGAGCCCGGCTCCCGTAGGAGTCCGGGCGGAGTCTTCCTGCAGCTGGAGTCGGGGATGGAGCCCGGCTCCCGTAGGAGCCCGGACGGGGTCTTCCTGCAGCTGGAGTCAGGTGCGAAGTCTGGCTCCCGTAGGAGTCCGGACAGAGCTTACCAGCAGTTGAAGTTGGTGACGGAGCCCGGCTTCCGTAGGAGTCCGGGCGGAGTCTTCCTGCAGTTGAAGTCGGGGATGGAGCCCGCAAGGGTCAATCCCGCTGAGAACTTTGACTGAGGGTATTTTATACCCAACACCAGTCCCCCTACTTCCGAGTTTGAATTTCGAATGAAGGAAGTACAGAGAGATTGACATAGCCGAAGTTGTCCCCTCGAATCCTGCGTACGACTGTCCTCAGATATTTTGGCATTAAATGTGCGCGTGCTGGAGTCTTTTCGAATCGGGGCGATACGAAGGGACCCTTCGAAATTTCGCTGGTATACTGGTCCAGGTACGGTGCAATAATGGCTCTGCCAACCGTCAGCCGCTTTTAGCCGCCTGCCGTGGCGAGTGGGACACGTGTCGAGCGCGGGCCGGCCTGGGGGGATTCGCGATCATTATGGCGCCGGATTCCAGGGTCTATTTAAACCCGTCCTTCCACCTTTAGGGGCCCTATTCCACTCCAGAGTTCTACCAGTACTGTCCTTCCTTCGAGAGCCCTGTTTCTTCGAGAGCCCTGTTTCTGTTGGCGTCTTCTCGGGCCATAGGCGCCCTTCGAGTCGTCCCTGTCCTCGCCCCTCTGCATCCCTCAGAGCGATCTAGGTTAGTCTCAGAATCTTCATCTTTCTTCCCGCCACTTAGGGGCCTTTTCTTTGCCATTTTTTTTTTTCTGTTGTATTCCTCTGAGTTAGTCTCTGTGGCCTCTCGCCCTTTGTCCTGTCCGTCTTCTTCGGGATCTTTAGAGTCTTCATTCGAAGTTATTCGAAATGTCTTCCGGCTCTTCCGCTCCCAGCGGTTCCGGGAGTTCTTCCGCCTCGACCCCCCAGGTCCCTCGTTCTGTAGACGAACCCGCATCTGGGGCTGGGCTTCGCCCGGTTTTTGCGCCGGGCGCCATTCCATGCTCCCTGACTCCGGATGAACTCCTTCTGATAAGGGTTCAGTATGGAGTTCCTCCGGAGTACGACCTGGAGCTGTCTGGCCCCTCCGACCGGGCTAGCACTCCCCCACCCGGTCGTTTTTGCTTGTATCAGGAGGCGTTCCGTGCCGGACTCCGGCTTCCGCTTCCGTCCTTTGTTGTCGCCCTCTTCCGCTTCTTAGACATCTCTTTGGCTTCTGTTGCTCCGAATTCTTTTAGGTTTTTGATAGGGTTTCTCTCCCTTTGCCACGTAGTCGAGGTCCAACCGTCCCTCTCTCTGTTTAGGCACTTCTATACCTTCAAGCGTCATCCTTCGGCGAAGGACTGGTGGTATTTCTCCCCTCAGTTCGGCAAGAAGGGGTTGCTGAAAGGTGCCCCCTCTTCAATCCATAACTAGAAGGGGAAATACTTCTTTGTCTACTGCCCGACCCTGAGGCTGGGCCTGCCCCCTTGGGGCTCTCTGAGGGATTCTGCCGCCGGGCCCCCAGCCTGGGGGAGGACGACCTCCAGGCTGTCCGGAAGCTTCTCGCCTATTCCGCTCCTTCCCTTCCCAACCTTCTGAGGGAGCAATTTTTGTTCAACATTGGCCTGAGCCCCCAGGATCCTGCGAGTACTTCATCTTTTCCTTTCTCTTCTTTTCTTCTGTCCTTCTTCTTTCTCTCTTTTTTTTTCTTCTTTCTCTCTTCTTTCTTTTTTTTTTTTTTTGTGCCACTCCTTTTTCATTCCATTATTGATTTCTGACCTCTCTCCCTTTTCTTTTTTCTTTTTTTTTTTTTTTAAGGAATGGACGTCGAAGCAGCACGGATGCTTGCTAGGGGCTTCAAGGCCCACAAAAGAAAGGGTGCCGCGGCCTCCGGATCGGCAAAGAGGGCCAGGGAGGAGGAGTCGAGCTTGGCCGTGCCCGTCCAGGCGGCTCCAGTGATTGACATTCCCTCGGACGCCGAACCTACGGCCCCCGGGCTTCTTCGAGGAGTCCACCGACTGGGGCTTCCATTTCGGGGGTCCGCCCCATGGAGGCGCCCGTAGTCGAGAGGGAGAAGAGAAGGAAGTGGTGGCCCGCAGGGTGAGTAGCGCCGAGCCACCGCTGACGAGTCCCTCTGTTCCGAAGAGGAGCCGGAGAATCCCTTCAATGACAGGGACTTGATCAGGCGGTTGATCGACGGCTGCATCCTGTCCGAAGTCATCGAGAGGATCGACCGCGCCGATCCTGAGCAGCGGGTTTGGGACTCCCTAGGGTTCTTCCTCGAGGTAAACAAATCTTCATTTAACCGGCTATTCGGCCTTTGTTCGATCCCCTTGTCGCCCTTGCAGATTGGGCACCAGCTCCTCGCCAATATCGAGGTGACGAACCGGACGAGGAGGGACGCCATCCAGGTGGAGGAGCGTTGCCGGGCCGAGGTCGCTCGCCTCAAAGAAAAGGTAGTCGAAGTAGTCGTCCTCCAAGAGGCCCTGGAAAGAGAGAAACAAGCCCGGGAGGAGGAGAAGCAGACCTTGGAGGAGACGGTGAGAAAGGCGGAGGCCGAGGTCGCCAACTTGGCTGAGCAGATTCCAGTCCTGGTCTCGGAGGCCAGGGTTCTTGCGGTAGAGGAATTCAAGACCTCCGCGGAGATGAGGGACCTGAATGTCCAATTCGGCCAGGAGGCGTTCATCAAGGGGTTCGACCTCTGCCAGGAGAAGGTGGCCAGGAAATTTTCGGAGCTCGACCTCAGCTTCCTGGGTGAGGAGTCTGAAGACGAGGCCGGTCCCTCTCCCGTACCACTGCTGCCGCAGCCCCCATTCCAGGAACGCCGATCTCTCCAACTCCTGCCCCTGAGGTCTGAGACCTCCGACCTTGTATTTTTATTTTATCACAATTTTTCTTTTCCTTTTTGTCTTCAAGAATCATCCAATCAATAAAGTTGAATTTCTTGTCGTGGGTGGCCTCTCCCTCCTTCCTTTCTTCTCTCTGCTTTTCTTTCTGCGATGAGGCGTGTCTTGACGCTTTTGCCTTCCGATGGCAGTGTCCTGCTGAAGCACTTCCCCTCCCCTGGGGATTCCGCTGAAGTCGACGATCCAGCGGCTGAAGAAGGAAGTCCTTCACTTGACAAAAAAGTCAAAGAAGATGGAAGGCGAGCTTCGCAGATTGAGAGAGGGTCATTCTGAAGCCACCGCGGAGGCCATCCGCTTTCGGAATCTCCACGTGAAGGGGATCATGGAGTATAGCCGGAGGAAGGTGGACTTCGCGAAGGAGCTTGAGGAATGCAAGAAGAGCGCCAGCGGCCGAATTTGGGCTCAAGCTACCAAGATCAGTGCTCTCAAGGTGGAATTGTCGGCTGCGATGGAGAAGATCGGCCAGCTGGAAGGAAGTTCGTCCCGGCTCTTGGCCGGGCCGACGGCGATCGGGAGTGGTCGAAGGTCTCCGACCTTCAGCAGCAGCTTCAGGACGTCGAGGTGAGCTACGACGTGCATCGGGCCGGTTGGCGCAGGCAGGTAGAGGAAATAAAGGGAGACTCAGGGTGGCGACCGACGAAGTCGCCCGTCTTCAGAGGCAGCTGGCTGACAGGGCTCAGCTGACTTCTGCCCGGGATTCCAATGAACTCCAGTCCCTGAGAGGAACCATCGAAGGGCTTTCTGTCGCCCTTGGGGAAAGGACGGCTGAGCTGCAGCAATTGAAGATCCAGCTGGCATACGAGCAACAGGCCGTCACGGACGCGGAGGCAGAATTTGAGGTCCTGAGAAAGAGGCGTCGAGAGGCGGAGACCGAGAGCCAGCGACTTCGTCGGGCGCTCCAGGACGCGCTGCTGAAAAGGAGAGAGCTAGAAGAAGAAATTGAGAATCTAAGGCAGTCCTGGATGAGGGGTGGAGCAGATAATTCTAGGTCGGAAGGAGCAGAGCTTCCCTAGGGCTCTTTTTGTCCTTCTGTCTTTTCATGTATACATTTTTCCTTTTGTTGTTTTGTCCCGTTTTTGTCATTTTGCTTTTCTTCCTTTGGCCTTCTGGGTTTGTGGTGTATATTTCGCAAATGGAATGAAAAGGGATTTTGTGTTACCTCGCCCGCATATTGTATTAAATTTCGTCCGCCGAACTTCTCTTGTCGTTCGACTCGTCCGACGTTGACGTCGTTGGGGGTGCCCAGTCGTCGATGCACTGGTTTGCTTTCCTCGTCGTTCACGACCGCAGGCTCGAGCTTGGTGGTCCGAACTCCGCATTACTTCGGAGACGTCGCTGTCTTCTTGACTTGTGTCGAGAGCCTTCTTAGAGGCCGGGGGTGTTTGGTAGGAACTTCCCGTCTTTGTTGAGACGAGGTTCCTTAGGTTTTGGTGTGGTTTGTCCTTCATCTGTTTCCGACGTTGCTCGTCGCTCTTCCTCTTTAATTTCTTTCTTTTTCAGAGTGAGGGCCCCCCCTCGCTTTTTGCGGGGTTGCGTAGGAGCGTGAAGGTGCCGCTGAGGGGTCTTTCCCTTTATCCGATCTTGTCGGGCGGCCGGGCTTCGTCACCGTCAGGGCGAGGTTCTCCTCCTGTTCCCAAGGGGCCGCGGGGGCACATAAGGGCCATTGCAAGGGTCTCTCCCCCCATCCGGTCTAAAAGAACCGAGCCTTCGACTTTGCTCATGTCAGGACGAGGTCTCCTCCTGTTCCTGACATGGCTGTGGGGGCACATTAGGGCGTTGTAAGGCCTCTCCCCCCATCCGGTCTAAAAGAATCGGGCTTTGACTTTGCTCATGTCAGGATGAGGTTCTCCTCCTGCTCCTGACATGGCTGTGGGGGCACATTAGGGCATTGTAAGGCCTCTCCCCCCATCCGGTCTAAAAGAACCGGGCCTTTGACTTTGCTCATGTCAGGACGAGGTTCTCCTCCTGTTCCTGACATGGCTGTGGGGGCACATTAGGGCGTTGTAAGGCCTCTCCCCCCATCCGATCTAAAAGAACCGAGTCTTTGACTTTGCTCATGTCAGGACGAGGTTCTCCTCCTGTTTCTGACATGGCTGTGGGGGCACATTAGGGCGTTGTAAGGCCTCTCTCCCAATCCGATCTCAAGATAATCGGACTTTCATTTTAGTTATGTTAGGATGAGGTTCTCCTCCCGTTCCTAACATAACTTTGCTTTAATTGTTTGAAGGGGTTATACCCAGTCGTGACAAATCCATGCCAAATGGGAGGAGCATGCCAAGTCGAAAGGAATTTAGATTCAAGGCGAAATCGTAAGCGATACATTTACAGGTTTCCTGGGTTCCATAGTTGTGGAAGGTCGCTCCTCCTTGAGGCCCTCCGGCGATGGAGTCGATGGTCCCGATTGGAGGCTGATCTCCGGGCTGCTCCTTCCTCCTTGGCGGCTCAGATTGCGGCAGGGCCCTTGGCCGATCTTCTCTACCCTCGGGCCGGCGTCGGATGAACCTGTCGAGTCAACCTCGCCGGATGAGCTCCTCGATCTCGTCTCGGAGCTGAATGCATTCCTCCGTGTCGTGGCCGTGGTCGCGGTGGTAGAGACAGAACTTGTTGGGGTTGTGCTTCCCGGGGTGTGTGCGCATCCTCTCTGGCCTAGGGAGCTGCTCCCTGACCTCCATTAGTACCTGGGTCTTCGAGGCATTGAGGGGGGCGTAGTTGCGGAACCTTCCTGGTGGAGAACCCCGTCGAACCCCGCGATCCGGACTCCTCTGCCTGCGTACCCGGGGCGGAGTATGGGCACGCTTGTGCCCAGAAGGGGATCGAGAACGTGGCTGAGCTTCCTCGACCTTTTTTCGACTGCGGGCTTACTCGAGTCTCCCGTCTGCCGCTCTCTCGCGGTCTCCTCATCCTTCATTTTGAAGGCTTCTTCCGCTCGGACGTACCCTTCAGCTCGAGCCAACAAATCAGCAAAATCCCTGGGGTACTTCTTCTCCAGGGAGAACAAAAGGTCATTCTTCTGAAGGCCGCCCTTCAGAGCGGCCATTGCGACTGATTGGTCCAAGTTCCGGACCTCTAGCGCCGCGACGTTGAAACGGTTGATGTAGGCCCGAATGGACTCCCCTCCCTCTGCTTGATATTGATGAGGGACTCCGAATCCTTTCGGGGCGCCGGCTGCTGACAAAATGGGCCACGAATTGGTGGCTCATCTGATCGAAGGAAAAGATGGTACCCGACTTCAGAGCCGAGTACCAGTTTCTCGCCGCTCCCTTCAAGGTGGATGGGAAGGCTCGGCATAGAATGGCGTCGGGAGCGCCATGAAGCAGCATCATCGTCTGGAAGGCTTCCAGATGATCAACCGGATCCGAAGTCCCATCGTAGCTTTCGAACTGGGGGAGCTTGAAGTTTGGCGGGATCGGTTCCTACATGATCATTTGAGAAAAGGGAGGGTCAGTGCAAATATCTTCACCATAAGCGGGGGGAGCATGGCGGAGTTCTTCAATCCGCCGGTTCATCTCTTGGAGTCTCCGGTCTAGGAAATCCTCTCGACTTCGAGTGTCGAGGGTCCTCTGGCAGAATGGGGGCAGGGATCTTCCAGGGGTGGAGTCGTGATCCGATTGAGGGCTCTCCACCCTCGGGTTCTTTTCCCAGGAAAGACGGGATGGCTGGCCCAAGTGGCCCGCCTCGCCGCCGGATTCTGGTGTTCCGACGACACCTTTCCAGGCGCACTGATGCCTGCGGCTGCTGCTGCTGCATAGCCTGCACAGCTTCAGTGAGGCCTCTGACCTGCTGCGCTAGCAGATCAAACTGCTCCGCGCCGACCGCCGTCGCTAGAGGAGGATGAGGTTGGGAAACAGGAGGTGAGGCCGGAGCCTGAGATCTGACCGCGGAGGCCGTGGATCGTCGCGTGGACGCCTTGCGGGGAGGCATCGAGCAAGGACCGAGTGGAGAAAGGAGGGGGACGCCGGAAGAAATGCCCGGGGGCGGTCCCGTCGAGCACTCCTTTAAGAACAAGGATACTACGAAGACACAGGCCCCTTCCTCTAGCGCCAATTCTGTTAGGTGCAAAAATCCGCTGCGTCGGAGAAGCTGGAGTCGAGGGAGTCGCGGTCGCCGCCGGACCTGCAAAAGAAGTCTAAACCGGAGGTGGGGTTGCTTCGGCAAGACCCTCCGACGCTCAAGTCAGTTCTCTGCCTCAACAAGAATGGAGTGCTCGAACGAAAATTTTAGCAGAGTTTCTAGGTAAAAATGAGAGCTTATGGAATAACGTATCTGGGGTTCCCCCTTTTATAGGCGGAGGGGGCAACAAATTGATGGTGACGCCTGTAACCGTCTGGTAGTGGGCCGCCCATGGTCAGAAAAAGTTTGTTGCGGAGAGTAGTGGGGTGGACCCGTGGCTATTACCGGGGCGTGCCACGTGGAGTCTGCCACGAGAAGCGAGCAGCGTCCGTTGTCGCGACTTGCCAGAGGATAGAAGAATCGCGCGGTATCCGTCACAGGAAGTGGAGCAGGGCCGTGGCCATTATTACGGCCTGTCAGGGAGTGATGGAGCCGCGTGGAATCCATCGCAGGAGGTGGAGCAGGGTCGTGGGGTGATGGAGCCGCGTGGAATCTGCCGCAGGGAATGGAGCAGAATCGCGGCCGTTACTGCAGCGCGCCAGGGGGCGAAGGTCTGCCGGCTGAAGTCCGGCTGGAGTGTCTGGCGGAGAGAGGTAGTTAGCCATCTGTCCAAGAGGAGCTCGGAATCCGGTTTCGCAAGAGTTCGGATGGAGTCTTCCTTCAGTCACAGCCGGGGGTGGAGTCCGGCTCCCGTAGGGGTCTGGGCGGAGCTCACCGGCAGTTGAAATCGAGGACGAGGCTCGGCTCCCGTAGGAGCCCGGGCGGAATCTTCCTGCAATTAAAGTCAGGTGCGAAGTCCGGCTCCTGTAGGAGTCCGGACGGAGCTTACCAGCAGTTGAAGTCGGTGACGGAGCCCGGCTCTCGTAGGAGTCCGGGCAGAGTCTTCCTGCAGTTGAAGTCGGAGACGGAGCCCGGCTCCCGTAGGAGTCCGGGCGGGGTCTTCCTGCAGCTGGAGTCAGGTGCGAAGTCCGACTCCCGTAGGAGTCCGGACGGAGCTTACCAGCGGTTGAAGTTGGTGATGGAGCCCGGCTCCCGTAGGAGTCCGGGCGGAGTCTTCCTGCAGTTGGAGTCGGGGACGGAGCCCGGCTCCCGTAGGGGCCCGGGCGGGGTCTTCCTGCAGCTGGAGTCAGGTGCGAAGTCCGGCTCCCGTAGAGTCCGGACAGAGCTTACCAGCGTTGAAGTTGGTGACGGAGCCCGGCTCCCGTAGGAGTCCGGGCGGAGTCTTCCTGCAGTTGAAGTCGGGTGCGAAGTCCGGTTCCCGTAGGAGTCTGGACGGAGCTTACCAGCAGTTGAAGTTGGTGACGGAGCCCGGCTCCCGTAGGAGTCCGGGCGGAGTCTTCCTGCAGTTGGAGTCGGGGACGGAGTCCGGCTCCCGTAGGAGCCCGGGCGGGGTCTTCCTGCAGCTGGAGTCAGGTGCGAAGTCCGGCTCCCGTAGGAGTCCGGACGGAGCTTACCAGCGGTTGAAGTTGGTGACGGAGCCCGGCTCCCGTAGGAGTCCGGGCGGAGTCTTCCTGCAGTTGAAGTCGGGTGCGAAGTCCGGCTCCCGTAGGAGTCTGGACGGAGCTTACCAGCAGTTGAAGTTGGTGACGGAGCCCGGCTCCCGTTGGAGTCCGGGCGGAGTCTTCCTGCAGTTGGAGTCGGGGACGGAGCCCGGCTCCCGTAGGAGCCCGGGCGGGGTCTTCCTGCAGCTGGAGTCAGGTGCGAAGTCCGGCTCCTGTAGGAGTCCGGACGGAGCTTACCAGCGGTTGAAGTTGGTGACGGAGCCTGGCTCCCGTAGGAGTCTGGGCGGAGTCTTCCTGCAGTTGAAGTCGGGTGCGAAGTCCGGCTCCAGTAGGAGTCCGGACGGAGCTTACCAGCAGTTGAAGTTGGTGACGGAGCCCGGCTCTCGTAAGAGCCCGTGCGGGGTCTTCCTGCAGCTGGAGCCAGGTGCGAAGTCCGGCTCCCGTAGGAGTCCGGGCGGAGTCTTCCTGCAGTTTAAGTCGGGTGCGAAGTCCGGCTCCCGTAGGAGTTCGGACGGAGCTTACCAGCAGTTGAAGTTGGTGACGGAGCCTGGCTCCCGTAGGAGTCCGGGCGGAGTCTTCCTGCAGTTGAAGTCGGGGACGGAGCCCGCAAGGGTCAATCCCGCTGAGAACTTCGGCTGAGGGTATTTTATACCCAACACCATCTTTGTTGAGTGTTTGAGGCAAAAAAAGAAAAAAATGTTGGTTCAAAAAGAGCATGCAGGAATTCTAAGATGCTGTTGGGATGATAGAATGGGAAATGTCTTCACATAATGGATGATAGATAGTCACATAAGCTTCAAGAGAGCTGTATGCAGAAAATTATTAATGGAATTTTTTAGTATCGTGCTCAGATGTTGGGCATCATCCTTAGTTTATAAAAAGACTTGGCACATACACAAAGTGGCAAAGGTGATGAACAAATGCAAAGTAAACAAAAAAGAATTATGAATTTTTTATGTGCTAACAAAGAAGGTGATGTTGGAGAATAATATTGTTTATCAAGTGAAATTTAATGACAGAAATGCTAAGATTGCAGAAGCAAATTGATTTTTTGCACTAAGGCTATTGATTATGAGATATCTTTTATTACTCACTGATGGTTGGGTTTGGAGGAGACATCTTGTCAAGTTATATGCTAACAATATTAGATGACTGCAAACAAGAGAAGTCTTAGATTGAATGTGCTTCGCCAGGTTTTTCATTCGTGATTCATTGAAAAATTGGGTTTAGTGCAATGCAATCCCTTTGAATGCAACAGAAGTAAATAATGGATGCTGATTCTTTGAACAAAGGTTGTATAGACCCATTCTATGTCATTACTCTGGTATCTCTTGGTTTCATGCATCAGAGGGTCTCGTATCATTTCAGGTGCTTCTTAGTCATGGCTTCCAGGCTCAATTTTAGGTTTCATGTATGCTACACTTTGTCAAATTTCGATTATTTTTTTTGTTTATTGTTCTAGCTATAGGGTTGTTGTACTGGTAGGTACCGGCGCATACCGAGCATACTATAATGTACTGCTATAAAAAAATAAGGCTCAGTATGCTGAACCAACCTCTATACCTGGTATACTGACACTATACCCGCATGGTATTGTGGGGGTTTGATACCAAGATGGCGAATCTTGAATTGAAGTAATTGGGAACGATGCCTTGTGTTGCTATATTTTAGTTTCTTATTTATAAATAAGATTTAGTTTTGTCCTTTCATGGTAGGATCCATGGAAGACATCTCTTTAGGATTTGCACCTTCCAAAGACTGACTGAACACCTTGAACTTATTACTTTTTGTTTGTTGCAAGTATATCGCGTTGCCTATCCCTAGTTATAGTTAGCATGAGAAATTTGGTTTAAGTTTGTTGATTGATTTAGTTTTCCTGCATTACATGTATATCCTATTTCTTTGTCTAACCTTAGGAAGTCAAATGCATGTTTGCTGCGTAAAAGAGGGGACAGAAGTTTTGCACCTCTTTCTTGTGTGTGATGTTGGGTGTGGGAGGTGTAGTGTAGTTGTGTAGATGTCCTCTCTCTCTGGCTGCTTGTTAGGAGCGGGGAGTCAGGAAATAGGAAATTTTATTTTGTGTTTGCTTTTCACTAATTATCTATGAGAAATTTTATTGTGTGATTGAGTTGAGACCAGTAGTCCAACTAAGATGCCATTCTTTAAAAATGACACAAAAAATTTGACCTGAAGTGGTGATTTTTTTTAATAATTCTTTCGAGCTTTATACCCATTTATTTTGGACTTTAGTAGATTTTTCTAGCATACAAAGTTTCGTCTATCTAAGAACCACTATTTACTTCTAGAAAATATCACTATAGAGAGGCTTGGTGAAAATTTTAGCTTGTATATTCATTCTTGTGAAATTTCGTATGCCTTCAATGCAATAATGCACCAAGCACCATGCTCCAACCATTTACCTCTGGACTATTGACACCAGTGTAACTCCTCATACCTGAGCACGGTGTTATAATAGACAACCAGCTTCACTTCAAGTTGCAAAAGTTGCTCTGAGGGAGAGTGACCGAGCAGTTTTTGAAGCCCCTCAGTTCTTGCCAATGTCCTGCATCTATTTCTAAAGATATTCCCAAAAACTTCTTTGGTCCAATTTTAACAGCAGCAGTCAAGGCAGTAGCGGTATCAATCATAGAATGATTATTAGGCATCCAAGCATCATAAAATATGTTTTAAAATCTTTATGCAACAACCAAGCAGCCTCATACCTGAAGGGTCTGAGATGAGGTGGAGGAGGTGATAAGCCATCTCTGTCCAACATGATAGGATGATGGTCGGAGTGGGTTTTGGGTAAGACTTTCACCATGTCTTTCCTAAACATGTCTTTCCACTGGACATTAACTAAGATGCAATCTGGACATTATTTTCTTGGGCATTCGCTCTCTGATTTCTGGTCCAGGTGAGGCAGCGTCTGGATGCACCCAAGTCAACAAGATTGCAATTGTTTATCCAATCAGTAAACCGACTGCACCTCCGCAAGGATGAAAGCATTCCATTAGTTTCATTAACAGATGCAAAATCATTGAAATCTCCAAGTAGTGCTCATGGAAGTGAGGTTGCAGATGAATACTCAATCATAGCTTGCCAAAATAGCTCTTTGAGTTGAGTGCAGTCTCACATATACAAAAGAGAGAAGCCACTGGAAGGCATTGACACCAACAATTTTTGTACGGGTGACTTGAGCGTTTGATGATAAAACTTGAAGATCAATCATGACGCTGTTCCATATTAACCAGAGGTTGCTTGAATAGCCCTGAGATGACACTCTGTCATCATGGGAAAAACCAAACTGAGCTGGTAGATGCATGAGGTCAGCACCAGAAGCTCTTCTCTCCTGCAAACAAATTGCTTGCGGATGGTATTCGCGGTAAATATCATGCAAGTTGCACCAAAACTTGTTATTTCGAACTCCATGACTATTCTAGATTATAGCTTTCATAATTTCTAGGGATAGCAAAAAGATAATGAGACTCACTTATCAATATCCTCACTAATCTTGCCTGTATCTCCATCATCTTGCAAACTTGACTTGTAACCAATTCATCCAAAATGAGGGCTACGATTGCATTCATGATAGTGAGAGGATGATTCTGAAGTATTACGAGAGCTTCTCCTACAGAGACGGTCACTGAGGGCTTCTTTGGTGATTGACTTAGTGGAGGAAACTTGTATGTCAGGAGGCTTGGGATTGAGATTATGAGATTATGGGTAGGTGCATCATGTAATGGGGGTTCAGAGACTCTGAAACAAGGGCTGTTTGGTACAGGTTATTAACATGAGGTTTTGCAGCCACTATGGTGGTATTGGTTGAAGTATAGGGTTGTGGTTGGACTTGAGTCGAACTGAAATTTCTCAACTCAGATTGAGGCGTAGGGATATTAGAATATGCTTAGTTTTTTTGTTTGGTTTGGTTTGGTTGTTGGGAAGTGCACTTATGATGGTTTAGGCTTGGGGTGGTGGGTTAGTGTGGGTGTTGGGTGACTGTTCTTGGATTCTGGGTCTTGGGTCACATGGATTACGATGAACTTCAGTCTCCGTCTGGTGTTGACCACCATACACAGTCTGGAGAATCCATGCTTTCCAAATTTGAGTTGTTCCTCTGATACTGGAGGATTTCAAATCTGTTTTGGTGATTTTGATTTTGCAAAACATTCTCTCCTTGGTTTTTGCCGAGTATATTGGATTTCCTTCCTTGGCTGTGGTGCGGACGGCATTGAGCTATCATACTTGAACCAAACCTCTTATCCTCCACCTGAAATTGTGCTGTTGTTGTTGGTGGTGGCAATGGAGTGGCCAATGAATGTCCAACCTTCTGGTTTGCTTCACCTTGTTCACCCTTTTTCTTTGTTGGACATGATTCCTCTCTATGTCCGTATGCCCCACAGTGAAAACAACTGAGATGGAATCCCTTATATTCAATCCTCTGGATAATTTTTCTCAGCTTGACTTTTGAAAATTGAGGCTGTTGTAGGCTAACTTTGACACAGATTCTTGCATAATGACCCCAAGCTCCCAAACCTGTGTTTGCCTCCCATTATGATGAGCAATGTCTAACAGAACCTCTTCATCATGCCATTCAACAGTCAATTCTGGCAGTTGGATCGAAGCTATGGCAGTGTTAACAACTGCTTTGGATGGCTGGAATTATGGCCTCCATTATTGGACACGAACGCAATGATAAAAAAAAATGAAATATGGTCCACCAGCAAGAGCATCCTTCACATGATCTGCATAGTCAAAATGAGCAGCATAAAAGCCATTATCAAGATACAAAGACTCGAACTTACTCACCTTCCAGAATCTTTTCAGCTTCTCAATGAGTATGGGATAATTTATGGATCACCCCAGCAATTTCATGATTACTGCTCTTCATGTCATCTTCGTCATCATCTGATGTATCCTCCAAATGGTGGTTAAGATTGAATCAGCCTTAGGATTGGACACAAGAGTCTCCTTGAATGATCTCATGCGAGGAGATTTAAAGTCTTCTGTAGGCGTCTCCTTTTCTTATTATTTCTTTTTCTTTCCCTTCAATTTCAATCAATATTCTTCTAGCAATACTTTTTCTAACAAGAATTGAATGTAAGGCTTTTGAATTTTACATTGTCAATGAGTTTGAGAATTTCTTGATTGACTTCTTTTTGCAAAACTCACTAATGCCTTTCGTTCCTTTGTTTAGTAAGCCATTTTGGTGAACATTTTTTGGACTCTTGATAACATCTCGAAGTCACAAGCCTGAAAAATACTCCAGACTTTTGGGTTAGAAAATACTAATTTTTATCAAGAGAGAAATATTTTTCTTGTGCTTCTTTTTCCTTTCTATTTGTCTCTTAATTAGCACTTAATAACTATCCTTTTTGTATTTTTTCCTTTATTTTACTCACCTCTCAACTCGCCAAAATTATTGCTCTTTTTTTTTTTTTTTTGCTTCTCAAAATTTCCCTTTTACTTTGTTTATTTGTTTCTTCTCTTTTCAATTAACACTTAATAAAATATTGGCTAGTGGAACTTTTAATGAAAAAGTTGTTTGTTGTTTGCTAACTAAAATGCTATGGAGTTTTAATATCTGTTTTTAATAGCCAAATAGGGAAAGTGCTTTTAGCATCAGGAAATGACAATAAATAACATACCATAGTACTTTCAATTATCTAACGGTTTGTGATTAAAATATTGATATTATAAAATATTCTTAATTTATAAATTATTTATGTGAATATTTTAATCTAAGTAATATAATATTTATATTTATTATAAATTTCTAACAATATTTGCATAATATGATTATAATATAATAAGGTGTTATTAGTATGATGGTAATAGGACAATATTATAATAAAAATAGTATAACACTATTATATTTTTATTATGTTATATTGTTATTATGCTGTGCTATAAAAAGCTATTCTTATAACGTGTTATTAATTTATAAATTATTTTTAGTTATTGTTTAGGGTGATTATCAAGTAACAAAGAATATCATGATATCAAATTGGGTAGTTCTTGATTCTAATAGCAATGCAAATCCCAAATACAAAAACACAATAAAGTTGTTCATATATCCACAATCATAATTGCAACGTAAATATTCACCTGTATGTTAGGAGTAGATCCTCCTCCTCGTCATAAAGTTGAAACTTAAATTCCTTAATTGCATGCTTATGGCCATAAAAAGAAGCCAACTTAAATGATTATGTAATAAAAAATATTTTAAATTAATTTTTTAAACAATTCTGTTATCGGGATTCAAACTATGTATTTCTAGTGAGTTTTGCACCCTCCTCCCTTCACGCTTTCCAAAAAAAAAAGGCTTTCCGACATATCTTAAGTAGCGCTTTTGTCCAAAAGCTCTAAATTGGAGCTTTTACCTAGTAGACCATTTTCAGCTTATGGAGGAACTTTCAAAATTTTTGTGGATCACTTCATAATTACCCAAAAGAGCTTTTGGCCCTCCAACAAGCGCTTTTTGGTTCTCAAAAAATGAGGCCTAAATCTTGTTCAATGAACTGGGTGCTTGCCTCTTTTTTCTTTGCGTAACAGGGCCACATCACCTAGGATATTATATTCAGAAAGTGCAGATGTAGCAGGGCCATTTGCTTTTATGTTTGTTTTGTTCTATTTTGTCTTCCTTCCCTTTTCTTTTGTTTTTTTCTCATTTTTCTATATATTGTTTCTAAAATGAGAAATAATAAAATGAGACTCTTATCATTTGATTTTGAACACGTACCGTTTCTTGTTTTAGTTGGACCAAGGACCTTTCATATGAGTCATCATCAATTACATGCAACTCATCTCAAGGTTCTACTTCGTATCAAATGCCACCCCAATTTTCCCCAAGCACCTCATGGAGAAGCCCTGTTCAATATTCAACTCCGTACAGAGGCTACCAAGGAACTCCTGTTGGTGGCTCTGGTGTCTTGACTAGATCTGGTGGTTCCCTTCAGCGACCGCTGTACCTCAACTCCTCTAAGCGGTGGTTTCAGCCCTCACCATGGACGAGGAGGCAGCCCATGTGAGTACTCCAGGAATGAGAGGTAGCCCACATTCAAATTCTGGTAGAGGCAAAGGTGGGCGGTTCAGTGGCTACCACAGTCCACGATGGACTAGAGGACAGGGCAGTGGTTCCTATCGTACTGGTTCAGACCGGCAGGAAATCGATCACTACTACCATAAGTCTATGGTAAAAGACCCATGGCGTAAGTTGAAGCCTATTGTTGGGGATATACCAAGCCGAGGAATTGGCTTCTTGACTCGAAAAAGTAAGGTTGCCGAGAGTGGCAGCAAGTTCAGTTTTCTAAGACAGGCTGCCTGGCTCAGTTTCTTGCAGATGAAGAGGCTGCCAGTGAGATGTAGTTTCTGTTTGATTTCATAATTATGTTTACACAGAAGTGTTACCTTCAGCTAGCAATCACTGTGTGGTTAATTCTGTATAAAGCATTGGGAATCTGGTTAGTGTGGAATTCAGCTTGCTCGGGAGCTGGCCCTGCATCCATCTCAGGTTATAGGGGTTTGGATTTATGTAGGATTGGTGTAAAATACAACACGATGGAGAGGAATCAACTTGGTTGGTTAATTTACTAGCATAAGATTATTACAGAACCAAATTGCAAGATTAATTGTGACAATTGCATATTACCTTTGCTCTTTATTTCAAACCGATGCTTCACATGGGACTATTTTACATTTTTGGTTACTGAAAAATGACCCGAAGTGCCACTTATTTACCTGCATCTATTTTATCACAAAAATGGTTAATTTACATTTTGTTTAACTGATGGATACCTGTCAAAAATTCACAAGTTCATCTGTGTCAATTTTGTTATTTTATCTCTACTGCATGTTCATTTGGCATTATCGAGGGTGATTTCCTGCAGCTCTAGCCATAAATTTGCAGCTTGCAGTATACGAGGAAATAGTAAATTTTAAGTCCTTTTCAGTAAGTATGTTGCTCCATGATAATCTCCTGGTAGGGTCCGTAGGGAGATGGTTTGACGGGGAAGTTTATAAAGTATTTTCTCTAATTATTTAAATGATTAAGCCTTATATTTTGAAGTATCTGATGGTCGTAGAACAGATGGGATTTGCATTTGTTTTTTCGGTGGAGAGGATATATTATGCAATCGTGGTATAAGAACATGTGGTAGTAATCCATCAGGGATCCTGAAGCTGGAGAGGAGCAACAAAGGTAGACTCCGGAAGTTGTCACTAAACATTCGAGGGCAGTGGGGAACTAGGCTAGCCCAAGCAGCCCAGCGACCCCGCCTGGTATAACTGGGCCTCGGGCGGAAAGTTTTAACATGAAAACCTGGTTCAGCCAGGGCCGGCCTGGGCTGGATTTTCATCTCCACATAAAAGAGCTCCACTTTTGGCCCGGTCTGGTCACAAAAGAGTACTTTAGCCACGCCTAGGCCTGGGAAGCTTGGGCCTAAGCCAGGCCAAGCTGCAGCTCTATTATGTAATCCACTAACCATCAGCCATATTTATATACATATTAAATTTAATAATAATAATCAATCAAAGTTAAAACAGTTATTGAACAACAAATACTGTAACATGCTTATGCCCTGGCTGCGCTATTAGGATGCTAAGATAGAATCGGAATATTGAAGATAATCATTGATATGTAAGGACCCATGTGAGTATGGATTGTCTCATATCAACTATACATCGTAGATTTTGGGTATCTATATGGAGCCAAGGAATTTAAATAATATCTTTTGGTTAATTTTTTTAGAATGAGGTCTTGGATTGTTGTAAATGGGATCAGAGTAGATGTAGTCCATAATTCATAGACATTGAGGGATAATATAGTATTCGTCTATTTAGGCTGATCTCGGTGCTTGTGATTGGATTTATAGTACTTATGAATGGATTAAAATCTTTAGCTTGACTAGAAAGCCACAGCTCATATGAGAGGAGGATGCGAAGATTCATATGAGAATTTAAATAATATCTTTTAACTAACTTTGTTAGATGAGATTCTTAGTTGTTACATAATATCAATATGAATTTAGATATTGCTTTTATTGAAACTGATTTGTAAGATGAACCTACTCGTGTGGAAAGTTGGAATAATTCAACCCTCTATTTTTTTCTCCCAGGTAAATTCTCTTAAACTAGGTAACTGCATGTCATTATTCTTGAAATAAAAACAACATATTTAATCCAGAAAATGAAAAACATGTGAAATCTTGGTTTCTATAAGAGTAGTAAAATGACACCCTCCGATTTTATTACCAAAAAAAAAAAGACACCCTATGATTGATAACTGGCCTACTTGATAGAAACTTGCGTTTCTATCCTAAAATTAGAACAAAAAAACTCTTCATTTAAGTTTGGATGCTGCCTAGACGTAAATTAATTACCTGGTGGATAGCAATTATGCATATATAATATGTACTGATCTATTATGTATTATTAGATATTTTAGATGGCTTCAACATATATAATTTTGGTATGCTGTTTTATTATACATTCATCCTTTTAACTTAAATGCAAACCGTCCCATAAAAGGTAATCTACAACCAGTTAAGCATTTGAATTCAAGCAGAACCCAGCCAAAAACCAGAAAAGAAAAAACGGACTCAAAAACTTAGATTCAATCTTAATCCAATCCATTTACACCCTTTTTCGGTGTAATTACTTGAATACACTAACATATCCATCGATAGAGTAATACGTTGACTTCTGTTGAGTAGCTTGTTCCAGTAATTCCTCAAGATGCCCTTTTTTATGCACAAAGTACATGCTACACTCAAAGGAATTAACATTATTCATGGGAATTGATGCAACATAGGATGACAATCCATGACCCATCTTGCAAGTCATCCGAGATAACTAGGTTCAATTTGGTTACATGAGTTCATATCATAAGTAGGTCAGCTCGACTAAGTCGTTTATTAAGTGGTTTGGGTTCAATTTTAGACTTCACCTGTCTATACTATTTTGACCTATCTAATAGTCAGGTCGGATCCATATTAAGAGTTTTAGTTAGGTTGGGTCAACATTATTACGATCGGATCCATTTTAAAACTCGTTCACCTTCCGAACATGTTTAAGATCTAGCTTAAACACTATTATTTCAAGATAAGAACCACCTTTAGATCATGTTAACAGGTCATCATAGATCCTAGCCATCATGGTGGACCGTGTTATTTATTTAATAAATAAGTTGGTTCAACATCTAATTTTTACATCATAAATGGTTTGGGTTAGGGTTGACAGGCTCCTTTCCAGGAACTTGCTGTCTCAACCTGACATGGATCTAATCATTCTGTCCGAACCCATTGCAACCATCAAATGTGTACTACATATATTATATATTTAACAGATTTTCAACAAGTAAAAAGATAACATATTGAGTTCCTAAACCTCTACCTTTTGCTAGGCATATGTCAAGCAGTTATCAGTTTAATAACAAGGATTCTAGATTTGTCCTTACAAAGTATCATTATGGTAAATACAATCATATTCCATGACACAGCTCAAGACTCTCACCTCTAAGATTATAGCTAACGTAAATGGGCCTCAAGACACACTAATGTGCTTCGAGAGCAAGGCCTGAACTCTCAAACAGATTCTTGATATATCTTGCCTTGCTGGATGGTCCTCCTGGGGTCGGTTGAAAGCAGTCCAAACAGGTTCTCCGACAAACAATCTCATTAGCTGCATACATACCCAAAGCATGAGGCTGCACGAGGATTCAAGTAGAAACAAAGGTTCACCATTCTACCAACAACATTCTATTTAATTTTAAATTATTATGGCATGTACAACATGAACATTTATTTTCTTAGCAAGGGATATTTTGAGAAGCATTTTGGTCCTCGACAAAAGCAGTTTCGTAATACTTTAAAAAAAAAAAAAATGCAGTGCAGTAATATTTGAATTTTCCTGTCCTCACTGTCCAACAGTAATATGAGCTTGATAAGCATGGAATTATGTTTTCACTGTAGAGAACTTGCTAGCATATAAAGAGGATACCTTTCACTTACATTGAGTCTAGCGCCATCTCTCAGATTAAAAGAATCTAAAATTTTCATTATAAGTTTTCTCCATAATGAGAAAACAATAAATTTTTTTTCCTTTCTTATTTTGAATCAGAGAATTGGAA
Organism: Elaeis guineensis; assembly: GCF_000442705.2. Taxonomy (NCBI): domain Eukaryota; kingdom Viridiplantae; phylum Streptophyta; class Magnoliopsida; order Arecales; family Arecaceae; genus Elaeis; species Elaeis guineensis. Next base: position 8,563,442 of record NC_026002.2, read on the forward strand.
CTTCTGTGGGAATTAATGAATTATTCTGCATGTTTCCCCAGTGAAATGTTTCCAGTATGAAATGACAAAAAAAGACGATAATGTCTTATAGTTTGCCAATCAACAAAGCTTTAACCTCTACAAAACAATCCCGAACACTTCACTAATAATAGTGATTGAATAAAAGAAGGATGACATAAGGTGGCCCAGAAGATGAAATACAAGATTGAATGAACAACCGATGAATGAGATAATAATTTACACTTATCACACATTCCTTTTAATTGTAAACAAAATGAGTTGAAGTGTAAAGATCGCTACTTCTTCTTTAGGTTCCTACCAGTTCATGATTCTCATATTCACAGAAGCGGATATAAAAGACATTACCTTTACATAGTTTGAAGTATCCAATGTAAAGCGATGTAGATTCCAGCAGGCAACACGATCATGTCCCTTCCTTGATCCAAATTCGTATCCAGCGATCCTCTTTGTCCCGCACATCAAAGTACCCTTCCTTCTAAACAATAACGGATCTCTTCATCAGCATGGATGTGCTCTCGGTAAAAGTTCTTCAATTTTTCCTCATAATTCTCAACTTTCCCAGGGCATAAAATCCAGAAGGTCTGCAATGAACAATAATGGTGAAAATGTTCGGCATCGTGCGGTACTTGATCATGCATCCATGTTTGTGCATGTTTATGCTTTCCAACTTAAACAGCTGCAACTAACACAAGCTGCTTATGCAATCTAGATACGGGGAGAAATAATTCAGACCATATAGTTGTATCCTCGGCTTTCTCGAATTTTCTTAGTTCTTCGTTATGCTCATAGTTTTGGGGTCCAAATGCCAATACAAAATCCCAAGCTCTGCAGAAAAATA